>NC_068946.1:11490425-11790425 GCF_026419915.1 Harpia harpyja | reverse complement strand
CACTGGGGATCTGGGCTTTCCCAGAGACGCAACATCTCATGGCGCTTGGACGCGGCAGAGCCTCTTGCTGAAAAGGCAAACGTCCGGCTCCTTCTGCCACAGGGAAGGGCCCAGCCCTGAAAGCTGTTGCTGCTCTTCACGGTGCCTTGGCGCCCTATCTACAGGCACAACAGCACTGGGGATCTGGGCTTTCACAGAGAAGCAACATCTCATGGCGCTCGGCCGCGGCAGAGCCTCTTGCCGAAAAGGCAAACGTCTGGCTCCTTCTGCCACAGGGAAACACCCAGCCCTGAAAGCTGTTGCTGCTCTTCACGGTGCCTTGGCACCCTATCTACAGGCACAACAGCCCTGGGGATCTGGGCTTTCCCAGAGACGAAACATCTCATGGCGCTCGTTCACGGCAGAGCCTCTTGCCGAAAAGGCAAACGTCCGGCTCCTTTTCCCACAGGGAAGGGCCCAGCCCTGAAAGCTGTTGCTGATCTTCACCTAACCTTGGTGCCCTATGTACTAGGCAAAACAGCACTGGGGATTTGTGCTTTCCCAGAGAAGCAACATCTCATGTCGCTCGGCCGCGGCAGAGCCTCTTGCCGAAAAGGCAAACGTCCGGCTCCTTCTCCCACAGGGAAACACCCAGCCCTGAAAGCTGTTGCTGCTCTTCACGGTGCCTTGGCGCCCTATCTACAGGCACAACAGCACTGGGGATCTGGGCTTTCCCAGAGACGCAACATCTCATGGCGCTCGGCCGCGGCAGAGCCTCTTGCCGAAAAGGCAAACGTCCGGCTCCTTCTCCCACAGCAAGGGCCCAGCCCTGAAAGCTGTTGCTGCTCTTCACTGTGCCTTGGCACCCTATCTACAGGCACAACAGCACTGGGGAACTGGGCTACCCCAGAGACGCAACATCTCATGGTGCTCGGCCGCGGCAGAGCCTCTTGCCGAAAAGGCAAATGTCCGGCTCCGTCTGCCACAGGGAAGGGCCCAGCCCTGAAAGCTGTTGCTGCTCTTCACGGTGCCTTGGCGCCCTATCTACAGGCTCAACAGCACTGGGGATCTGGGCTTTCCCAGAGAAGCAACATCTCATGGCGCTCGGCCGCGGCAGAGCCTCTTGCCGAAAAGGCAAACGTCCGGCTCCTTCTGCCACATGGAAACACCCAGCCCTGAAAGCTGTTGCTGCTCTTCACGGTGCCTTGGCGCCCTATCTACAGGCACAACAGCACTGGGGATCTGGGCTATCCCAGAGACGCAACATCTCATGGCGCATGGCCGCGGCAGAGCCTCTTGACGAAAGGGCAAATGTCCGGCTCCGTCTGCCACAGGGAAGGGCCCAGCCCTGAAAGCTGTTGCTGCTCTTCACGGTGCCTTGGCGCCCTATCTACAGGCACAACAGCACTGGGGATCTGGGCTTTCCCAGAGACGCAACATCTCATGGCGCTCGTTCGCGGCAGAGCCTCTTGCCGAAAAGGCAAAAGTCCGGCTCCTTCTCCCACAGGGAAGGGCCCAGCCCTGAAAGCTGTTGCTGCTCTTCACCTAACCTTGGTGCCCTATGTACTAGGCACAACAGCACTGGGGATTTGTGCTTTCCCAGAGACGCAACATCTCATGGCGCTCGGCCGCGGCAGAGCCTCTTGCCGAAAAGGCAAGCATCCGGCTCCTTCTGCCACAGGGAAGGGCCCAGCCCTGAAAGCTGTTGCTGCTCTTCACGGTGCCTTGGCGCCCTATCTACAGGCACAACAGCACTGGGGATCTGGGCTTTCCCAGAGACGCAACATCTCATGGCGCTTGGACGCGGCAGAGCCTCTTGCTGAAAAGGCAAACGTCCGGCTCCTTCTCCCACAGGGAAGGGCCCAGCCCTGAAAGCTGTTGCTGCTCTTCACGGTGCCTTGGCGCCCTATCTACAGGCACAACAGCACTGGGGATCTGGGCTTTCACAGAGAAGCAACATCTCATGGCGCTCGGCCGCGGCAGAGCCTCTTGCCGAAAAGGCAAACGTCTGGCTCCTTCTGCCACAGGGAAACACCCAGCCCTGAAAGCTGTTGCTGCTCTTCACGGTGCCTTGGCACCCTATCTACAGGCACAACAGCCCTGGGGATCTGGGCTTTCCCAGAGACGAAACATCTCATGGCGCTCGTTCACGGCAGAGCCTCTTGCCGAAAAGGCAAACGTCCGGCTCCTTTTCCCACAGGGAAGGGCCCAGCCCTGAAAGCTGTTGCTGATCTTCACCTAACCTTGGTGCCCTATGTACTAGGCAAAACAGCACTGGGGATTTGTGCTTTCCCAGAGAAGCAACATCTCATGTCGCTCGGCCGCGGCAGAGCCTCTTGCCGAAAAGGCAAACGTCCGGCTCCTTCTCCCACAGGGAAACACCCAGCCCTGAAAGCTGTTGCTGCTCTTCACGGTGCCTTGGCGCCCTATCTACAGGCACAACAGCACTGGGGATCTGGGCTTTCCCAGAGACGCAACATCTCATGGCGCTCGGCCGCGGCAGAGCCTCTTGCCGAAAAGGCAAACGTCCGGCTCCTTCTCCCACAGCAAGGGCCCAGCCCTGAAAGCTGTTGCTGCTCTTCACTGTGCCTTGGCACCCTATCTACAGGCACAACAGCACTGGGGAACTGGGCTATCCCAGAGACGCAACATCTCATGGTGCTCGGCCGCGGCAGAGCCTCTTGCCGAAAAGGCAAATGTCCGGCTCCGTCTGCCACAGGGAAGGGCCCAGCCCTGAAAGCTGTTGCTGCTCTTCACGGTGCCTTGGCGCCCTATCTACAGGCTCAACAGCACTGGGGATCTGGGCTTTCCCAGAGAAGCAACATCTCATGGCGCTCGGCCGCGGCAGAGCCTCTTGCCGAAAAGGCAAACGTCCGGCTCCTTCTCCCACAGGGAAGGGCCCAGCCCTGAAAGCTGTTGCTGATCTTCACCTAACCTTGGTGCCCTATGTACTAGGCAAAACAGCACTGGGGATTTGTGCTTTCCCAGAGACGCAACATCTCATGGCGCTCGGCCGTGGCAGAGCCTCTTGCCGAAAAGGCAAACGTCCGGCTCCTTCTCCCACAGGGAAACACGCAGCCCTGAAAGCTGTTGCTGCTCTTCACGGTGCCTTGGCGCCCTATCTACAGGCACAACAGCACTGGGGATCTGGGCTTTCCCAGAGACGCAACATCTCATGGCGCTCGGACGCGGCAGAGCCTCTTGCGGAAAAGGCAAACATCCGGCTCCTTCTCCCACAGGGAAGGGCCCAGCCCTGAAAGCTGTTGCTGCTCTTCACGGTGCCTTGGCGCCCTATCTACAGGCACAACAGCACTGGGGATCTGGGCTTTCCCAGAGACGCAACATCTCAAGGCGCTCGTTCGCGGCAGAGCCTCTTGCTGAAAAGGCAAACGTCCGGCTCCTTCTCCCACAGGGAAGGGCCCAGCCCTGAAAGCTGTTGCTGCTCTTCACGGTGCCTTGGCGCCCTATCTACAGGCACAACAGCACTGGGGATCTGGGCTTTCCCAGAGACGCAACATCTCCTGGCGCTCGGACGCGGCAGAGCCTCTTGCCGAAAAGGCAAACGTCCGGCTCCTTCTCCCACTGGGAAGGGCCCAGCCCTGAAAGCTGTTGCTGCTCTTCACGGTGCCTTGGCGCCCTATCTACAGGCACAACAGCACTGGGGATCTGTGCTTTCCCAGAGACGCAACATCTCAAGGCGCTCGTTCGCGGCAGAGCCTCTTGCCGAAAAGGCAAACGTCCGGCTCCTTCTCCCACAGGGAAGGGCCCAGCCCTGAAAGCTGTTGCTGCTCTTCACCTAACCTTGGTGCCCTATGTACTAGGCACAACAGCACTGGGGATTTGTGCTTTCCCAGAGACGCAACATCTAATGTGCTCGGCCGCGGCAGAGCCTCTTGCCGAAAAGGCAAGCATCCGGCTCCTTCTGCCACAGGGAAGGGCCCAGCCCTGAAAGCTGTTGCTGCTCTTCACGGTGCCTTGGCGCCCTATCTACAGGCACAACAGCACTGGGGATCTGGGCTTTCCCAGAGACGCAACATCTCATGGCGCTTGGACGCGGCAGAGCCTCTTTCCGAAAAGGCAAACGTCCGGCTCCTTCTCCCACAGGGAAGGGCCCAGCCCTGAAAGCTGTTGCTGCTCTTCACGGTGCCTTGGCACCCTATCTACAGGCACAACAGCACTGGGGATCTGGGCTTTCCCAGAGACGAAACATCTCATGGCGCTCGGACGCGGCAGAGCCTCTTGCCGAAAAGGCAAACGTCCGGCTCCTTCTGCCACAGGGAAGGGCCCAGCCCTGAAAGCTGTTGCTGACCTTCACCTAACCTTGGTGCCCTATGTACTAGGCAAAACAGCACTGGGGATTTGTGCTTTCCCAGAGACGCAACATCTCATGGCGCTCGGCCGCGGCAGAGCCTCTTGCCGAAAAGGCAAACGTCCGGCTCCTTCTCCCACAGGGAAACACCCAGCCCTGAAAGCTGTTGCTGCTCTTCACGGTGCCTTGGCGCCCTATCTACAGGCACAACAGCACTGGGGATCTGGGCTTTCCCAGAGAAGCAACATCTCATGGCGCTCGGCCGCGGCAGAGCCTCTTGCCGAAAAGGCAAACGTCCGGCTCCTTCTCCCACAGGGTAGGGCCCAGCCCTGAAAGCTGTTGCTGCTCTTCACGGTGCCTTGGTGCCCTATCTACAGGCACAACAGCACTGGGGAACTGGGCTATCCCAGAGACGCAACATCTCATGGTGCTCGGCCGCGGCAGACGCTCTTGCCGAAAAGGCAAATGTCCGGCTCCGTCTGCCACAGGGAAGGGCCCAGCCCTGAAAGCTGTTGCTGCTCTTCACGGTGCCTTGGCGCCCTATCTACAGGCACAACAGCACTGGGGATCTGGGCTTTCCCAGAGAAGCAACACCTCATGGCGCTCGGCCGCGGCAGAGCCTCTTGCCGAAAAGGCAAACGTCCGGCTCCTTCTGCCACAGGGAAGGGCCCAGCCCTGAAAGCTGTTGCTGCTCTTCACGGTGCCTTGGCGCCCTATCTACAGGCACAACAGCACTGGGGATCTGGGCTTTCCCAGAGAAGCAACACCTCATGGCGCTCGTTCGCGGCAGAGCCTCTTGCTGAAAAGGCAAACGTCCGGCTCCTTCTGCCACAGGGAAACACCCAGCCCTGAAAGCTGTTGCTGCTCTTCACGGTGCCTTGGCGCCCTATCTACAGGCACAACAGCACTGGGGATCTGGGCTTTCCCAGAGACACAACATCTCATGGCGCTCGGCCACGGCAGAGCCTCTTGCCGAAAAGGCAAACGTCTGGCTCCTTCTGCCACAGGGAAACACCCAGCCCTGAAAGCTGTTGCTGCTCTTCACGGTGCCTTGGCACCCTATCTACAGGCACAACAGCCCTGGGGATCTGGGCTTTCCCAGAGACGCAACATCTCATGGCGCTCGGACGCGGCAGAGCCTCTTGCCGAAAAGGCAAACGTTGGCTCCTTCTCCCACAGGGAAGGGCCCAGCCCTGAAAGCTGTTGCTGCTCTTCACGGTGCCTTGGCGCCCTATCTACAGGCACAACAGCACTGGGGATCTGGGCTTTCCCAGAGACGCAACATCTCATGGCGCTCGGACGCGGCAGAGCCTCTTGCCGAAAAGGCAAACGTCCGGCTCCTTCTCCCACTGGGAAGGGCCCAGCCCTGAAAGCTGTTGCTGCTCTTCACGGTGCATTGGCGCCCTATCTACAGGCACAACAGCACTGGGGATCTGGGCTTTCCCAGAGACGCAACATCTCAAGGCGCTCGTTCGCGGCAGAGCCTCTTGCCGAAAAGGCAAACATCCGGCTCCTTCTGCCACAGGGAAGGGCCCAGCCCTGAAAGCTGTTGCTGATCTTCACCTAACCTTGGTGCCCTATGTACTAGGCACAACTGCACTGGGGATCTGGGCTATCCCAGAGACGCAACATCTCATGGCACTCGGCCGCGGCAGAGCCTCTTGCCGAAAAGGCAAACGTCTGGCTCCTTCTGCCACAGGGAAGGGCCCAGCCCTGAAAGCTGTTGCTGCTCTTCACGGTGCCTTGGCGCCCTATCTACAGGCACAATAGCCCTGGGGATCTGGGCTTTCTCAGAGACGCAACATCTCACGGCGCTCGGCCACAGCAGAGCCTCTTGCCGAAAAGGCAAACGTCCAGCTCTTTCTCCCACTGGGAAGGGCCCAGCCCTGAAAGCTGTTGCTGCTCTTCACGGTGCCTTGGCACCCTATCTACAGGCACAACAGCACTGGGGATCTGGGCTTTCCCAGAGACGCAACATCTCATGGCGCTCGGCCGCGGCAGAGCCTCTTGCCGAAAAGGCAAACGTCCGGCTCCTTCTGCCACATGGAAACACCCAGCCCTGAAAGCTGTTGCTGCTCTTCACGGTGCCTTGGCACCCTATCTACAGGCACAACAGCACTGGGGATCTGGGCTATCCCAGAGACGCAACATCTCATGGCGCATGGCCGCGGCAGAGCCTCTTGACGAAAGGGCAAATGTCAGGCTCCGTCTGCCACAGGGAAGGGCCCAGCCCTGAAAGCTGTTGCTGCTCTTCACGGTGCCTTGGCGCCCTATCTACAGGCACAACAGCACTGGGGATCTGGGCTTTCCCAGAGACGCAACATCTCATGGCGCTCGTTCGCGGCAGAGCCTCTTGCCGAAAAGGCAAACGTCCGGCTCCTTCTCCCACAGGGAAGGGCCCAGCCCTGAAAGCTGTTGCTGCTCTTCACCTAACCTTGGTGCCCTATGTACTAGGCACAACAGCACTGGGGATTTGTGCTTTCCCAGAGACGCAACATCTAATGCGCTCGGCCGCGGCAGAGCCTCTTGCCGAAAAGGCAAGCATCCGGCTCCTTCTGCCACAGGGAAGGGCCCAGCCCTGAAAGCTGTTGCTGCTCTTCACGGTGCCTTGGCGCCCTATCTACAGGCACAACAGCACTGGGGATCTGGGCTTTCCCAGAGACGCAACATCTCATGGCGCTTGGACGCGGCAGAGCCTCTTTCCGAAAAGGCAAACGTCCGGCTCCTTCTCCCACAGGGAAGGGCCCAGCCCTGAAAGCTGTTGCTGCTCTTCACGGTGCCTTGGCACCCTATCTACAGGCACAACAGCACTGGGGATCTGGGCTTTCCCAGAGACGAAACATCTCATGGCGCTCGGCCGCGGCAGAGCCTCATGCCGAAAAGGCAAACGTCCGGCTCCTTCTGCCACAGGGAAGGGCCCAGCCCTGAAAGCTGTTGCTGACCTTCACCTAACCTTGGTGCCCTATGTACTAGGCAAAACAGCACTGGGGATTTGTGCTTTCCCAGAGACGCAACATCTCATGGCGCTCGGCCGCGGCAGAGCCTCTTGCCGAAAAGGCAAACGTCCGGCTCCTTCTCCCACAGGGAAGGGCCCAGCCCTGAAAGCTGTTGCTGCTCTTCACGGTGCCTTGGCGCCCTATCTACAGGCACAACAGCACTGGGGATCTGGGCTTTCCCAGAGAAGCAACATCTCATGGCGCTCGGCCGCGGCAGAGCCTCTTGCCGAAAAGGCAAACGTCCGGCTCCTTCTCCCACAGGGTAGGGCCCAGCCCTGAAAGCTGTTGCTGCTCTTCACGGTGCCTTGGTGCCCTATCTACAGGCACAACAGCACTGGGGAACTGGGCTATCCCAGAGACGCAACATCTCATGGTGCTCGGCCGCGGCAGACGCTCTTGCCGAAAAGGCAAATGTCCGGCTCCGTCTGCCACAGGGAAGGGCCCAGCCCTGAAAGCTGTTGCTGCTCTTCACGGTGCCTTGGCGCCCTATCTACAGGCACAACAGCACTGGGGATCTGGGCTTTCCCAGAGAAGCAACACCTCATGGCGCTCGGCCGCGGCAGAGCCTCTTGCCGAAAAGGCAAACGTCCGGCTCCTTCTGCCACAGGGAAGGGCCCAGCCCTGAAAGCTGTTGCTGCTCTTCACGGTGCCTTGGCGCCCTATCTACAGGCACAACAGCACTGGGGATCTGGGCTTTCCCAGAGAAGCAACATCTCATGGCGCTCGGCCGCGGCAGAGCCTCTTGCCGAAAAGGCAAACGTCTGGCTCCTTCTGCCACAGGGAAACACCCATCCCTGAAAGCTGTTGCTGCTCTTCACGGTGCCTTGGCACCCTATCTACAGGCACAACAGCACTGGGGATCTGGGCTTTCCCAGAGACGCAACATCTCATGGCGCTCGTTCATGGCAGAGCCTCTTGCCGAAAAGGCAAACGTCCGGCTCCTTCTCCCACAGGGAAGGGCCCAGCCCTGAAAGCTGTTGCTGATCTTCACCTAACCTTGGTGCCCTATGTACTAGGCAAAACAGCACTGGGGATTTGTGCTTTCCCAGAGACGCAACATCTCATGGCGCTCGGCCGTGGCAGAGCCTCTTGCCGAAAAGGCAAACGTCCGGCTCCTTCTCCCACAGGGAAGGGCCCAGCCCTGAAAGCTGTTGCTGCTCTTCACGGTGCCTTGGCGCCCTATCTACAGGCACAACAGCACTGGGGATCTGGGCTTTCCCAGAGACGCAACATCTCATGGCGCTCGGACGCGGCAGAGCCTCTTGCGGAAAAGGCAAACATCCGGCTCCTTCTCCCACATGGAAACACCCAGCCCTGAAAGCTGTTGCTGCTCTTCACGGTGCCTTGGCGCCCTATCTACAGGCACAACAGCACTGGGGATCTGGGCTTTCCCAGATACGCAACATCTCAAGGCGCTCGTTCGCGGCAGAGCCTCTTGCTGAAAAGGCAAACGTCCGGCTCCTTCTCCCACAGGGAAGGGCCCAGCCCTGAAAGCTGTTGCTGATCTTCACCTAACCTTGGTGCCCTATGTACTAGGCACAACAGCACTGGGGATTTGTCCTTTCCCAGAGACGCAACATCTCATGGCACTCGGCCGCGGCAGAGCCTCTTGCCGAAAAGGCAAATGTCTGGCTCCTTCTGCCACAGGGAAACACCCAGCCCTGAAAGCTGTTGCTGCTCTTCACGGTGCTTTGGCGCCCTATCTACAGGCACAATAGCCCTGGGGATCTGGGCTTTCCCAGAGACGCAACATCTCACGGCACTTGACCACAGCAGAGCCTCTTGCCGAAAAGGCAAACGTCCAGCAAATTCTCCCACTGGGAAGGGCCCAGCCCTGAAAGCTGTTGCTGCTCTTCACGGTGCCTTGGCACCCTATCTACAGACACAACAGCACTGGGGATCTGGGCTTTCCCAGAGACGCAACATCTCATGGCGCTCGGCCTCGGCAGAGCCTCTTGCCGAAAAGGCAAACGTCCGGCTCCTTCTGCCACATGGAAACACCCAGCCCTGAAAGCTGTTGCTGCTCTTCATGGTGCCTTGGCGCCCTATCTACAGGCACAACAGCACTGGGGATCTGGGCTTTCCCAGAGACGCAACATCTCATGGCGCTCGGCCGCGGCAGAGCCTCTTGACGAAAGGGCAAATGTCCGGCTCCGTCTGCCACAGGGAAGGGCCCAGCCCTGAAAGCTGTTGCTGCTCTTCACGGTGCCTTGGCGCCCTATCTACAGGCTAAACAGCTCTGGGGATCTGGGCTTTCCCAGAGACGCAACATCTCATGGCGCTCGGCCGCGGCAGAGCCTCTTGCTGAAAAGTCAAACGTCCGGCTCCTTCTGCCACAGGGAAGGGCCCAGCCCTGAAAGCTGTTGCTGCTCTTCACCAAACCTTGGTGCCCTATGTACTAGGCACAACAGCACTGGGGATTTGTGCTTTCCCAGAGACGCAACATCTCATGGCGCTCGGCCGCGGCAGAGCCTCTTGCCGAAAAGGCAAGCATCCGGCTCCTTCTGCCACAGGGAAGGGCCCAGCCCTGAAAGCTGTTGCTGCTCTTCACGGTGCCTTGGCGCCCTATCTACAGGCACAATAGCCCTGGGGATCTGGGCTTTCTCAGAGACGCAACATCTCACGGCGCTCGGCCACAGCAGAGCCTCTTGCCGAAAAGGCAAACGTCCAGCTCTTTCTCCCACTGGGAAGGGCCCAGCCCTGAAAGCTGTTGCTGCTCTTCACGGTGCCTTGGCACCCTATCTACAGGCACAACAGCACTGGGGATCTGGGCTTTCCCAGAGACGCAACATCTCATGGCGCTCGGCCGCGGCAGAGCCTCTTGCCGAAAAGGCAAACGTCCGGCTCCTTCTGCCACATGGAAACACCCAGCCCTGAAAGCTGTTGCTGCTCTTCACGGTGCCTTGGCGCCCTATCTACAGGCACAACAGCACTGGGGATCTGGGCTATCCCAGAGACGCAACATCTCATGGCGCATGGCCGCGGCAGAGCCTCTTGACGAAAGGGCAAATGTCAGGCTCCGTCTGCCACAGGGAAGGGCCCAGCCCTGAAAGCTGTTGCTGCTCTTCACGGTGCCTTGGCGCCCTATCTACAGGCACAACAGCACTGGGGATCTGGGCTTTCCCAGAGACGCAACATCTCATGGCGCTCGTTCGCGGCAGAGCCTCTTGCCGAAAAGGCAAACGTCCGGCTCCTTCTCCCACAGGGAAGGGCCCAGCCCTGAAAGCTGTTGCTGCTCTTCACCTAACCTTGGTGCCCTATGTACTAGGCACAACAGCACTGGGGATTTGTGCTTTCCCAGAGACGCAACATCTAATGCGCTCGGCCGCGGCAGAGCCTCTTGCCGAAAAGGCAAGCATCCGGCTCCTTCTGCCACAGGGAAGGGCCCAGCCCTGAAAGCTGTTGCTGCTCTTCACGGTGCCTTGGCGCCCTATCTACAGGCACAACAGCACTGGGGATCTGGGCTTTCCCAGAGACGCAACATCTCATGGCGCTTGGACGCGGCAGAGCCTCTTTCCGAAAAGGCAAACGTCCGGCTCCTTCTGCCACAGGGAAGGGCCCAGCCCTGAAAGCTGTTGCTGCTCTTCACGGTGCCTTGGCACCCTATCTACAGGCACAACAGCACTGGGGATCTGGGCTTTCCCAGAGACGAAACATCTCATGGCGCTCGGCCGCGGCAGAGCCTCATGCCGAAAAGGCAAACGTCCGGCTCCTTCTGCCACAGGGAAGGGCCCAGCCCTGAAAGCTGTTGCTGACCTTCACCTAACCTTGGTGCCCTATGTACTAGGCAAAACAGCACTGGGGATTTGTGCTTTCCCAGAGACGCAACATCTCATGGCGCTCGGCCGCGGCAGAGCCTCTTGCCGAAAAGGCAAACGTCCGGCTCCTTCTCCCACAGGGAAACACCCAGCCCTGAAAGCTGTTGCTGCTCTTCACGGTGCCTTGGCGCCCTATCTACAGGCACAACAGCACTGGGGATCTGGGCTTTCCCAGAGAAGCAACATCTCATGGCGCTCGGCCGCGGCAGAGCCTCTTGCCGAAAAGGCAAACGTCCGGCTCCTTCTCCCACAGGGTAGGGCCCAGCCCTGAAAGCTGTTGCTGCTCTTCACGGTGCCTTGGTGCCCTATCTACAGGCACAACAGCACTGGGGAACTGGGCTATCCCAGAGACGCAACATCTCATGGTGCTCGGCCGCGGCAGACGCTCTTGCCGAAAAGGCAAATGTACGGCTCCGTCTGCCACAGGGAAGGGCCCAGCCCTGAAAGCTGTTGCTGCTCTTCACGGTGCCTTGGCGCCCTATCTACAGGCACAACAGCACTGGGGATCTGGGCTTTCCCAGAGACGCAACATCTCATGGCGCTCGTTCGCGGCAGAGCCTCTTGCCGAAAAGGCAAACGTCCGGCTCCTTCTCCCACAGGGAAGGGCCCAGCCCTGAAAGCTGTTGCTGCTCTTCACCTAACCTTGGTGCCCTATGTACTAGGCACAACAGCACTGGGGATTTGTGCTTTCCCAGAGACGCAACATCTAATGCGCTCGGCCGCGGCAGAGCCTCTTGCCGAAAAGGCAAGCATCCGGCTCCTTCTGCCACAGGGAAGGGCCCAGCCCTGAAAGCTGTTGCTGCTCTTCACGGTGCCTTGGCGCCCTATCTACAGGCACAACAGCACTGGGGATCTGGGCTTTCCCAGAGACGCAACATCTCATGGCGCTTGGACGCGGCAGAGCCTCTTTCCGAAAAGGCAAACGTCCGGCTCCTTCTCCCACAGGGAAGGGCCCAGCCCTGAAAGCTGTTGCTGCTCTTCACGGTGCCTTGGCACCCTATCTACAGGCACAACAGCACTGGGGATCTGGGCTTTCCCAGAGACGAAACATCTCATGGCGCTCGGCCGCGGCAGAGCCTCATGCCGAAAAGGCAAACGTCCGGCTCCTTCTGCCACAGGGAAGGGCCCAGCCCTGAAAGCTGTTGCTGACCTTCACCTAACCTTGGTGCCCTATGTACTAGGCAAAACAGCACTGGGGATTTGTGCTTTCCCAGAGACGCAACATCTCATGGCGCTCGGCCGCGGCAGAGCCTCTTGCCGAAAAGGCAAACGTCCGGCTCCTTCTCCCACAGGGAAACACCCAGCCCTGAAAGCTGTTGCTGCTCTTCACGGTGCCTTGGCGCCCTATCTACAGGCACAACAGCACTGGGGATCTGGGCTTTCCCAGAGAAGCAACATCTCATGGCGCTCGGCCGCGGCAGAGCCTCTTGCCGAAAAGGCAAACGTCCGGCTCCTTCTCCCACAGGGTAGGGCCCAGCCCTGAAAGCTGTTGCTGCTCTTCACGGTGCCTTGGTGCCCTATCTACAGGCACAACAGCACTGGGGAACTGGGCTATCCCAGAGACGCAACATCTCATGGTGCTCGGCCGCGGCAGACGCTCTTGCCGAAAAGGCAAATGTCCGGCTCCGTCTGCCACAGGGAAGGGCCCAGCCCTGAAAGCTGTTGCTGCTCTTCACGGTGCCTTGGCGCCCTATCTACAGGCACAACAGCACTGGGGATCTGGGCTTTCCCAGAGAAGCAACACCTCATGGCGCTCGTTCGCGGCAGAGCCTCTTGCCGAAAAGGCAAACGTCCGGCTCCTTCTGCCACAGGGAAGGGCCCAGCCCTGAAAGCTGTTGCTGCTCTTCACGGTGCCTTGGCGCCCTATCTACAGGCACAACAGCACTGGGGATCTGGGCTTTCCCAGAGAAGCAACACCTCATGGCGCTCGGCCGCGGCAGAGCCTCTTGCCGAAAAGGCAAACGTCTGGCTCCTTCTGCCACAGGGAAACACCCAGCCCTGAAAGCTGTTGCTGCTCTTCACGGTGCCTTGGCACCCTATCTACAGGCACAACAGCACTGGGGATCTGGGCTTTCCCAGAGACGCAACATCTCATGGCGCTCGTTCATGGCAGAGCCTCTTGCCGAAAAGGCAAACGTCCGGCTCCTTCTCCCACAGGGAAGGGCCCAGCCCTGAAAGCTGTTGCTGCTCTTCACCTAACCTTGGTGCCCTATGTACTAGGCAAAACAGCACTGGGGATTTGTGCTTTCCCAGAGACGCAACATCTCATGGCGCTCGGCCGTGGCAGAGCCTCTTGCCGAAAAGGCAAACGTCCGGCTCCTTCTCCCACAGGGAAGGGCCCAGCCCTGAAAGCTGTTGCTGCTCTTCACGGTGCCTTGGCGCCCTATCTACAGGCACAACAGCACTGGGGATCTGGGCTTTCCCAGAGACGCAACATCTCATGGCGCTCGGACGCGGCAGAGCCTCTTGCGGAAAAGGCAAACATCCGGCTCCTTCTCCCACTGGGAAGGGCCCAGCCCTGAAAGCTGTTGCTGCTCTTCACGGTGCCTTGGCGCCCTATCTACAGGCACAACAGCACTGGGGATCTGGGCTTTCCCAGATACGCAACATCTCAAGGCGCTCGTTCGCGGCAGAGCCTCTTGCTGAAAAGGCAAACGTCCGGCTCCTTCTCCCACAGGGAAGGGCCCAGCCCTGAAAGCTGTTGCTGATCTTCACCTAACCTTGGTGCCCTATGTACTAGGCACAACAGCACTGGGGATTTGTCCTTTCCCAGAGACGCAACATCTCATGGCACTCGGCCGCGGCAGAGCCTCTTGCCGAAAAGGCAAATGTCTGGCTCCTTCTGCCACAGGGAAACACCCAGCCCTGAAAGCTGTTGCTGCTCTTCACGGTGCTTTGGCGCCCTATCTACAGGCACAATAGCCCTGGGGATCTGGGCTTTCCCAGAGACGCAACATCTCACGGCACTTGACCACAGCAGAGCCTCTTGCCGAAAAGGCAAACGTCCAGCAAATTCTCCCACTGGGAAGGGCCCAGCCCTGAAAGCTGTTGCTGCTCTTCACGGTGCCTTGGCACCCTATCTACAGACACAACAGCACTGGGGATCTGGGCTTTCCCAGAGACGCAACATCTCATGGCGCTCGGCCCGCGGCAGAGCCTCTTGCCGAAAAGGCAAACGTCCGGCTCCTTCTGCCACATGGAAACACCCAGCCCTGAAAGCTGTTGCTGCTCTTCATGGTGCCTTGGCGCCCTATCTACAGGCACAACAGCACTGGGGATCTGGGCTTTCCCAGAGACGCAACATCTCATGGCGCTCGTTCGCGGCAGAGCCTCTTGACGAAAGGGCAAATGTCCGGCTCCGTCTGCCACAGGGAAGGGCCCAGCCCTGAAAGCTGTTGCTGCTCTTCACGGTGCCTTGGCGCCCTATCTACAGGCTAAACAGCTCTGGGGATCTGGGCTTTCCCAGAGACGCAACATCTCATGGCGCTCGGCCGCGGCAGAGCCTCTTGCTGAAAAGTCAAACGTCCGGCTCCTTCTGCCACAGGGAAGGGCCCAGCCCTGAAAGCTGTTGCTGCTCTTCACCAAACCTTGGTGCCCTATGTACTAGGCACAACAGCACTGGGGATTTGTGCTTTCCCAGAGACGCAACATCTCATGGCGCTCGGCCGCGGCAGAGCCTCTTGCCGAAAAGGCAAGCATCCGGCTCCTTCTGCCACAGGGAAGGGCCCAGCCCTGAAAGCTGTTGCTGCTCTTCACGGTGCCTTGGCACCCTATCTACAGGCACAACAGCACTGGGGATCTGGGCTTTCCCAGAGAAGCAACATCTCATGGCGCTCGGCTGCGGCAGAGCCTCTTGCCGAAAAGGCAAACGTCTGGCTCCTTCTGCCACAGGGAAACACCCAGCCCTGAAAGCTGTTGCTGCTCTTCACGGTGCCTTGGCACCCTATCTACAGGCACAACAGCCCTGGGGATCTGGGCTTTCCCAGAGACGCAACATCTCATGGCGCTCGGACGCGGCAGAGCCTCTTTCCTAAAAGGCAAACGTTGGCTACTTCTCCCACAGGGAAGGGCCCAGCCCTGAAAGCTGTTGCTGCTCTTCACGGTGCCTTGGCGCCCTATCTACAGGCACAACAGCACTGGGGATCTGGGCTTTCCCAGAGACGCAACATCTCCTGGCGCTCGGACGCGGCAGAGCCTCTTGCCGAAAAGGCAAACGTCCGGCTCCTTCTCCCACTGGGAAGGGCCCAGCCCTGAAAGCTGTTGCTGCTCTTCACGGTGCCTTGGCGCCCTATCTACAGGCACAACAGCACTGGGGATCTGTGCTTTCCCAGAGACGCAACATCTCAAGGCGCTCGTTCGCGGCAGAGCCTCTTGCCGAAAAGGCAAACGTCCGGCTCCTTCTGCCACAGGGAAGGGCCCAGCCCTGAAAGCTGTTGCTGATCTTCACCTAACCTTGGTGCCCTATGTACTAGGCACAACAGCACTGGGGATCTGGGCTATCCCAGAGACGCAACATCTCATGGCACTCGGCCGCGGCAGAGCCTCTTGCCGAAAAGGCAAACGTCTGGCTCCTTCTGCCACAAGGAAACACCCAGCCCTGAAAGCTGTTGCTGCTCTTCACGGTGCCTTGGCGCCCTATCTACAGGCACAATAGCCCTGGGGATCTGGGCTTTCTCAGAGACGCAACATCTCACGGCGCTCGGCCACAGCAGAGCCTCTTGCCGAAAAGGCAAACGTCCAGCTCCTTCTCCCACTGGGAAGGGCCCAGCCCTGAAAGCTGTTGCTGCTCTTCACGGTGCCTTGGCACCCTATCTACAGGCACAACAGCAGTGGGGATCTGGGCTTTCCCAGAGACGCAACATCTCATGGCGCTCGGCCGCGGCAGAGCCTCTTGCCGAAAAGGCAAACGTCCGGCTCCTTCTGCCACATGGAAACACCCAGCCCTGAAAGCTGTTGCTGCTCTTCACGGTGCCTTGGCGCCCTATCTACAGGCACAACAGCACTGGGGATCTGGGCTATCCCAGAGACGCAACATCTCATGGCGCATGGCCGCGGCAGAGCCTCTTGACGAAAGGGCAAATGTCCGGCTCCGTCTGCCACAGGGAAGGGCCCAGCCCTGAAAGCTGTTGCTGCTCTTCACGGTGCCTTGGCGCCCTATCTACAGGCACAACAGCACTGGGGATCTGGGCTTTCCCAGAGACGCAACATCTCATGGCGCTCGTTCGCGGCAGAGCCTCTTGCCGAAAAGGCAAAAGTCCGGCTCCTTCTCCCACAGGGAAGGGCCCAGCCCTGAAAGCTGTTGCTGCTCTTCACCTAACCTTGGTGCCCTATGTACTAGGCACAACAGCACTGGGGATTTGTGCTTTCCCAGAGACGCAACATCTCATGGCGCTCGGCCGCGGCAGAGCCTCTTGCCGAAAAGGCAAGCATCCGGCTCCTTCTGCCACAGGGAAGGGCCCAGCCCTGAAAGCTGTTGCTGCTCTTCACGGTGCCTTGGCGCCCTATCTACAGGCACAACAGCACTGGGGATCTGGGCTTTCCCAGAGACGCAACATCTCATGGCGCTTGGACGCGGCAGAGCCTCTTGCTGAAAAGGCAAACGTCCGGCTCCTTCTCCCACAGGGAAGGGCCCAGCCCTGAAAGCTGTTGCTGCTCTTCACGGTGCCTTGGCGCCCTATCTACAGGCACAACAGCACTGGGGATCTGGGCTTTCACAGAGAAGCAACATCTCATGGCGCTCGGCCGCGGCAGAGCCTCTTGCCGAAAAGGCAAATGTCTGGCTCCTTCTGCCACAGGGAAACACCCAGCCCTGAAAGCTGTTGCTGCTCTTCACGGTGCTTTGGCGCCCTATCTACAGGCACAATAGCCCTGGGGATCTGGGCTTTCCCAGAGACGCAACATCTCACGGCACTTGACCACAGCAGAGCCTCTTGCCGAAAAGGCAAACGTCCAGCAAATTCTCCCACTGGGAAGGGCCCAGCCCTGAAAGCTGTTGCTGCTCTTCACGGTGCCTTGGCACCCTATCTACAGACACAACAGCACTGGGGATCTGGGCTTTCCCAGAGACGCAACATCTCATGGCGCTCGGCCGCGGCAGAGCCTCTTGCCGAAAAGGCAAACGTCCGGCTCCTTCTGCCACATGGAAACACCCAGCCCTGAAAGCTGTTGCTGCTCTTCATGGTGCCTTGGCGCCCTATCTACAGGCACAACAGCACTGGGGATCTGGGCTTTCCCAGAGACGCAACATCTCATGGCGCTCGTTCGCGGCAGAGCCTCTTAACGAAAGGGCAAATGTCCGGCTCCGTCTGCCACAGGGAAGGGCCCAGCCCTGAAAGCTGTTGCTGCTCTTCACGGTGCCTTGGCGCCCTATCTACAGGCTAAACAGCTCTGGGGATCTGGGCTTTCCCAGAGACGCAACATCTCATGGCGCTCGGCCGCGGCAGAGCCTCTTGCTGAAAAGTCAAACGTCCGGCTCCTTCTGCCACAGGGAAGGGCCCAGCCCTGAAAGCTGTTGCTGCTCTTCACCAAACCTTGGTGCCCTATGTACTAGGCACAACAGCACTGGGGATTTGTGCTTTCCCAGAGACGCAACATCTCATGGCGCTCGGCCGCGGCAGAGCCTCTTGCCGAAAAGGCAAGCATCCGGCTCCTTCTGCCACAGGGAAGGGCCCAGCCCTGAAAGCTGTTGCTGCTCTTCACGGTGCCTTGGCACCCTATCTACAGGCACAACAGCACTGGGGATCTGGGCTTTCCCAGAGAAGCAACATCTCATGGCGCTCGGCTGCGGCAGAGCCTCTTGCCGAAAAGGCAAACGTCTGGCTCCTTCTGCCACAGGGAAACACCCAGCCCTGAAAGCTGTTGCTGCTCTTCACGGTGCCTTGGCACCCTATCTACAGGCACAACAGCCCTGGGGATCTGGGCTTTCCCAGAGACGCAACATCTCATGGCGCTCGGACGCGGCAGAGCCTCTTTCCTAAAAGGCAAACGTTGGCTACTTCTCCCACAGGGAAGGGCCCAGCCCTGAAAGCTGTTGCTGCTCTTCACGGTGCCTTGGCACCCTATCTACAGGCACAACAGCACTGGGGATCTGGGCTTTCCCAGAGACGCAACATCTCCTGGCGCTCGGACGCGGCAGAGCCTCTTGCCGAAAAGGCAAACGTCCGGCTCCTTCTCCCACTGGGAAGGGCCCAGCCCTGAAAGCTGTTGCTGCTCTTCACGGTGCCTTGGCGCCCTATCTACAGGCACAACAGCACTGGGGATCTGGGCTTTCCCAGAGACGCAACATCTCATGGCGCTCGTTCGCGGCAGAGCCTCTTGCCGAAAAGGCAAACGTCCGGCTCCTTCTGCCACAGGGAAGGGCCCAGCCCTGAAAGCTGTTGCTGATCTTCACCTAACCTTGGTGCCCTATGTACTAGGCACAACAGCACTGGGGATCTGGGCTATCCCAGAGACGCAACATCTCATGGCACTCGGCCGCGGCAGAGCCTCTTGCCGAAAAGGCAAACGTCTGGCTCCTTCTGCCACAAGGAAACACCCAGCCCTGAAAGCTGTTGCTGCTCTTCACGGTGCCTTGGCGCCCTATCTACAGGCACAATAGCCCTGGGGATCTGGGCTTTCTCAGAGACGCAACATCTCACGGCGCTCGGCCACAGCAGAGCCTCTTGCCGAAAAGGCAAACGTCCAGCTCCTTCTCCCACTGGGAAGGGCCCAGCCCTGAAAGCTGTTGCTGCTCTTCACGGTGCCTTGGCACCCTATCTACAGGCACAACAGCAGTGGGGATCTGGGCTTTCCCAGAGACGCAACATCTCATGGCGCTCGGCCGCGGCAGAGCCTCTTGCCGAAAAGGCAAACGTCCGGCTCCTTCTGCCACATGGAAACACCCAGCCCTGAAAGCTGTTGCTGCTCTTCACGGTGCCTTGGCACCCTATCTACAGGCACAACAGCACTGGGGATCTGGGCTATCCCAGAGACGCAACATCTCATGGCGCATGGCCGCGGCAGAGCCTCTTGACGAAAGGGCAAATGTCCGGCTCCGTCTGCCACAGGGAAGGGCCCAGCCCTGAAAGCTGTTGCTGCTCTTCACGGTGCCTTGGCGCCCTATCTACAGGCACAACAGCACTGGGGATCTGGGCTTTCCCAGAGACGCAACATCTCATGGCGCTCGTTCGCGGCAGAGCCTCTTGCCGAAAAGGCAAAAGTCCGGCTCCTTCTCCCACAGGGAAGGGCCCAGCCCTGAAAGCTGTTGCTGCTCTTCACCTAACCTTGGTGCCCTATGTACTAGGCACAACAGCACTGGGGATTTGTGCTTTCCCAGAGACGCAACATCTCATGGCGCTCGGCCGCGGCAGAGCCTCTTGCCGAAAAGGCAAGCATCCGGCTCCTTCTGCCACAGGGAAGGGCCCAGCCCTGAAAGCTGTTGCTGCTCTTCACGGTGCCTTGGCGCCCTATCTACAGGCAAAACAGCACTGGGGATCTGGGCTTTCCCAGAGACGCAACATCTCATGGCGCTTGGACGCGGCAGAGCCTCTTGCTGAAAAGGCAAACGTCCGGCTCCTTCTCCCACAGGGAAGGGCCCAGCCCTGAAAGCTGTTGCTGCTCTTCACGGTGCCTTGGCGCCCTATCTACAGGCACAACAGCACTGGGGATCTGGGCTTTCACAGAGAAGCAACATCTCATGGCGCTCGGCCGCGGCAGAGCCTCTTGCCGAAAAGGCAAACGTCTGGCTCCTTCTGCCACAGGGAAACACCCAGCCCTGAAAGCTGTTGCTGCTCTTCACGGTGCCTTGGCACCCTATCTACAGGCACAACAGCCCTGGGGATCTGGGCTTTCCCAGAGACGAAACATCTCATGGCGCTCGTTCACGGCAGAGCCTCTTGCCGAAAAGGCAAACGTCCGGCTCCTTTTCCCACAGGGAAGGGCCCAGCCCTGAAAGCTGTTGCTGATCTTCACCTAACCTTGGTGCCCTATGTACTAGGCAAAACAGCACTGGGGATTTGTGCTTTCCCAGAGAAGCAACATCTCATGTCGCTCGGCCGCGGCAGAGCCTCTTGCCGAAAAGGCAAACGTCCGGCTCCTTCTCCCACAGGGAAACACCCAGCCCTGAAAGCTGTTGCTGCTCTTCACGGTGCCTTGGCGCCCTATCTACAGGCACAACAGCACTGGGGATCTGGGCTTTCCCAGAGACGCAACATCTCATGGCGCTCGGCCGCGGCAGAGCCTCTTGCCGAAAAGGCAAACGTCCGGCTCCTTCTCCCACAGCAAGGGCCCAGCCCTGAAAGCTGTTGCTGCTCTTCACTGTGCCTTGGCACCCTATCTACAGGCACAACAGCACTGGGGAACTGGGCTATCCCAGAGACGCAACATCTCATGGTGCTCGGCCGCGGCAGAGCCTCTTGCCGAAAAGGCAAATGTCCGGCTCCGTCTGCCACAGGGAAGGGCCCAGCCCTGAAAGCTGTTGCTGCTCTTCACGGTGCCTTGGCGCCCTATCTACAGGCACAACAGCACTGGGGATCTGGGCTTTCCCAGAGACGCAACATCTCATGGCGCTCGGACGCGGCAGAGCCTCTTGCGGAAAAGGCAAACGTCCGGCTCCTTCTCCCACTGGGAAGGGCCCAGCCCTGAAAGCTGTTGCTGCTCTTCACGGTGCATTGGCGCCCTATCTACAGGCACAACAGCACTGGGGATCTGGGCTTTCCCAGAGACGCAACATCTCAAGGCGCTCGTTCGCGGCAGAGCCTCTTGCCGAAAAGGCAAACGTCCGGCTCCTTCTGCCACAGGGAAGGGCCCAGCCCTGAAAGCTGTTGCTGATCTTCACCTAACCTTGGTGCCCTATGTACTAGGCACAACTGCACTGGGGATCTGGGCTATCCCAGAGACGCAACATCTCATGGCACTCGGCCGCGGCAGAGCCTCTTGCCGAAAAGGCAAACGTCTGGCTCCTTCTGCCACAGGGAAGGGCCCAGCCCTGAAAGCTGTTGCTGCTCTTCACGGTGCCTTGGCGCCCTATCTACAGGCACAATAGCCCTGGGGATCTGGGCTTTCTCAGAGACGCAACATCTCACGGCGCTCGGCCACAGCAGAGCCTCTTGCCGAAAAGGCAAACGTCCAGCTCTTTCTCCCACTGGGAAGGGCCCAGCCCTGAAAGCTGTTGCTGCTCTTCACGGTGCCTTGGCACCCTATCTACAGGCACAACAGCAGTGGGGATCTGGGCTTTCCCAGAGACGCAACATCTCATGGCGCTCGGCCGCGGCAGAGCCTCTTGCCGAAAAGGCAAACGTCCGGCTCCTTCTGCCACATGGAAACACCCAGCCCTGAAAGCTGTTGCTGCTCTTCACGGTGCCTTGGCGCCCTATCTACAGGCACAACAGCACTGGGGATCTGGGCTATCCCAGAGACGCAACATCTCATGGCGCATGGCCGCGGCAGAGCCTCTTGACGAAAGGGCAAATGTCCGGCTCCGTCTGCCACAGGGAAGGGCCCAGCCCTGAAAGCTGTTGCTGCTCTTCACGGTGCCTTGGCGCCCTATCTACAGGCACAACAGCACTGGGGATCTGGGCTTTCCCAGAGACGCAACATCTCATGGCGCTCGTTCGCGGCAGAGCCTCTTGCCGAAAAGGCAAACGTCCGGCTCCTTCTCCCACAGGGAAGGGCCCAGCCCTGAAAGCTGTTGCTGCTCTTCACCTAACCTTGGTGCCCTATGTACTAGGCACAACAGCACTGGGGATTTGTGCTTTCCCAGAGACGCAACATCTAATGCGCTCGGCCGCGGCAGAGCCTCTTGCCGAAAAGGCAAGCATCCGGCTCCTTCTGCCACAGGGAAGGGCCCAGCCCTGAAAGCTGTTGCTGCTCTTCACGGTGCCTTGGCGCCCTATCTACAGGCACAACAGCACTGGGGATCTGGGCTTTCCCAGAGACGCAACATCTCATGGCGCTTGGACGCGGCAGAGCCTCTTTCCGAAAAGGCAAACGTCCGGCTCCTTCTCCCACAGGGAAGGGCCCAGCCCTGAAAGCTGTTGCTGCTCTTCACGGTGCCTTGGCACCCTATCTACAGGCACAACAGCACTGGGGATCTGGGCTTTCCCAGAGACGAAACATCTCATGGCGCTCGGCCGCGGCAGAGCCTCATGCCGAAAAGGCAAACGTCCGGCTCCTTCTGCCACAGGGAAACACCCAGCCCTGAAAGCTGTTGCTGCTCTTCACGGTGCCTTGGCACCCTATCTACAGGCACAACAGCCCTGGGGATCTGGGCTTTCCCAGAGACGAAACATCTCAAGGCGCTCGTTCACGGCAGAGCCTCTTGCCGAAAAGGCAAACGTCCGGCTCCTTTTCCCACAGGGAAGGGCCCAGCCCTGAAAGCTGTTGCTGATCTTCACCTAACCTTGGTGCCCTATGTACTAGGCAAAACAGCACTGGGGATTTGTGCTTTCCCAGAGAAGCAACATCTCATGTCGCTCGGCCGCGGCAGAGCCTCTTGCCGAAAAGGCAAACGTCCGGCTCCTTCTCCCACAGGGAAACACCCAGCCCTGAAAGCTGTTGCTGCTCTTCACGGTGCCTTGGCGCCCTATCTACAGGCACAACAGCACTGGGGATCTGGGCTTTCCCAGAGACGCAACATCTCATGGCGCTCGGCCGCGGCAGAGCCTCTTGCCGAAAAGGCAAACGTCCGGCTCCTTCTCCCACAGCAAGGGCCCAGCCCTGAAAGCTGTTGCTGCTCTTCACTGTGCCTTGGCACCCTATCTACAGGCACAACAGCACCGGGGAACTGGGCTATCCCAGAGACGCAACATCTCATGGTGCTCGGCCGCGGCAGAGCCTCTTGCCGAAAAGGCAAATGTCCGGCTCCGTCTGCCACAGGGAAACACCCAGCCCTGAAAGCTGTTGCTGCTCTTCACGGTGCCTTGGCGCCCTATCTACAGGCTCAACAGCACTGGGGATCTGGGCTTTCCCAGAGAAGCAACATCTCATGGCGCTCGGCCGCGGCAGAGCCTCTTGCCGAAAAGGCAAACGTCCGGCTCCTTCTCCCACAGGGAAGGGCCCAGCCCTGAAAGCTGTTGCTGATCTTCACCTAACCTTGGTGCCCTATGTACTAGGCAAAACAGCACTGGGGATTTGTGCTTTCCCAGAGACGCAACATCTCATGGCGCTCGGCCCGTGGCAGAGCCTCTTGCCGAAAAGGCAAACGTCCGGCTCCTTCTCCCACAGGGAAACACGCAGCCCTGAAAGCTGTTGCTGCTCTTCACGGTGCCTTGGCGCCCTATCTACAGGCACAACAGCACTGGGGATCTGGGCTTTCCCAGAGACGCAACATCTCATGGCGCTCGGACGCGGCAGAGCCTCTTGCGGAAAAGGCAAACGTCCGGCTCCTTCTCCCACAGGGAAGGGCCCAGCCCTGAAAGCTGTTGCTGCTCTTCACGGTGCCTTGGCGCCCTATCTACAGGCACAACAGCACTGGGGATCTGGGCTTTCCCAGAGACGCAACATCTCAAGGCGCTCGTTCGCGGCAGAGCCTCTTGCTGAAAAGGCAAACGTCCGGCTCCTTCTCCCACAGGGAAGGGCCCAGCCCTGAAAGCTGTTGCTGCTCTTCACGGTGCCTTGGCGCCCTATCTACAGGCACAACAGCACTGGGGATCTGGGCTTTCCCAGAGACGCAACATCTCCTGGCGCTCGGACGCGGCAGAGCCTCTTGCCGAAAAGGCAAACGTCCGGCTCCTTCTCCCACTGGGAAGGGCCCAGCCCTGAAAGCTGTTGCTGCTCTTCACGGTGCCTTGGCGCCCTATCTACAGGCACAACAGCACTGGGGATCTGTGCTTTCCCAGAGACGCAACATCTCAAGGCGCTCGTTCGCGGCAGAGCCTCTTGCCGAAAAGGCAAACGTCCGGCTCCTTCTCCCACAGCAAGGGCCCAGCCCTGAAAGCTGTTGCTGCTCTTCACTGTGCCTTGGCACCCTATCTACAGGCACAACAGCACTGGGGAACTGGGCTATCCCAGAGACGCAACATCTCATGGTGCTCGGCCGCGGCAGAGCCTCTTGCCGAAAAGGCAAATGTCCGGCTCCGTCTGCCACAGGGAAGGGCCCAGCCCTGAAAGCTGTTGCTGATCTTCACCTAACCTTGGTGCCCTATGTACTAGGCACAACAGCACTGGGGATCTGGGCTATCCCAGAGACGCAACATCTCATGGCACTCGGCCGCGGCAGAGCCTCTTGCCGAAAAGGCAAACGTCTGGCTCCTTCTGCCACAGGGAAACACCCAGCCCTGAAAGCTGTTGCTGCTCTTCACGGTGCCTTGGCGCCCTATCTACAGGCACAATAGCCCTGGGGATCTGGGCTTTCTCAGAGACGCAACATCTCACGGCGCTCGGCCACAGCAGAGCCTCTTGCCGAAAAGGCAAACGTCCAGCTCCTTCTCCCACTGGGAAGGGCCCAGCCCTGAAAGCTGTTGCTGCTCTTCACGGTGCCTTGGCACCCTATCTACAGGCACAACAGCAGTGGGGATCTGGGCTTTCCCAGAGACGCAACATCTCATGGCGCTCGGCCGCGGCAGAGCCTCTTGCCGAAAAGGCAAACGTCCGGCTCCTTCTGCCACATGGAAACACCCAGCCCTGAAAGCTGTTGCTGCTCTTCACGGTGCCTTGGCGCCCTATCTACAGGCACAACAGCACTGGGGATCTGGGCTATCCCAGAGACGCAACATCTCATGGCGCATGGCCGCGGCAGAGCCTCTTGACGAAAGGGCAAATGTCCGGCTCCTTCTGCCACAGGGAAGGGCCCAGCCCTGAAAGCTGTTGCTGCTCTTCACGGTGCCTTGGCGCCCTATCTACAGGCACAACAGCACTGGGGATCTGGGCTTTCCCAGAGACGCAACATCTCATGGCGCTCGTTCGCGGCAGAGCCTCTTGCCGAAAAGGCAAACGTCCGGCTCCATCTCCCACAGGGAAGGGCCCAGCCCTGAAAGCTGTTGCTGCTCTTCACCTAACCTTGGTGCCCTATGTACTAGGCACAACAGCACTGGGGATTTGTGCTTTCCCAGAGACGCAACATCTCATGGCGCTCGGCCCGCGGCAGAGCCTCTTGCCGAAAAGGCAAGCATCCGGCTCCTTCTGCCACAGGGAAGGGCCCAGCCCTGAAAGCTGTTGCTGCTCTTCACGGTGCCTTGGCGCCCTATCTACAGGCACAACAGCACTGGGGATCTGGGCTTTCCCAGAGACGCAACATCTCATGGCGCTTGGACGCGGCAGAGCCTCTTTCCGAAAAGGCAAACATCCGGCTCCTTCTCCCACAGGGAAGGGCCCAGCCCTGAAAGCTGTTGCTGCTCTTCACGGTGCCTTGGCACCCTATCTACAGGCACAACAGCACTGGGGAACTGGGCTATCCCAGAGACGCAACATCTCATGGTGCTCGGCCGCGGCAGACGCTCTTGCCGAAAAGGCAAATGTCCGGCTCCGTCTGCCACAGGGAAGGGCCCAGCCCTGAAAGCTGTTGCTGCTCTTCACGGTGCCTTGGCGCCCTATCTACAGGCACAACAGCACTGGGGATCTGGGCTTTCCCAGAGAAGCAACACCTCATGGCGCTCGGCCGCGGCAGAGCCTCTTGCCGAAAAGGCAAACGTCCGGCTCCTTCTGCCACAGGGAAGGGCCCAGCCCTGAAAGCTGTTGCTGCTCTTCACGGTGCCTTGGCGCCCTATCTACAGGCACAACAGCACTGGGGATCTGGGCTTTCCCAGAGAAGCAACATCTCATGGCGCTCGGCCGCGGCAGAGCCTCTTGCCGAAAAGGCAAACGTCTGGCTCCTTCTGCCACAGGGAAACACCCAGCCCTGAAAGCTGTTGCTGCTCTTCACGGTGCCTTGGCACCCTATCTACAGGCACAACAGCACTGGGGATCTGGGCTTTCCCAGAGAAGCAACATCTCATGGCGCTCGTTCATGGCAGAGCCTCTTGCGGAAAAGGCAAACGTCCGGCTCCTTCTCCCACAGGGAAGGGCCCAGCCCTGAAAGCTGTTGCTGATCTTCACCTAACCTTGGTGCCCTATGTACTAGGCAAAACAGCACTGGGGATTTGTGCTTTCCCAGAGACGCAACATCTCATGGCGCTCGGCCGTGGCAGAGCCTCTTGCCGAAAAGGCAAATGTCCGACTCCGTCTGCCACAGGGAAGGGCCCAGCCCTGAAAGCTGTTGCTGCTCTTCACGGTGCCTTGGCGCCCTATCTACAGGCACAACAGCACTGGGGATCTGGGCTTTCCCAGAGAAGCAACACCTCATGGCGCTCGTTCGCGGCAGAGCCTCTTGCTGAAAAGGCAAACGTCCGGCTCCTTCTCCCACAGGGAAGGGCCCAGCCCTGAAAGCTGTTGCTGCTCTTCACGGTGCCTTGGCGCCCTATCTACAGGCACAACAGCACTGGGGATCTGGGCTTTCCCAGAGAAGCAACATCTCATGGCGCTCGGCCGCGGCAGAGCCTCTTGCCGAAAAGGCAAACGTCTGGCTCCTTCTGCCACAGGGAAACACCCAGCCCTGAAAGCTGTTGCTGCTCTTCACGGTGCCTTGGCACCCTATCTACAGGCACAACAGCCCTGGGGATCTGGGCTTTCCCAGAGACGCAACATCTCATGGCGCTCGCACGCGGCAGAGCCTCTTGCCGAAAAGGCAAACGTCCGGCTCCTTTTCCCACAGGGAAGGGCCCAGCCCTGAAAGCTGTTGCTGATCTTCACCTAACCTTGGTGCCCTATGTACTAGGCAAAACAGCACTGGGGATTTGTGCTTTCCCAGAGAAGCAACATCTCATGGCGCTCGGCCGCGGCAGAGCCTCTTGCCGAAAAGGCAAACGTCCGGCTCCTTCTCCCACAGGGAAACACCCAGCCCTGAAAGCTGTTGCTGCTCTTCACGGTGCCTTGGCGCCCTATCTACAGGCACAACAGCACTGGGGATCTGGGCTTTCCCAGAGACGCAACATCTCGTGGCGGTCGGCCGCGGCAGAGCCTCTTGCCGAAAAGGCAAACGTCCGGCTCCTTCTCCCACAGCAAGGGCCCAGCCCTGAAAGCTGTTGCTGCTCTTCACTGTGCCTTGGCACCCTATCTACAGGCACAACAGCACTGGGGAACTGGGCTATCCCAGAGACGCAACATCTCATGGTGCTCGGCCGCGGCAGAGCCTCTTGCCGAAAAGGCAAATGTCCGGCTCCGTCTGCCACAGGGAAGGGCCCAGCCCTGAAAGCTGTTGCTGCTCTTCACGGTGCCTTGGCGCCCTATCTACAGGCTCAACAGCACTGGGGATCTGGGCTTTCCCAGAGAAGCAACATCTCATGGCGCTCGGCCGCGGCAGAGCCTCTTGCCGAAAAGGCAAACGTCCGGCTCCTTCTCCCACAGGGAAGGGCCCAGCCCTGAAAGCTGTTGCTGATCTTCACCTAACCTTGGTGCCCTATGTACTAGGCAAAACAGCACTGGGGATTTGTGCTTTCCCAGAGACGCAACATCTCATGGCGCTCGGCCGTGGCAGAGCCTCTTGCCGAAAAGGCAAACGTCCCCCAGCCCTGAAAGCTGTTGCTGCTCTTCACGGTGCCTTGGCGCCCTATCTACAGGCACAACAGCACTGGGGATCTGGGCTTTCCCAGAGACGCAACATCTCATGGCGCTCGGCCGCGGCAGAGCCTCTTGCCGAAAAGGCAAACGTCCGGCTCCTTCTCCCACAGGGAAGGGCCCAGCCCTGAAAGCTGTTGCTGCTCTTCACGGTGCCTTGGCGCCCTATCTACAGGCACAACAGCCCTGGGGATCTGGGCTTTCCCAGAGACGCAACATCTCATGGCGCTCGGACGCGGCAGAGCCTTTTGCCGAAAAGGCAAACGTTGGCTCCTTCTGCCACAGGGAAGGGCCCAGCCCTGAAAGCTGTTGCTGCTCTTCACGGTGCCTTGGCACCCTATCTACAGGCACAACAGCACTGGGGATCTGGGCTTTCCCAGAGACGCAACAACTCATGGCGCTCGGACGCGGCAGAGCCTCTTGCGGAAAAGGCAAACGTCCGGCTCCTTCTCCCACTGGGAAGGGCCCAGCCCTGAAAGCTGTTGCTGCTCTTCACGGTGCCTTGGGGCCCTATCTACAGGCACAACAGCACTGGGGATCTGGGCTTTCCCAGATACGCAACATCTCAAGGCGCTCGTTCGCGGCAGAGCCTCTTGCTGAAAAGGGAAACGTCCGGCTCCTTCTCCCACAGGGAAGGGCCCAGCCCTGAAAGCTGTTGCTGATCTTCACCTAACCTTGGTGCCGTATGTACTAGGCACAACAGCACTGGGGATCTGGGCTATCCCAGAGACGCAACATCTCATGGCACTCGGCCGCGGCAGAGCCTCTTGCCGAAAAGGCAAACGTCTGGCTCCTTCTGCCACAGGGAAACACCCAGCCCTGAAAGCTGTTGCTGCTCTTCACGGTGCTTTGGCACCCTATCTACAGGCACAATAGCCCTGGGGATCTGGGCTTTCCCAGAGACGCAACATCTCACGGCGCTCGACCACAGCAGAGCCTCTTGCCGAAAAGGCAAACGTCCAGCAACTTCTCCCACTCGGAAGGGCCCAGCCCTGAAAGCTGTTGCTGCTCTTCACGGTGCCTTGGCACCCTATCTACAGACACAACAGCAGTGGGGATCTGGGCTTTCCCAGAGACGCAACATCTCATGGCGCTCGGCCGCGGCAGAGCCTCTTGCCGAAAAGGCAAACGTCCGGCTCCTTCTGCCACATGGAAACACCCAGCCCTGAAAGCTGTTGCTGCTCTTCACGGTGCCTTGGCGCCCTATCTACAGGCACAACAGCACTGGGGATCTGGGCTATCCCAGAGACGCAACATCTCATGGCGCATGGCCGCGGCAGAGCCTCTTGACGAAAGGGCAAATGTCCGGCTCCGTCTGCCACAGGGAAGGGCCCAGCCCTGAAAGCTGTTGCTGCTCTTCACGGTGCCTTGGCGCCCTATCTACAGGCACAACAGCACTGGGGATCTGGGCTTTCCCAGAGACGCAACATCTCATGGCGCTCGTTCGCGGCAGAGCCTCTTGCCGAAAAGGCAAACGTCCGGCTCCTTCTCCCACAGGGAAGGGCCCAGCCCTGAAAGCTGTTGCTGCTCTTCACCTAACCTTGGTGCCCTATGTACTAGGCACAACAGCACTGGGGATTTGTGCTTTCCCAGAGACGCAACATCTCATGGCGCTCGGCCGCGGCAGAGCCTCTTGCCGAAAAGGCAAGCATCCGGCTCCTTCTGCCACAGGGAAGGGCCCAGCCCTGAAAGCTGTTGCTGCTCTTCACGGTGCCTTGGCGCCCTATCTACAGGCACAACAGCACTGGGCATCTGGGCTTTCCCAGAGACGCAACATCTCATGGCGCTTGGACGCGGCAGAGCCTCTTGCCGAAAAGGCAAATGTCCGGCTCCGTCTGCCACAGGGAAGGGCCCAGCCCTGAAAGCTGTTGCTGCTCTTCACGGTGCCTTGGCGCCCTATCTACAGGCACAACAGCACTGGGGATCTGGGCTTTCCCAGAGAAGCAACACCTCATGGCGCTCGGCCGCGGCAGAGCCTCTTGCCGAAAAGGCAAACGTCCGGCTCCTTCTCCCACAGGGAAACACCCAGCCCTGAAAGCTGTTGCTGCTCTTCACGGTGCCTTGGCGCCCTATCTACAGGCACAACAGCACTGGGGATCTGGGCTTTCCCAGAGAAGCAACATCTCATGGCGCTCGGCCGCGGCAGAGCCTCTTGCCGAAAAGGCAAACGTCTGGCTCCTTCTGCCACAGGGAAACACCCAGCCCTGAAAGCTGTTGCTGCTCTTCACGGTGCCTTGGCACCCTATCTACAGGCACAACAGCACTGGGGATCTGGGCTTTCCCAGAGACGCAACATCTCATGGCGCTCGTTCATGGCAGAGCCTCTTGCGGAAAAGGCAAACGTCCAGCTCCTTCTGCCACAGGGAAGGGCCCAGCCCTGAAAGCTGTTGCTGATCTTCACCTAACCTTGGTGCCCTATGTACTAGGCAAAACAGCACTGGGGATTTGTGCTTTCCCAGAGACGCAACATCTCATGGCGCTCGGCCGTGGCAGAGCCTCTTGCCGAAAAGGCAAACGTCCGGCTCCTTCTGCGACAGGGAAGGGCCCAGCCCTGAAAGCTGTTGCTGCTCTTCACGGTGCCTTGGCGCCCTATCTACAGGCACAACAGCACTGGGGATCTGGGCTTTCCCAGAGAAGCAACACCTCATGGCGCTCGTTCGCGGCAGAGCCTCTTGCTGAAAAGGCAAACGTCCGGCTCCTTCTCCCACAGTGAAGGGCCCAGCCCTGAAAGCTGTTGCTGCTCTTCACGGTGCCTTGGCGCCCTATCTACAGGCACAACAGCACTGGGGATCTGGGCTTTCCCAGAGAAGCAACATCTCATGGCGCTCGGCCGCGGCAGAGCCTCTTGCCGAAAAGGCAAACGTCTGGCTCCTTCTGCCACAGGGAAACACCCAGCCCTGAAAGCTGTTGCTGCTCTTCACGGTGCCTTGGCACCCTATCTACAGGCACAACAGCCCTGGGGATCTGGGCTTTCCCAGAGACGCAACATCTCATGGCGCTCGTTCACGGCAGAGCCTCTTGCCGAAAAGGCAAACGTCCGGCTCCTTTTTCCCACAGGGAAGGGCCCAGCCCTGAAAGCTGTTGCTGATCTTCACCTAACCTTGGTGCCCTATGTACTAGGCAAAACAGCACTGGGGATTTGTGCTTTCCCAGAGAAGCACACATCTCATGGCGCTCGGACGCGGCAGAGCCTCTTGCCGAAAAGGCAACGTCCGGCTCCTTCTCCCACAGGGAAACACCCAGCCCTGAAAGCTGTTGCTGCTCTTCACGGTGCCTTGGCGCCCTATCTACAGGCACAACAGCACTGGGGATCTGGGCTTTCCCAGAGACGCAACATCTCATGGCGCCGGGCCGCGGCAGAGCCTCTTGCCGAAAAGGCAAACGTCCGGCTCCTTCTCCCACAGCAAGGGCCCAGGCCTGAAAGCTGTTGCTGCTCTTCACTGTGCCTTGGCACCCTATCTACAGGCACAACAGCACTGGGGAACTGGGCTATCCCAGAGACGCAACATCTCATGGTGCTCGGCCGCGGCAGAGCCTCTTGCCGAAAAGGCAAATGTCTGGCTCCGTCTGCCACAGGGAAGGGCCCAGCCCTGAAAGCTGTTGCTGCTCTTCACGGTGCCTTGGCGCCCTATCTACAGGCTCAACAGCACTGGGGATCTGGGCTTTCCCAGAGAAGCAACATCTCATGGCGCTCGGCCCGCGGCAGAGGCCTCTTGCCGAAAAGGCAAACGTCCGGCTCCTTCTCCCACAGGGAAGGGCCCAGCCCTGAAAGCTGTTGCTGATCTTCACCTAACCTTGGTGCCCTATGTACTAGGCAAAACAGCACTGGGGATTTGTGCTTTCCCCAGAGACGCAAACATCTCATGGCGCTCGGCCGTGGCAGAGCCTCTTGCCGAAAAGGCAAACGTCCGGCTCCTTCTCCCACAGGGAAGGGCCCAGCCCTGAAAGCTGTTGCTGCTCTTCACGGTGCCTTGGCGCCCTATCTACAGGCACAACAGCACTGGGGATCTGGGCTTTCCCAGAGACGCAACATCTCATGGCGCTCGGCCCGCGGCAGAGCCTCTTGCCGAAAAGGCAAACGTCCGGCTCCTTCTCCCACAGGGAAGGGCCCAGCCCTGAAAGCTGTTGCTGCTCTTCACGGTGCCCTTGGCGCCCTATCTACAGGCACAACAGCCCTGGGGATCTGGGCTTTCCCAGAGAAGCAACATCTCATGGCGCTCGGACGCGGCAGAGCCTATGCCGAAAAGGCAAACGTTGGGCTCCTTCTCCCACAGGGAAGGGCCCAGCCCTGAAAGCTGTTGCTGCTCTTCACGGTGCCTTGGCGCCCTATCTACAGGCACAACAGCACTGGGGATCTGGGCTTTCCCAGAGACGCAACATCTCATGGCGCTCGGACGCGGCAGAGCCTCTTGCGGAAAAGGCAAACGTCCGGCTCCTTCTCCCACTGGGAAGGGCCCAGCCCTGAAAGCTGTTGCTGCTCTTCACGGTGCCTTGGCGCCCTATCTACAGGCACAACAGCACTGGGGATCTGGGCTTTCCCAGATACGCAACATCTCAAGGCGCTCGTTCGCGGCAGAGCCTCTTGCTGAAAAGGCAAACGTCCGGCTCCTTCTCCCACAGGGAAGGGCCCAGCCCTGAAAGCTGTTGCTGATCTTCACCTAACCTTGGTGCCGTATGTACTAGGCACAACAGCACTGGGGATTTGTCCTTTCCCAGAGACGCAACATCTCATGGCACTCGGCCGCGGCAGAGCCTCTTGCCGAAAAGGCAAACGTCCGGCTCCTTCTGCCACAGGGAAACACCCAGCCCTGAAAGCTGTTGCTGCTCTTCACGGTGCCTTGGCGCCCTATCTACAGGCACAACAGCACTGGGCATCTGGGCTTTCCCAGAGACGCAACATCTCATGGCGCTTGGACGCGGCAGAGCCTCTTGCCGAAAAGGCAAATGTCCGGCTCCGTCTGCCACAGGGAAGGGCCCAGCCCTGAAAGCTGTTGCTGCTCTTCACGGTGCCTTGGCGCCCTATCTACAGGCACAACAGCACTGGGGATCTGGGCTTTCCCAGAGAAGCAACACCTCATGGCGCTCGGCCGCGGCAGAGCCTCTTGCCGAAAAGGCAAACGTCCGGCTCCTTCTCCCACAGGGAAACACCCAGCCCTGAAAGCTGTTGCTGCTCTTCACGGTGCCTTGGCGCCCTATCTACAGGCACAACAGCACTGGGGATCTGGGCTTTCCCAGAGAAGCAACATCTCATGGCGCTCGGCCGCGGCAGAGCCTCTTGCCGAAAAGGCAAACGTCCGGCTCCTTCTGCCACAGGGAAACACCCAGCCCTGAAAGCTGTTGCTGCTCTTCACGGTGCCCTTGGCACCCTATCTACAGGCACAACAGCACTGGGGATCTGGGCTTTCCCAGAGACGCAACATCTCATGGCGCTCGCACGCGGCAGAGCCTCTTGCGGAAAAGGCAAACGTCCGGCTCCTTCTCCCACAGGGAAGGGGCCCATCCCTGAAAGCTGTTGCTGATCTTCACCTAACCTTGGTGCCCTATGTACTAGGCAAAACAGCACTGGGGATTTGTGCTTTCCCAGAGACGCAACATCTCATGGCGCTCGGGCCGTGGCAAAGCCTCTTGCCGAAAAGGCAAATGTCCGGCTCCGTCTGCCACAGGGAAGGGCCCAGCCCTGAAAGCTGTTGCTGCTCTTCACGGTGCCTTGGCGCCCTATCTACAGGCACAACAGCACTGGGGATCTGGGCTTTCCCAGAGAAGCAACACCTCATGGCGCTCGTTCGCGGCAGAGCCTCTTGCTGAAAAGGCAAACGTCCGGCTCCTTCTTCCCCACTGGGAAGGGCCCAGCCCTGAAAGCTGTTGCTGCTCTTCACGGTGCCTTGGCGCCCTATCTACAGGCACAACAGCACTGGGGATCTGGGCTTTCCCAGAGAAGCAACATCTCATGGCGCTCGGCCCGCGGCAGAGCCTCTTGCCGAAAAGGCAAACGTCTGGCTCCTTCTGCCACAGGGAAACACCCAGCCCTGAAAGCTGTTTGCTGCTCTTCACGGTGCCTTGGCACCCTATCTACAGGCACAACAGCCCTGGGGATCTGGGCTTTCCCAGAGACGCAACATCTCATGGCGCTCGTTCACGGCAGAGCCTCTTGCCCGAAAAGGCAAACGTCCGGCTCCTTTTCCCACAGGGAAGGGCCCAGCCCTGAAAGCTGTTGCTGCTCTTCACGGTGCCTTGGCGCCCTATCTACAGGCACAACAGCACTGGGGATCTGGGCTTTCCCAGAGAAGCAACATCTCATGCGCTCGGACGCGGCAGAGCCTCTTGCCGAAAAGGCAAACGTCCGGCTCCTTCTGCCACAGGGAAGGGCCCCAGCCCTGAAAGCTGTTGCTGCTCTTCACGGTGCCTTGGGCACCCTATCTACAGGCACAACAGCACTGGGGATCTGGGCTTTTCCCAGAGACGCAACATCTCATGGCGCTCGGCCATGGCCAGAGACTCTTGCCGAAAAGGCAAACGTCCGGCTCCTTCTCCCCACAGGGAAGGGCCCAGCCCTGGAAAGCTGTTGCTGACCTTTCACCTAACCTTGGTGCCCTATGTACTAGGCAAAACAGCACTGGGGATTTGTGCTTTCCCAGAGACGCAACATCTCATGGCGCTCGGCCGCGGCAGAGCCTCTTGCCGAAAAGGCAAACGTCCGGCTCCTTCTGCCACATGGAAACACCCAGCCCTGAAAGCTGTTGCTGCTCTTCACGGTGCCTTGGCGCCCTATCCACAGGCACAACAGCACTGGGGATCTGGGCTTTCCCAGAGACGCAACATCTCATGGCGCTCGTTCATGGCAGAGCCTCTTGCGGAAAAGGCAAACGTCCGGCTCCTTCTCCCACAGGGAAGGGCCCAGCCCTGAAAGCTGTTGCTGATCTTCACCTAACCTTGGTGCCCTATGTACTAGGCAAAACAGCACTGGGGATTTGTGCTTTCCCAGAGACGCAACATCTCATGGCGCTCGGCCGTGGCAGAGCCTCTTGCCGAAAAGGCAAACGTCCGGCTCCTTCTGCCACAGGGAAACACCCAGCCCTGAAAGCTGTTGCTGCTCTTCACGGTGCCTTGGCGCCCTATCTACAGGCACAACAGCACTGGGGATCTGGGCTTTCCCAGAGACGCAACATCTCATGGCGCTCGGCCGCGGCAGAGCCTCTTGCCGAAAAGGCAAACGTCCGGCTCCTTCTCCCACAGGGAAGGGCCCAGCCCTGAAAGCTGTTGCTGCTCTTCACCTAACCTTGGTGCCCTATCTACAGGCACAACAGCACTGGGGAACTAGGCTATCCCAGAGAAGCAACATCTCATGGTGCTCGGCCGTGGCAGAGCCTCTTGCCGAAAAGGCAAATGTCCGGCTCCGTCTGCCACAGGGAAGGGCCCAGCCCTGAAAGCTGTTGCTGCTCTTCACGGTGCCTTGGCACCCTATCTACAGGCACAACAGCACTGGGGATCTGGGCTTTCCCAGAGAAGCAACACCTCATGGCGCTCAGTTCGCGGCAGAGCCTATTGCTGAAAAGGCAAACGTCCGGCTCCTTCTGCCACAGGGAAACACCCAGCCCTGAAAGCTGTTGCTGCTCTTCACGGTGCCTTGGCGCCCTATCTACAGGCACAACAGCACTGGGGATCTGGGCTTTCCCAGAGACGCAACATCTCATGGCGCTCGGCCGCGGCAGAGCCTCTTGCCGAAAAGGCAAACGTCCGGCTCCTTTTCCCACAGGGAAGGGCCCAGCCCTGAAAGCTGTTGCTGATCTTCACCTAACCTTGGTGCCCTATGTACTAGGCAAAACAGCACTGGGCATTTGTGCTTTCCCAGAGAAGCAACATCTCATGGCGCTCGGCCGCGGCAGAGCCTCTTGCCGAAAAGGCAAACGTCCGGCTCCTTCTCCCACAGGGAAACACCCAGCCCTGAAAGCTGTTGCTGCTCTTCACGGTGCCTTGGCGCCCTATCTACAGGCACAACAGCACTGGGGATCTGGGCTTTCCCAGAGACGCAACATCTCATGGCGCTCGGCCGCGGCAGAGCCTCTTGCCGAAAAGGCAAACGTCCGGCTCCTTCTCCCACAGCAAGGGCCCAGCCCTGAAAGCTGTTGCTGCTCTTCACTGTGCCTTGGCACCCTATCTACAGGCACAAAAGCACTGGGGAACTGGGCTATCCCAGAGACGCAACATCTCATGGTGCTCGGCCGCGGCAGAGCCTCTTGCCGAAAAGGCAAATGTCCGCCTCCGTCTGCCACAGGGAAGGGCCCAGCCCTGAAAGCTGTTGCTGCTCTTCACAGTTCCTTGGCGCCCTATCTACAGGCACAACAGCACTGGGGATCTGGGCTTTCCCAGAGAAGCAACATCTCATGGCGCTCGGCTGCGGCAGAGCCTCTTGCCGAAAAGGCAAACGTCCGGCTCCTTCTGCCACAGGGAAACACCCAGCCCTGAAAGCTGTTGCTGCTCTTCACAGTGCCTTGGCGCCCTATCTACAGGCACAACAGCACTGGGGATCTGGGCTTTCCCAGAGACGCAACATCTCATGGCGCTCGGCTGCGGCAGAGCCTCTTGCCGAAAAGGCAAACATCCGGCTCCTTCTCCCACAGGGAAGGGCCCAGCCCTGAAAGCTGTTGCTGATCTTCACATAACCTTGATGCCCTATGTACTAGGCACAACAGCACTGGGGATTTGTGCTTTCCCAGAGGCGCAACATCACATGGCGCTCGGCCGCGGCAGAGCCTCTTGCCGAAAAGGCAAATGTCCGGCTCCTTCTGCCACAGGGAAGGGCCCAGCCCTGAAAGCTGTTGCTGCTCTTCACGGTGCCTTGGTGCCCTATCTACAGGCACAACAGCACTGGGGATCTGGGATTTCCAGAGAAGCAATATCTCATGGCGCTCGGCCGCGGCAGAGCCTCTTGCCGAAAAGGCAAACGTCCGGCTCCTTCTCCCACAGGGAAACACCCAGCCCTGAAAGCTGTTGCTGCTCTTCACGGTGCCTTGGCGCCCTATCTACAGGCACAACAGCACTGGGGATCTGGGCTTTCCCAGAGAAGCAACATCTCATGGCGCTCGGCCGCGGCAGAGCCTCTTGCCGAAAAGGCAAACGTCCGGCTCCTTCTCCCACAGGGAAGGGCCCAGCCCTGAAAGCTGTTGCTGCTCTTCACCTAACCTTGGTGCCCTATCTACAGGCACAACAGCACTGGGGAACTGGGCTATCCCAGAGACGCAACATCTCATGGTGCTCGGCCGCGGCAGACGCTCTTGCCGAAAAGGCAAATGTCCGGCTCCGTCTGCCACAGGGAAGGGCCCAGCCCTGAAAGCTGTTGCTGCTCTTCACGGTGCCTTGGCGCCCTATCTACAGGCACAACAGCACTGGGGATCTGGGCTTTCCCAGAGAAGCAACACCTCATGGCGCTCGGCCGCGGCAGAGCCTCTTGCCGAAAAGGCAAACGTCCGGCTCCTTCTGCCACAGGGAAGGGCCCAGCCCTGAAAGCTGTTGCTGCTCTTCACGGTGCCTTGGCGCCCTATCTACAGGCACAACAGCACTGGGGATCTGGGCTTTCCCAGAGAAGCAACATCTCATGGCGCTCGGCCGCGGCAGAGCCTCTTGCCGAAAAGGCAAACGTCCGGCTCCTTCTCCCACTGGGAAGGGCCCAGCCCTGAAAGCTGTTGCTGCTCTTCACGGTGCCTTGGCACCCTATCTACAGGCACAACAGCACTGGGGATCTGGGCTTTCCCAGAGACGCAACATCTCATGGCGCTCGGCCGCGGCAGGGCCTCTTGCCGAAAAGGCAAACGTCTGGCTCCTTCTGCCACATGGAAACATCCAGCCCTGAAAGCTGTTGCTGCTCTTCACGGTGCCTTGGCACCCTATCTACAGGCACAACAGCACTGGGGATCTGGGCTTTCCCAGAGACGCAACATCTCATGGCGCTCGTTCTTGGCAGAGCCTCTTGCGGAAAAGGCAAACGTCCGGCTCCTTCTCCCCACAGGAAAGGGCCCAGCCCTGAAAGCTGTTGCTGATCTTCACCTAACCCTGGTGCCCTATGTACTAGGCACCAACAGCACTGGGGATCTGGGCTTTCCCAGAGACGCAACATCTCATGGCGCTCGGCCGCGGCAGAGCCTCTTGCCGAAAAGGCAAACGTCCGGCTCCTTCTCCCACAGGGAAACACCCAGCCCTGAAAGCTGTTGCTTGCTCTTCACCTAACCTTGGTGCCCTATCTACAGGCACAACAGCACTGTGAACTAGGCTATCCCAGAGAAGCAACATCTCATGGTGCTCGGGCCGCGGCAGAGCCTCTTGCCGAAAAGGCAAATGTCCGGCTCCGTCTGCCACAGGGAAGGGCCCAGCCCTGAAAGCTGTTGCTGCTCTTCACGGTGCCTTGGCGCCCTATCTACAGGCACAACAGCACTGGGGATCTGGGCTTTCCCAGAGAAGCAACACCTCATGGCGCTCGTTCGCGGCAGAGCCTCTTGCTGAAAAGGCAAACGTCCGGCTCCTTCTGCCACAGGGAAACACCCAGCCCTGAAAGCTGTTGCTGCTCTTCACGGTGCCTTGGCACCCTATCTACAGGCACAACAGCACTGGGGATCTGGGCTTTCCCAGAGACGCAACATCTCATGGCGCTCGGACGCGGCAGAGCCTCTTGCCGAAAAGGCAAATGTCAGGCTCCTTCTCCCACAGGGAAGGGCCCAGCCCTGAAAGCTGTTGCTGCTCTTCACGGTGCCTTGGCGCCCTATCTACAGGCACAACAGCACTGGGGATCTGGGCTTTCCCAGAGAAGCAACACCTCATGGCGCTCGGCCGCGGCAGAGCCTCTTGCCGAAAAGGCAAACGTCCGGCTCCTTCTGCCACAGGGAAGGGCCCAGCCCTGAAAGCTGTTGCTGCTCTTCACGGTGCCTTGGCGCCCTATCTACAGGCACAACAGCACTGGGGATCTGGGCTTTCCCAGAGAAGCAACATCTCATGGCGCTCGGCCGCGGCAGAGCCTCTTGCCGAAAAGGCAAACGTCCGGCTCCTTCTCCCACTGGGAAGGGCCCAGCCCTGAAAGCTGTTGCTGCTCTTCACGGTGCCTTGGCACCCTATCTACAGGCACAACAGCACTGGGGATCTGGGCTTTCCCAGAGACGCAACATCTCATGGCGCTCGGCCGCGGCAGAGCCTCTTGCCGAAAAGGCAAACGTCTGGCTCCTTCTGCCACATGGAAACACCCAGCCCTGAAAGCTGTTGCTGCTCTTCACGGTGCCTTGGCGCCCTATCTACAGGCACAACAGCACTGGGGATCTGGGCTTTCCCAGAGACGCAATATCTCATGGCGCTCGTTCATGGCAGAGCCTCTTGCGGAAAAGGCAAACGTCCGGCTCCTTCTCCCACAGGGAAGGGCCCAGCCCTGAAAGCTGTTGCTGCTCTTCACCTAACCTTGGTGCCCTATGTACTAGGCAAAACAGCACTGGGGATTTGTGCTTTCCCAGAGACGCAACATCTCATGGCGCTCGGCCGTGGCACAGCCTCTTGCCGAAAAGGCAAACGTCCGGCTCCTTCTCCCACAGGGAAGGGCCCAGCCCTGAAAGCTGTTGCTGATCTTCACCTAACCCTGGTGCCCTATGTACTAGGCACAACAGCACTGGGGATCTGGGCTTTCCCAGAGACGAAACATCTCATGGCGCTCGTTCGCGGCAGAGCCTCTTGCCGAAAAGGCAAACGTCCGGCTCCTTTTCCCACAGGGAAGGGCCCAGCCCTGAAAGCTGTTGCTGATCTTCACCTAACCTTGGTGCCCTATGTACTAGGCACAACAGCACTGGGGATTTGTGCTTTCCCAGAGACGCAACTTCTCATGGCGCTCGGCCGCGGCAGAGCCTCTTGCCGAAAAGGCAAACGTCCGGCTCCTTCTGCCACAGGGAAACACCGAGCCCTGAAAGCTGTTGCTGCTCTTCACGGTGCCTTGGCGCCCTATCTACAGGCACAACAGCACTGGGGATCTGGGCTTTCCCAGAGACGCAACATCTCATGGCGCTCGGCCGCGGCAGAGCCTCTTGCCGAAAAGGCAAACGTCCGGCTCCTTCTCCCACAGGGAAGGGCCCAGCCCTGAAAGCTGTTGCTGCTCTTCACCTAACCTTGGTGCCCTATCTACAGGCACAACAGCACTGGGGAACTAGGCTATCCCAGAGAAGCAACATCTCATGGTGCTCGGCCGTGGCAGAGCCTCTTGCCGAAAAGGCAAATGTCCGGCTCCGTCTGCCACAGGGAAGGGCCCAGCCCTGAAAGCTGTTGCTGCTCTTCACGGTGCCTTGGCACCCTATCTACAGGCACAACAGCACTGGGGATCTGGGCTTTCCCAGAGAAGCAACACCTCATGGCGCTCAGTTCGCGGCAGAGCCTATTGCTGAAAAGGCAAACGTCCGGCTCCTTCTGCCACAGGGAAACACCCAGCCCTGAAAGCTGTTGCTGCTCTTCACGGTGCCTTGGCGCCCTATCTACAGGCACAACAGCACTGGGGATCTGGGCTTTCCCAGAGAAGCAACATCTCATGGCGCTCGGCCGCGGCAGAGCCTCTTGCCGAAAAGGCAAACGTCTGGCTCCTTCTGCCACAGGGAAACACCCAGCCCTGAAAGCTGTTGCTGCTCTTCACGGTGCCTTGGCACCCTATCTACAGGCACAACAGCACTGGGGATCTGGGCTTTCCCAGAGACGCAACATCTCATGGCGCTCGGCCGCGGCAGAGCCTCTTGCCGAAAAAGCAAACGTCCGGCTCCTTCTCCCACAGGGAAGGGCCCAGCCCTGAAAGCTGTTGCTGCTCTTCACGGTGCCTTGGCGCCCTATCTACAGGCACAACAGCACTGGGGATCTGGGCTTTCCCAGAGAAGCAACATCTCATGGCGCTCGGCCGCGGCAGAGCCTCTTGCCGAAAAGGCAAACGTCCGGCTCCTTCTCCCACTGGGAAGGGCCCAGCCCTGAAAGCTGTTGCTGCTCTTCACGGTGCCTTGGCACCCTATCTACAGGCACAACAGCACTGGGGATCTGGGCTTTCCCAGAGACGCAACATCTCATGGCGCTCGGCCGCGGCAGAGCCTCTTGCCGAAAAGGCAAACGTCTGGCTCCTTCTGCCACATGGAAACACCCAGCCCTGAAAGCTGTTGCTGCTCTTCACGGTGCCTTGGCACCCTATCTACAGGCACAACAGCACTGGGGATCTGGGCTTTCCCAGAGACGCAATATCTCATGGCGCTCGTTCATGGCAGAGCCTCTTGCGGAAAAGGCAAACGTCCGGCTCCTTCTCCCACAGGGAAGGGCCCAGCCCTGAAAGCTGTTGCTGCTCTTCACCTAACCTTGGTGCCCTATGTACTAGGCAAAACAGCACTGGGGATTTGTGCTTTCCCAGAGACGCAACATCTCATGGCGCTCGGCCGTGGCACAGCCTCTTGCCGAAAAGGCAAACGTCCGGCTCCTTCTCCCACAGGGAAGGGCCCAGCCCTGAAAGCTGTTGCTGATCTTCACCTAACCCTGGTGCCCTATGTACTAGGCACAACAGCACTGGGGATCTGGGCTTTCCCAGAGACGAAACATCTCATGGCGCTCGTTCGCGGCAGAGCCTCTTGCCGAAAAGGCAAACGTCCGGCTCCTTTTCCCACAGGGAAGGGCCCAGCCCTGAAAGCTGTTGCTGATCTTCACCTAACCTTGGTGCCCTATGTACTAGGCACAACAGCACTGGGGATTTGTGCTTTCCCAGAGACGCAACTTCTCATGGCGCTCGTTCGCGGCAGAGCCTCTTGCCGAAAAGGCAAACGTCCGGCTCCTTCTGCCACAGGGAAACACCGAGCCCTGAAAGCTGTTGCTGCTCTTCACGGTGCCTTGGCGCCCTATCTACAGGCACAACAGCACTGGGGATCTGGGCTTTCCCAGAGACGCAACATCTCATGGCGCTCGGCCGCGGCAGAGCCTCTTGCCGAAAAGGCAAACGTCCGGCTCCTTCTCCCACAGGGAAGGGCCCAGCCCTGAAAGCTGTTGCTGCTCTTCACCTAACCTTGGTGCCCTATCTACAGGCACAACAGCACTGGGGAACTAGGCTATCCCAGAGAAGCAACATCTCATGGTGCTCGGCCGTGGCAGAGCCTCTTGCCGAAAAGGCAAATGTCCGGCTCCGTCTGCCACAGGGAAGGGCCCAGCCCTGAAAGCTGTTGCTGCTCTTCACGGTGCCTTGGCACCCTATCTACAGGCACAACAGCACTGGGGATCTGGGCTTTCCCAGAGAAGCAACACCTCATGGCGCTCAGTTCGCGGCAGAGCCTATTGCTGAAAAGGCAAACGTCCGGCTCCTTCTGCCACAGGGAAACACCCAGCCCTGAAAGCTGTTGCTGCTCTTCACGGTGCCTTGGCGCCCTATCTACAGGCACAACAGCACTGGGGATCTGGGCTTTCCCAGAGAAGCAACATCTCATGGCGCTCGGCCGCGGCAGAGCCTCTTGCCGAAAAGGCAAACGTCTGGCTCCTTCTGCCACAGGGAAACACCCAGCCCTGAAAGCTGTTGCTGCTCTTCACGGTGCCTTGGCACCCTATCTACAGGCACAACAGCACTGGGGATCTGGGCTATCCCAGAGACGCAACATCTCATGGTGCTCGGCCGCGGCAGAGCCTCTTGCCGAAAAGGCAAACGTCTGGCTCCGTCTGCCACAGGGAAGGGCCCAGCCCTGAAAGCTGTTGCTGCTCTTCACAGTTCCTTGGCGCCCTATCTACAGGCACAACAGCACTGGGGATCTGGGCTTTCCCAGAGAAGCAACATCTCATGGCGCTCGGCTGCGGCAGAGCCTCTTGCCGAAAAGGCAAACGTCCGGCTCCTTCTGCCACAGGGAAACACCCAGCCCTGAAAGCTGTTGCTGCTCTTCACAGTGCCTTGGCGCCCTATCTACAGGCACAACAGCACTGGGGATCTGGGCTTTCCCAGAGACGCAACATCTCATGGCGCTCGGCTGCGGCAGAGCCTCTTGCCGAAAAGGCAAACATCCGGCTCCTTCTCCCACAGGGAAGGGCCCAGCCCTGAAAGCTGTTGCTGATCTTCACATAACCTTGATGCCCTATGTACTAGGCACAACAGCACTGGGGATTTGTGCTTTCCCAGAGGCGCAACATCACATGGCGCTCGGCCGCGGCAGAGCCTCTTGCCGAAAAGGCAAATGTCCGGCTCCTTCTGCCACAGGGAAGGGCCCAGCCCTGAAAGCTGTTGCTGCTCTTCACGGTGCCTTGGTGCCCTATCTACAGGCACAACAGCACTGGGGATCTGGGATTTCCAGAGAAGCAATATCTCATGGCGCTCGGACGCGGCAGAGCCTCTTGCCGAAAAGGCAAACGTCCGGCTCCTTCTGCCACAGGGAAGGGCCCAGCCCTGAAAGCTGTTGCTGACCTTCACCTAACCTTGGTGCCCTATGTACTAGGCAAAACAGCACTGGGGATTTGTGCTTTCCCAGAGACGCAACATCTCATGGCGCTCGGCCGCGGCAGAGCCTCTTGCCGAAAAGGCAAACATCCGGCTCCTTCTCCCACAGGGAAACACCCAGCCCTGAAAGCTGTTGCTGCTCTTCACGGTGCCTTGGCGCCCTATCTACAGGCACAACAGCACTGGGGATCTGGGCTTTCCCAGAGAAGCAACATCTCATGGCGCTCGGCCGCGGCAGAGCCTCATGCCGAAAAGGCAAACGTCCGGCTCCTTCTCCCACAGGGAAGGGCCCAGCCCTGAAAGCTGTTGCTGCTCTTCACCTAACCTTGGTGCCCTATCTACAGGCACAACAGCACTGGGGAACTGGGCTATCCCAGAGACGCAACATCTCATGGTGCTCGGCCGCGGCAAACGCTCTTGCCGAAAAGGCAAATGTCCGGCTCCGTCTGCCACAGGGAAGGGCCCAGCCCTGAAAGCTGTTGCTGCTCTTCACGGTGCCTTGGCGCCCTATCTACAGGCACAACAGCACTGGGGATCTGGGCTTTCCCAGAGAAGCAACACCTCATGGCGCTCGGCCGCGGCAGAGCCTCTTGCCGAAAAGGCAAACGTCCGGCTCCTTCTGCCACAGGGAAGGGCCCAGCCCTGAAAGCTGTTGCTGCTCTTCACGGTGCCTTGGCGCCCTATCTACAGGCACAACAGCACTGGGGATCTGGGCTTTCCCAGAGAAGCAACATCTCATGGCGCTCGGCCGCGGCAGAGCCTCTTGCCGAAAAGGCAAACGTCCGGCTCCTTCTCCCACTGGGAAGGGCCCAGCCCTGAAAGCTGTTGCTGCTCTTCACGGTGCCTTGGCACCCTATCTACAGGCACAACAGCACTGGGGATCTGGGCTTTCCCAGAGACGCAACATCTCATGGCGCTCGGCCGCGGCAGGGCCTCTTGCCGAAAAGGCAAACGTCTGGCTCCTTCTGCCACATGGAAACATCCAGCCCTGAAAGCTGTTGCTGCTCTTCAAGGTGCCTTGGCACCCTATCTACAGGCACAACAGCACTGGGGATCTGGGCTTTCCCAGAGACGCAACATCTCATGGCGCTCGTTCATGGCAGAGCCTCTTGCGGAAAAGGCAAACGTCCGGCTCCTTCTCCCACAGGGAAGGGCCCAGCCCTGAAAGCTGTTGCTGATCTTCACCTAACCTTGGTGCCCTATGTACTAGGCAAAACAGCACTGGGGATTTGTGCTTTCCCAGAGACGCAACATCTCATGGCGCTCGGCTGTGGCAGAGCCTCTTGCCGAAAAGGCAAACGTCCGGCTCCTTCTCCCACATGGAAACACCCAGCCCTGAAAGCTGTTGCTGATCTTCACCTAACCCTGGTGCCCTATGTACTAGGCACAACAGCACTGGGGATCTGGGCTTTCCCAGAGACGCAACATCTCATGGCGCTCGGCCGCGGCAGAGCCTCTTGCCGAAAAGGCAAACGTCCGGCTCCTTCTCCCACAGGGAAACACCCAGCCCTGAAAGCTGTTGCTGCTCTTCACCTAACCTTGGTGCCCTATCTACAGGCACAACAGCACTGTGGAACTAGGCTATCCCAGAGAAGCAACATCTCATGGTGCTCGGCCGCGGCAGAGCCTCTTGCCGAAAAGGCAAATGTCCGGCTCCGTCTGCCACAGGGAAGGGCCCAGCCCTGAAAGCTGTTGCTGCTCTTCACGGTGCCTTGGCGCCCTATCTACAGGCACAACAGCACTGGGGATCTGGGCTTTCCCAGAGAAGCAACACCTCATGGCGCTCGTTCGCGGCAGAGCCTCTTGCTGAAAAGGCAAACGTCCGGCTCCTTCTGCCACAGGGAAACACCCAGCCCTGAAAGCTGTTGCTGCTCTTCACGGTGCCTTGGCGCCCTATCTACAGGCACAACAGCACTGGGGATCTGGGCTTTCCCAGAGAAGCAACATCTCATGGCGCCTGGCCACGGCAGAGCCTCTTGCCGAAAAGGCAAATGTCAGGCTCCGTCTGCCACAGGGAAGGGCCCAGCCCTGAAAGCTGTTGCTGCTCTTCACGGTGCCTTGGCGCCCTATCTACAGGCACAACAGCACTGGGGATCTGGGCTTTCCCAGAGAAGCAACACCTCATGGCGCTCGGCCGCGGCAGAGCCTCTTGCCGAAAAGGCAAACGTCCGGCTCCTTCTGCCACAGGGAAGGGCCCAGCCCTGAAAGCTGTTGCTGCTCTTCACGGTGCCTTGGCGCCCTATCTACAGGCACAACAGCACTGGGGATCTGGGCTTTCCCAGAGAAGCAACATCTCATGGCGCTCGGCCGCGGCAGAGCCTCTTGCCGAAAAGGCAAACGTCTGGCTCCTTCTCCCACTGGGAAGGGCCCAGCCCTGAAAGCTGTTGCTGCTCTTCACGGTGCCTTGGCGCCCTATCTACAGGCACAACAGCACTGGGGATCTGGGCTTTCCCAGAGACGCAACATCTCATGGCGCTCGGCCGCGGCAGAGCCTCTTGCCGAAAAGGCAAACGTCTGGCTCCTTCTGCCACATGGAAACACCCAGCCCTGAAAGCTGTTGCTGCTCTTCACGGTGCCTTGGCACCCTATCTACAGGCACAACAGCACTGGGGATCTGGGCTTTCCCAGAGACGCAATATCTCATGGCGCTCGTTCATGGCAGAGCTTCTTGCGGAAAAGGCAAACGTCCGGCTCCTTCTCCCACAGGGAAGGGCCCAGCCCTGAAAGCTGTTGCTGCTCTTCACCTAACCTTGGTGCCCTATGTACTAGGCAAAACAGCACGGGGGATTTGTGCTTTCCCAGAGACGCAACATCTCATGGCGCTCGGCCGTGGCACAGCCTCTTGCCGAAAAGGCAAACGTCCGGCTCCTTCTCCCACAGGGAAGGGCCCAGCCCTGAAAGCTGTTGCTGATCTTCACCTAACCCTGGTGCCCTATGTACTAGGCACAACAGCACTGGGGATCTGGGCTTTCCCAGAGACGCAACATCTCATGGCGCTCGGCCGCGGCAGAGCCTCTTGCCGAAAAGGCAAATGTCCGGCTCCGTCTGCCACAGGGAAGGGCCCAGCCCTGAAAGCTGTTGCTGCTCTTCACGGTGCCTTGGCGCCCTATCTACAGGCACAACAGCACTGGGGATCTGGGCTTTCCCAGAGAAGCAACACCTCATGGCGCTCGTTCGCGGCAGAGCCTCTTGCCGAAAAGGCAAACGTCCGGCTCCTTCTGACACAGGGAAGGGCCCAGCCCTGAAAGCTGTTGCTGCTCTTCACGGTGCCTTGGCACCCTATCTACAGGCACAACAGCACTGGGGATTTGTGCTTTCCCAGAGAAGCAACATCTCATGGCGCTCGGCCGCGGCAGAGCCTCTTGCCGAAAAGGCAAACGTCCGGCTCCTTCTCCCACAGGGAAACACCCAGCCCTGAAAGCTGTTGCTGCTCTTCACGGTGCCTTGGCGCTCTATCTACAGGCACAACAGCACTGGGGATCTGGGCTTTCCCAGAGACGCAACATCTCATGGCGCTCGGCCGCGGCAGAGCCTCTTGCCGAAAAGGCAAACGTCCGGCTCCTTCTCCCACTGGGAAGGGCCCAGCCCTGAAAGCTGTTGCTGCTCTTCACTGTGCCTTGGCACCCTATCTACAGGCACAACAGCACTGGGGAACTGGGCTATCCCAGAGACGCAACATCTCATGGCGCTCGGCCGCGGCAGAGCCTCTTGCCGAAAAGGCAAACGTCCGGCTCCTTCTCCCACTGGGAAGGGCCCAGCCCTGAAAGCTGTTGCTGCTCTTCACGGTGCCTTGGCGCCCTATCTACAGGCACAACAGCACTGGGGATCTGTGCTTTCCCAGAGACGCAACATCTCAAGGCGCTCGTTCGCGGCAGAGCCTCTTGCTGAAAAGGCAAACGTCCGGCTCCTTCTCCCACAGGGAAGGGCCCAGCCCTGAAAGCTGTTGCTGATCTTCACCTAACCTTGGTGCCGTATGTACTACACACAACAGCACTGGGGATTTGTCCTTTCCCAGAGACGCAACATCTCATGGCACTCGGCCGCGGCAGAGCCTCTTGCCGAAAAGGCAAACGTCTGGCTCCTTCTGCCACAGGGAAACACCCAGCCCTGAAAGCTGTTGCTGCTCTTCACGGTGCCTTGGCGCCCTATCTACAGGCACAATAGCACTGGGGATCTGGGCTTTCCCAGAGACGCAACATCTCACGGCGCTCGACCACAGCCCAGCCTCTTGCCGAAAAGGCAAACGTCCAGCTCCTTCTCCCACAGGGAAACACCCAGCCCTGAAAGCTGTTGCTGCTCTTCACGGTGCCTTGGCGGCCTATCTACAGGCACAACAGCACTGGGGATCTGGGCTTTCCCAGAGACGCAACATCTCATGGCGCTCGGCCGCGGCAGAGCCTCTTGCCGAAAAGGCAAACGTCCGGCTCCTTCTCCCACAGCAAGGGCCCAGCCCTGAAAGCTGTTGCTGCTCTTCACTGTGCCTTGGCACCCTATCTACAGGCACAACAGCACTGGGGAACTGGGCTATCCCAGAGACACAACATCTCATGGTGCTCGGCCGCGGCAGAGCCTCTTGTCGAAAAGGCAAATGTCCGGCTCCGTCTGCCACAGGGAAGGGCCCAGCCCTGAAAGCTGTTGCTGCTCTTCACGGTGCCTTGGCGCCCTATCTACAGGCACAACAGCACTGGGGATCTGGGCTTTCCCAGAGAAGCAACACCTCATGGCGCTCGGCCGCGGCAGATCCTCTTGCCGAAAAGGCAAACGTCCGGCTCCTTCTGCCACAGGGAAGGGCCCAGCCCTGAAAGCTGTTGCTGCTCTTCACGGTGCCTTGGCGCCCTATCTACAGGCTCAACAGCACTGGGGATCTGGGCTTTCCCAGAGAAGCAACATCTCATGGGGCTCGGCCGCGGCAGAGCCTCTTGCCGAAAAGGCAAACGTCCGGCTCCTTCTCCCACTGGGAAGGGCCCAGCCCTGAAAGCTGTTGCTGATCTTCACCTAACCTTGGTGCCCTATGTACTAGGCAAAACAGCACTGGGGATTTGTGCTTTCCCAGAGACGCAACATCTCATGGCGCTCGGCCGTGGCAGAGCCTCTTGCCGAAAAGGCAAACGTCCGGCTCCTTCTCCCACAGGGAAACACCCAGCCCTGAAAGCTGTTGCTGCTCTTCACGGTGCCTTGCCGCCCTATCTACAGGCACAACAGCACTGGGGATCTGGGCTTTCCCAGAGACGCAACATCTCATGGTGCTCGGCCGCGGCAGAGCCTCTTGCCGAAAAGGCAAACATCCGGCTCCTTCTCCCACAGGGAAGGGCCCAGCCCTGAAAGCTGTTGCTGCTCTTCACGGTGCCTTGGCGCCCTATCTACAGGAACAACAGCACTGGGGATCTGGGCTTTCCCAGAGACGCAACATCTCATGGCGCTCGGTCACGGCAGAGCCTCTTGCCGAAAAGGCAAACGTCCGGCTCCTTCTCCCACAGGGAAGGGCCCAGCCCTGAAAGCTGTTGCTGCTCTTCACGATGCCTTGGTGCCCTATCTACAGGCACAACAGCCCTGGGGATCTGGGCTTTCCCAGAGACGCAACATCTCATGGCGCTCGGACGCGGCAGAGCCTCTTGCCGAAAAGGCAAACGTTGGCTCCTTCTCCCACAGGGAAGGGCCCAGCCCTGAAAGCTGTTGCTGCTCTTCACGGTGCCTTGGCGCCCTATGTACAGGCACAACAGCACTGGGGATCTGGGCTTTCCCAGAGACGCAACATCTCATGGCGCTCGGCCGCGGCAGAGCCTCTTGCCGAAAAGGCAAACGTCCGGCTCCTTCTCCCACTGGGAAGGGCCCAGCCCTGAAAGCTGTTGCTGCTCTTCACGGTGCCTTGGCGCCCTATCTACAGGCACAACAGCACTGGGGATCTGGGCTTTCCCAGAGACGAAACATCTCATGGCGCTCGGCCGCGGCAGAGCCTCTTGCCGAAAAGTCAAACGTCCGGCTCCTTCTCCCACAGGGAAGGGCCCAGCCCTGAAAGCTGTTGCTGCTCTTCACCTAACCTTGTGCCCTATGTACTAGGCACAACAGCACTGGGGATTTGTGCTTTCCCAGAGACGCAACATCTCATGGCGCTCGGCCACGGCAGAGCCTCTTGCCGAAAAGGCAAACGTCCGGCTCCTTCTGCCACAGGGAAGGGCCCAGCCCTGAAAGCTGTTGCTGCTCTTCACGGTGCCTTGGCGCCCTATCTACAGGCACAACAGCAGTGGGGATCTGGGCTTTCCCAGAGACGCAACATCTCATGGCGCTCGGCCACGGCAGAGCCTCTTGCCGAAAAGGCAAACGTCCGGCTCCTTCTCCCACAGCAAGGGCCCAGCCCTGAAAGCTGTTGCTGCTCTTCACGGTGCCTTGGCACCCTATCTACAGGCACAACAGCACTGGGGAACTGGGCTATCCCAGAGACGCAACATCTCATGGTGCTCGGCCGCGGCAGAGCCTCTTGCCGAAAAGGCAACCGTCCGGCTCCTTCTCCCACAGGGAAACACCCAGCCCTGAAAGCTGTTGCTGCTCTTCACGGTGCCTTGGCGCCCTATCTACAGGCACAACAGCACTGGGGAACTGGGCTTTCCCAGAGAAGCAACATGTCATGGCGCATGGCCACGGCAGAGCCTCTTGACGAAAGGGCAAATGTCCGGCTCCGTCTGCCACAGGGAAGGGCCCAGCCCTGAAAGCTGTTGCTGCTCTTCACGGTGCCTTGGAGCCCTATCTACAGGCACAACAGCACTGGGGATCTGGGCTTTCCCAGAGACGCAACATCTCATGGCGCTCTTTCGCGGCAGAGCCTAGTGCCGAAAAGTCAAACGTCCGGCTCCTTCTCCCACAGGGAAGGGCCCAGCCCTGAAAGCTGTTGCTGCTCTTCACCTAACCTTGATGCCCTATGTACTAGGCACAACAGCACTGGGGATTTGTGCTTTCCCAGAGACGCAACATCTCATGGCGCTCGGCCGCGGCAGAGCCTCTTGCCGAAAAGGCAAGCATCCGGCTCCTTCTGCCACAGGGAAGGGCCCAGCCCTGAAAGCTGTTGCTGCTCTTCACGGTGCCTTGGCGCCCTATCTACAGGCACAACAGCAGTGGGGATCTGGGCTTTCCCAGAGACGCAACATCTCATGGCGCTCGGCCGCGGCAGAGCCTCTTGCCGAAAAGGCAAACGTCCGGCTCCTTCTCCCACAGCAAGGGCCCAGCCCTGAAAGCTGTTGCTGCTCTTCACTGTGCCTTGGCACCCTATCTACAGGCACAACAGCACTGGGGAACTGGGCTATCCCAGAGACGCAACATCTCATGGTGCTCGGCCGCGGCAGAGCCTCTTGCCGAAAAGGCAACCGTCCGGCTCCTTCTCCCACAGGGAAACACCCAGCCCTGAAAGCTGTTGCTGCTCTTCACGGTGCCTTGGCGCCCTATCTACAGGCACAACAGCACTGGGGATCTGGGCTTTCCCAGAGACGCAACATCTCATGGCGCTCGGCCGCGGCAGAGCCTCTTGCCGAAAAGGCAAACGTCCGGCTCCTTCTCCCACAGCAAGGGCCCAGCCCTGAAAGCTGTTGTTGCTCTTCACTGTGCCTTGGCACCCTATCTACAGGCACAACAGCACTGGGGAACTGGGCTATCCCAGAGACGCAACATCTCATGGTGCTCGGCCGCGGCAGAGCCTCTTGCCGAAAAGGCAAATGTCCGGCTCCGTCTGCCACAGGGAAGGGCCCAGCCCTGAAAGCTGTTGCTGCTCTTCACGGTGCCTTGGCGCCCTATCTACAGGCACAACAGCACTGGGGATCTGGGCTTTCCCAGAGAAGCAACACCTCATGGCGCTCGGACGCGGCAGAGCCTCTTGCCCAAAAGGCAAACGTCCGGCTCCTTCTCCCACTGGGAAGGGCCCAGCCCTGAAAGCTGTTGCTGATCTTCACCTAACCTTGGTGCCCTATGTACTAGGCAAAACAGCACTGGGGATTTGTGCTTTCCCAGAGACGCAACATCTCATGGCGCTCGGCCGTGGCAGAGCCTCTTGCCGAAAAGGCAAACGACCGGCTCCTTCTCCCACAGGGAAACTCCCAGCCCTGAAAGCTGTTGCTGCTCTTCACGGTGCCTTGGCGCCCTATCTACAGGCACAACAGCACTGGGGATCTGGGCTTTCCCAGAGACGCAACATCTCATGACACTCGGCCGCGGCAGAGCCTCTTGCCGAAAAGGCAAACGTCCGGCTCCTTCTCCCACAGGGAAGGGCCCAGCCCTGAAAGCTGTTGCTGCTCTTCACGGTGCCTTGGCGCCCTATCTACAGGAACAACAGCACTGGGGATCTGGGCTTTCCCAGAGACGCAACATCTCATGGCGCTCGGCCGCGGCAGAGCCTCTTGCCGAAAAGGCAAACGTCCGGCTCCTTCTGCCACAGGGAAGGGCCCAGCCCTGAAAGCTGTTGCTGCTCTTCACGGTGCCTTGGTGCCCTATCTACAGGCACAACAGCCCTGGGGATATGGTCTTTCCCAGAGACGCAACATCTCATGGCGCTCGGACGCGGCAGAGCCTCTTGCCCAAAAGGCAAACGTTGGCTCCTTCTGCCACAGGGAAGGGCCCAGCCCTGAAAGCTGTTGCTGCTCTTCACCTAACCTTGGTGCCCTATCTACAGGCACAACAGCACTGGGGAACTGGGCTATCCCAGAGACGCAACATCTCATGGTGCTCGGCCGCGGCAGACGCTCTTGCCGAAAAGGCAAATGTCCGGCTCCGTCTTCCACAGGGAAGGGCCCAGCCCTGAAAGCTGTTGCTGCTCTTCACGGTGCCTTGCCGCCCTATCTACAGGCACAACAGCACTGGGGATCTGGGCTTTCCCAGAGAAGCAACACCTCATGGCGCTCGGCCGCGGCAGAGCCTCTTGCCGAAAAGGCAAACGTCTGGCTCCTTCTCCCACATGGAAACACCCAGCCCTGAAAGCTGTTGCTGCTCTTCACGGTGCCTTGGCGCCCTATCTACAGGCACAACAGCACTGGGGATCTGGGCTTTCCCAGAGACGCAACATCTCATGGCGCTCGTTCATGGCAGAGCCTCTTGCCAAAAAGGCAAACGTCCGGCTCCTTCTCCCACAGGGAAGGGCCCAGCCCTGAAAGCTGTTGCTGATCTTCACCTAACCTTGATGCCCTATGTACTAGGCAGAACAGCACTGGGGATTTGTGCTTTCCCAGAGACGCAACATCTCATGGCGCTCGGCCGTGGCAGAGCCTCTTGCCAAAAAGGCAAACGTCCGGCTCCTTCTCCCACAGGGAAGGGCCCAGCCCTGAAAGCTGTTGCTGCTCTTCACCTAACCTTGGTGCCCTATCTACAGGCACAACAGCACTGGTGAACTAGGCTATCCCAGAGAAGCAACATCTCATGGTGCTCGGCCGCGGCAGAGCCTCTTCCCGAAAAGGCAAACGTCCGGCTCCGTCTGCCACAGGGAAGGGCCCAGCCCTGAAAGCTGTTGCTGCTCTTCACGGTGCCTTGGCGCCCTATCTACAGGCACAACAGCACTGGGGATCTGGGCTTTCCCAGAGAAGCAACACCTCATGGCGCTCGTTCGCGGCAGAGCCTCTTGCCGAAAAGGCAAACGTCCGGCTCCTTCTGCCACAGGGAAACACCCAGCCCTGAAAGCTGTTGCTGCTCTTCACGGTGCCTTGGTGCCCTATCTACAGGCACAACAGCACTGGGGATCTGGGCTTTCCCAGAGAAGCAACATCTCATGGCGCTCGGCCGCGGCAGAGCCTCTTGCCGAAAAGGCAAACGTCTGGCTCCTTCTGCCACATGGAAACACCCAGCCCTGAAAGGTGTTGCTGCTCTTCACGGTGCCTTGGCACCCTATCTACAGGCACAACAGCACTGGGGATCTGGGCTTTCCCAGAGACGCAACATCTCATGGCGCTCGGCCACGGCAGAGCCTCTTGCCGAAAAGGCAAACGTCCGGCTCCTTTTCCCACAGGGAAGGGCCCAGCCCTGAAAGCTGTTCCTGATCTTCACCTAACGTTGGTGCCCTATGTACTAGGCAAAACAGCACTGGGGATTTGTGCTTTCCCAGAGAAGCAACATCTCATGGCGCTCGGACTCGGCAGAGCCTCTTGCCGAAAAGGCAAACGTCCGGCTCCTTCTCCCACAGGGAAACACCCAGCCCTGAAAGCTGTTGCTGCTCTTCACGGTGCCTTGGCGCCCTATCTACAGGCACAACAGCACTGGGGATCTGGGCTTTCCCAGAGACGCAACATCTCATGGCGCTCGGCCGCGGCAGAGCCTCTTGCCGAAAAGGCAAACGTCCGGCTCCTTCTGCCACATGGAAACACCCAGCCCTGAAAGCTGTTGCTGCTCTTCACTGTGCCTTGGCACCCTATCTACAGGCACAACAGCACTGGGGAACTGGGCTATCCCAGAGACGCAACATCTCATGGTGCTCGGCCGCGGCAGAGCCTCTTGCCGAAAAGGCAAATGTCCGGCTCCGTCTGCCACAGGGAAGGGCCCAGCCCTGAAAGCTGTTGCTGCTCTTCACCTAACCTTGGTGCCCTATCTACAGGCACAACAGCACTGGGGATCTGGGCTTTCCCAGAGAAGCAACACCTCATGGCGCTCGGCCGCGGCAGAGCCTCTTGCCGAAAAGGCAAACGTCCGGCTCCTTCTGCCACAGGGAAACACCCAGCCCTGAAAGCTGTTGCTGCTCTTCACGGTGCCTTGGCGCCCTATCTACAGGCTCAACAGCACTGGGGATCTGGGCTTTCCCAGAGAAGCAACATCTCATGGCGCTCGGCCGCGGCAGAGCCTCTTGCCGAAAAGGCAAACGTCCGGCTCCTTCTCCCACTGGGAAGGGCCCAGCCCTGAAAGCTGTTGCTGCTCTTCACCTAACCTTGGTGCCCTATCTACAGGCACAACAGCACTGGTGAACTAGGCTATCCCAGAGAAGCAACATCTCATGGTGCTCGGCCGCGGCAGAGCCTCTTCCCGAAAAGGCAAACGTCCGGCTCCGTCTGCCACAGGGAAGGGCCCAGCCCTGAAAGCTGTTGCTGCTCTTCACGGTGCCTTGGCGCCCTATCTACAGGCACAACAGCACTGGGGATCTGGGCTTTCCCAGAGACGAAACATCTCATGGCGCTCGTTCGCGGCAGAACCTCTTGCCGAAAAGGCAAACATCCGGCTCCTTCTCCCACTGGAAAGGGCCCAGCCCTGAAAACTGTTGCTGCTCTTCACCTAACCTTGGTGCCCTATCTACAGGCACAACAGCACTGGGGATCTGGGCTATCCCAGAGACGCAACATCTCATGGTGCTCGGCCGCGGCAGAGCCTCTTGCCGAAAAGGCAAACGTCCGGCTCCTTTTCCCACAGGGAAGGGCCCAGCCCTGAAAGCTGTTGCTGCTCTTCACGGTGCCTTGGCGCCCTATCTACAGGCACAACAGCACTGGGGATCTGGGCTTTCCCAGAGACGCAACATCTCATGGCGCTCGTTCATGGCAGAGCCTCTTGCCAAAAAGGCAAACGTCCGGCTCCTTCTCCCACAGGGAAGGGCCCAGCCCTGAAAGCTGTTGCTGATCTTCACCTAACCTTGATGCCCTATGTACTAGGCAAAACAGCACTGGGGATTTGTGCTTTCCCAGAGACGCAACATCTCATGGCGCTCGGCCGTGGCAGAGCCTCTTGCCAAAAAGGCAAACGTCCGGCTCCTTCTCCCACAGGGAAGGGCCCAGCCCTGAAAGCTGTTGCTGCTCTTCACCTAACCTTGGTGCCCTATCTACAGGCACAACAGCACTGGTGAACTAGGCTATCCCAGAGAAGCAACATCTCATGGTGCTCGGCCGCGGCAGAGCCTCTTCCCGAAAAGGCAAACGTCCGGCTCCGTCTGCCACAGGGAAGGGCCCAGCCCTGAAAGCTGTTGCTGCTCTTCACGGTGCCTTGGCGCCCTATCTACAGGCACAACAGCACTGGGGATCTGGGCTTTCCCAGAGAAGCAACACCTCATGGCGCTCGTTCGCGGCAGAGCCTCTTGCCGAAAAGGCAAACGTCCGGCTCCTTCTGCCACAGGGAAACACCCAGCCCTGAAAGCTGTTGCTGCTCTTCACGGTGCCTTGGCGCCCTATCTACAGGCACAACAGCACTGGGGATCTGGGCTTTCCCAGAGAAGCAACATCTCATGGCGCTCGGCCGCGGCAGAGCCTCTTGCCGAAAAGGCAAACGTCTGGCTCCTTCTGCCACATGGAAACACCCAGCCCTGAAAGGTGTTGCTGCTCTTCACGGTGCCTTGGCACCCTATCTACAGGCACAACAGCACTGGGGATCTGGGCTTTCCCAGAGACGCAACATCTCATGGCGCTCGTTCACGGCAGAGCCTCTTGCCGAAAAGGCAAACGTCCGGCTCCTTTTCCCACAGGGAAGGGCCCAGCCCTGAAAGCTGTTCCTGATCTTCACCTAACGTTGGTGCCCTATGTACTAGGCAAAACAGCACTGGGGATTTGTGCTTTCCCAGAGAAGCAACACCTCATGGCGCTCGGACTCGGCAGAGCCTCTTGCCGAAAAGGCAAACGTCCGGCTCCTTCTCCCACAGGGAAACACCCAGCCCTGAAAGCTGTTGCTGCTCTTCACGGTGCCTTGGCGCCCTATCTACAGGCACAACAGCACTGGGGATCTGGGCTTTCCCAGAGACGCAACATCTCATGGCGCTCGGCCGCGGCAGAGCCTCTTGCCGAAAAGGCAAACGTCCGGCTCCTTCTGCCACATGGAAACACCCAGCCCTGAAAGCTGTTGCTGCTCTTCACTGTGCCTTGGCACCCTATCTACAGGCACAACAGCACTGGGGAACTGGGCTATCCCAGAGACGCAACATCTCATGGTGCTCGGCCGCGGCAGAGCCTCTTGCCGAAAAGGCAAATGTCCGGCTCCGTCTGCCACAGGGAAGGGCCCAGCCCTGAAAGCTGTTGCTGCTCTTCACCTAACCTTGGTGCCCTATCTACAGGCACAACAGCACTGGGGATCTGGGCTTTCCCAGAGAAGCAACACCTCATGGCGCTCGGCCGCGGCAGAGCCTCTTGCCGAAAAGGCAAACGTCCGGCTCCTTCTCCCACAGGGAAGGGCCCAGCCCTGAAAGCTGTTGCTGCTCTTCACGGTGCCTTGGCGCCCTATCTACAGGCTCAACAGCACTGGGGATCTGGGCTTTCCCAGAGAAGCAACATCTCATGGCGCTCGGCCGCGGCAGAGCCTCTTGCCGAAAAGGCAAACGTCCGGCTCCTTCTCCCACAGGGAAGGGCCCAGCCCTGAAAGCTGTTGCTGATCTTCACCTAACCTTGATGCCCTATGTACTAGGCAAAACAGCACTGGGGATTTGTGCTTTCCCAGAGACGCAACATCTCATGGCGCTCGGCCGTTGCAGAGCCTCTTGCCGAAAAGGCAAACGTCTGGCTCCTTCTGCCACATGGAAACACCCAGCCCTGAAAGCTGTTGCTGCTCTTCACGGTGCCTTGGCGCCCTATCTACAGGCACAACAGCACTGGGGATCTGGGCTTTCCCAGAGACGAAACATCTCATGGCGCTCGTTCGCGGCAGAACCTCTTGCCGAAAAGGCAAACATCCGGCTCCTTCTCCCACTGGAAAGGGCCCAGCCCTGAAAACTGTTGCTGCTCTTCACCTAACCTTGGTGCCCTATCTACAGGCACAACAGCACTGGGGATCTGGGCTATCCCAGAGACGCAACATCTCATGGTGCTCGGCCGCGGCAGAGCCTCTTGCCGAAAAGGCAAACGTCCCGCTCCGTCTGCCACAGGGAAGGGCCCAGCCCTGAAAGCTATTGCTGCTCTTCACGGTGCCTTGGTGCCCTATCTACAGGCACAACAGCACTGGGGATCTGGGCTTTCCCAGAGAAGCAACATCTCATGGCGCCTGGCCACGGCAGAGCCTCTTGCCGAAAAGGCAAACGTCCGGCTCCTTCTCCCACAGGGAAGGGCCCAGCCCTGAAAGCTGTTGCTGCTCTTCACGGTGCCTTGGGGCCCTATCTACAGGCACAACAGCACTGGGGATCTGGGCTTTCCCAGAGAAGCAACATCTCATGGCGCTCGGACGCGGCAGAGCCTCTTGCCGAAAAGGCAAACGTCCGGCTCCTTCTCCCACTGGGAAGGGCCCAGCCCTGAAAGCTGTTGCTGCTCTTCACGGTGCCTTGGCACCCTATCTACAGGCACAACAGCACTGGGGATCTGGGCTTTCCCAGAGACGCAACATCTCATGGCGCCCGGCCGTGGCAGAGCCTCTTGCTGAAAAGGCAAACGTCCGGCTCCTTCTCCCACAGGGAAGGGCCCAGCCCTGAAAGCTGTTGCTGCTCTTCACCTAACCTTGGTGCCCTATGTACTAGGCACAACAGCACTGGGGATTTGTGCTTTCCCAGAGACGCAACATCTCATGGCGCTCGGCCGCGGCAGAGCCTCTTGCCGAAAAGGCAAACGTCCGGCTCCTTCTCCCACAGGGAAGGGCCCAGCCCTGAAAGCTGTTGCTGCTCTTCACGGTGCCTTGGCGCCCTATCTACAGGCACAACAGCACTGGGGATCTGGGCTTTCCCAGAGACGAAACATCTCATGGCGCTCGTTCGCGGCAGAGCCTCTTGCCGAAAAGGCAAACGTCCAGCTCCTTCTCCCACAGGGAAGGGCCCAGCCCTGAAACCTGTTGCTGATCTTCACCTAACCTTGGTGCCCTATGTACAGGCACAACAGCACTGGGGATTTGTGCTTTCCCAGAGACGCAACATCTCATGGCGCTCGGCCGCGGCAGAGCCTCTTGCCGAAAAGGCAAACGTCCGGCTCCTTCTCCCACAGGGAAGGGCCCAGCCCTGAAAGCTGTTGCTGATCTTCACCTAACCTTGGTGCCCTATCTACAGGCACAACAGCACTGGGGATCTGGGCTTTCCCAGAGAAGCAACATCTCATGGCGCTCGCACGCGGCAGAGACTCTTGCCGAAAAGGCAAACGTCCGGCTCCTTCTGCCACAGGGAAACACCCAGCCCTGAAAGCTGTTGCTGCTCTTCACGGTGCCTTGCCGCCCTATCTACAGGCACAACAGCCCTGGGGATCTGGGCTTTCCCAGATAAGCAACATCTCATGGCGCTCGGCCGCGGCAGAGCCTCTTGCCGAAAAGGCAAACGTCCGGCTCCTTCTCCCACAGGGAAGGGCCCAGCCCTGAAAGCTGTTGCTGCTCTTCACCTAACCTTGGTGCCCTATCTACAGGCACAACAGCACTGGGGAACTGTGCTATCCCAGAGACGCAACATCTCATGGTGCTCGGCCGCGGCAGACGCTCTTGCCGAAAAGGCAAATGTCCGGCTCCGTCTTCCACAGGGAAGGGCCCAGCCCTGAAAGCTGTTGCTGCTCTTCACGGTGCCTTGGCACCCTATCTACAGGCACAACAGCACTGGGGATCTGGCTTTCCAAGAGAAGCAACACCTCATGGCGCTCGGCCGCGGCAGAGCCTCTTGCCGAAAAGGCAAACGTCCGGCTCCTTCTCCCACAGGGAAGGGCCCAGCCCTGAAAGCTGTTGCTGCTCTTCACGGTGCCTTGGCGCCCTATCTACAGGCACAACAGCACTGGGGATCTGGGCTTTCCCAGAGAAGCAACATCTCATGGCGCTCGGCCGCGGCAGAGCCTCTTGCCGAAAAGGCAAATGTCTGGCTCCTTCTGCCACATGGAAACACCCAGCCCTGAAAGCTGTTGCTGCTCTTCACGGTGCCTTGGCGCCCTATCTACAGGCACAACAGCACTGGGGATCTGGGCTTTCCCAGAGACGCAACATCTCATGGCGCTCGTTCATGGCAGAGCCTCTTGCCGAAAAGGCAAACGTCCGGCTCCTTCTCCCACAGGGAAGGGCCCAGCCCTGAAAGCTGTTGCTGATCTTCACCTAACCTTGATGCCCTATGTACTAGGCAAAACAGCACTGGGGATTTGTGCTTTCCCAGAGACGCAACATCTCATGGCGCTCGGCCGTGGCAGAGCCTCTTGCCGAAAAGGCAAACGTCCGGCTCCTTCTCCCACAGGGAAACACCCAGCCCTGAAAGCTGTTGCTGCTCTTCACGGTGCCTTGGCGCCCTATCTACAGGCACAACAGCACTGGGCATCTGGGCTTTCCCAGAGACGCAACATCTCATGGCGCTCGGCTGCGGCAGAGCCTCTTGCCGAAAAGGCAAACGTTGGCTCCTTCTCCCACAGGGAAGGGCCCAGCCCTGAAAGCTGTTGCTGCTCTTCACGGTGCCTTGGCGCCCTATCTACAGGCACAATAGCCCTGGGGATCTGGGCTTTCCCAGAGAAGCAACATCTCATGGCGCTCGGCCACGGCAGAGCCTCTTGCCGAAAAGGCAAATGTCCGGCTCCGTCTGCCACAGGGAAGGGCCCAGCCCTGAAAGCTGTTGCTGCTCTTCACGGTGCCTTGGGGCCCTATCTACAGGCACAACAGCACTGGGGATCTGGGCTTTCCCAGAGAAGCAACATCTCATGGCGCTCGGACGCGGCAGAGACTCTTGCCGAAAAGGCAAACGTCCGGCTCCTTCTCCCACTGGGAAGGGCCCAGCCCTGAAAGCTGTTGCTGCTCTTCACGGTGCCTTGGCACCCTATCTACAGGCAAAACAGCACTGGGGATCTGGGCTTTCCCAGAGACGAAACATCTCATGGCGCCCGGCCGTGGCAGAGCCTCTTGCTGAAAAGGCAAACGTCCGGCTCCTTCTCCCACAGGGAAGGGCCCAGCCCTGAAAGCTGTTGCTGCTCTTCACCTAACCTTGGTGCCCTATGTACTAGGCACAACAGCACTGGGGATTTGTGCTTTCCCAGAGACGCAACATCTCATGGCGCTCGGCCGCGGCAGAGCCTCTTGCCGAAAAGGCAAACGTCCGGCTCCTTCTGCCACAGGGAAGGGCCCAGCCCTGAAAGCTGTTGCTGCTCTTCACGGTGCCTTGGCGCCCTATCTACAGGCACAACAGCACTGGGGATCTGGGCTTTCCCAGAGACGCAACATCTCATGGCGCTCGGCCGCGGCAGAGCCTCTTGCCGAAAAGGCAAACGTCCGGCTCCTTCTCCCACTGGGAAGGGCCCAGCCCTGAAAGCTGTTGCTGCTCTTCACGGTGCCTTGGCACCCTATCTACAGGCACAACAGCACTGGGGATCTGGGCTTTCCCAGAGACACAACATCTCATGGCGCTCGGCCGTGGCAGAGCCTCTTGCCGAAAAGGCAAACGTCCGGCTCCTTCTGCCACATGGAAACACGCAGCCCTGAAAGCTGTTGCTGCTCTTCACGGTGCCTTGGCGCCCTATCTACAGGCACAACAGCACTGGGGATCTGGGCTTTCCCAGAGAAGCAACATCTCATGGCGCTCGTTCGCGGCATAGCCTCTTGCCGAAAAGGCAAACGTCCAGCTCCTTCTCCCACAGGGAAGGGCCCAGCCCTGAAACCTGTTGCTGATCTTCACCTAACCTTGGTGCCCTATGTACTAGGCACAACAGCACTGGGGATTTGTGCTTTCCCAGAGACGCAACATCTCATGGCGCTCGGCCGCGGCAGAGCCTCTTGCTGAAAAGGCAAACGTCCGGCTCCTTCTCCCACAGGGAAGGGCCCAGCCCTGAAAGCTGTTGCTGCTCTTCACCTAACCTTGGTGCCCTATCTACAGGCACAACAGCAATGGGGAACTGGGCTATCCCAGAGACGCAACATCTCATGGTGCTCGGCCGCGGCAGACGCTCTTGCCGAAAAGGCAAATGTCCGGCTCCGTCTTCCACAGGGAAGGGCCCAGCCCTGAAAGCTGTTGCTGCTCTTCACGGTGCCTTGGCACCCTATCTACAGGCACAACAGCACTGGGGATCTGGGCTTTCCAAGAGAAGCAACACCTCATGGCGCTCGGCCGCGGCAGAGCCTCTTGCCGAAAAGGCAAACGTCCGGCTCCTTCTGCCACAGGGAAGGGCCCAGCCCTGAAAGCTGTTGCTGCTCTTCACGGTGCCTTGGCGCCCTATCTACAGGCACAACAGCACTGGGGATCTGGGCTTTCCCAGAGAAGCAACATCTCATGGCGCTCGGCCGCGGCAGAGCCTCTTGCCGAAAAGGCAAATGTCTGGCTCCTTCTGCCACAGGGAAACACCCAGCCCTGAAAGCTGTTGCTCCTCTTCACGGTGCCTTGGCGCCCTATCTACAGGCACAACAGCACTGGGGATCTGGGCTTTCCCAGAGACGCAACATCTCATGGCGCTCGTTCATGGCAGAGCCTCTTGCCGAAAAGGCAAACGTCCGGCTCCTTCTCCCACAGGGAAGGGCCCAGCCCTGAAAGCTGTTGCTGATCTTCACCTAACCTTGATGCCCTATGTACTAGGCAAAACAGCACTGGGGATTTGTGCTTTCCCAGAGACGCAACATCTCATGGAGCTCGGCCGTTGCAGAGCCTCTTGCCGAAAAGGCAAACGTCCGCCTCCTTCTCCCACAGGGAAACACCCAGCCCTGAAAGCTGTTGCTGCTCTTCACGGTGCCTTGGCGCCCTATCTACAGGCACAACAGCACTGGGGATCTGGGCTTTCCCAGAGACGCAACATCTCATGGCGCTCGGCTGCGGCAGAGCCTCTTGCCGAAAAGGCAAACATCCGGCTCCTTCTCCCACAGGGAAGGGCCCAGCCCTGAAAGCTGTTGCTGCTCTTCACGGTGCCTTGGCGCCCTATCTACAGGCACAATAGCCCTGGGGATCTGGGCTTTCCCAGAGAAGCAACATCTCATGGCGCTCGGCCACGGCAGAGCCTCTTGCCGAAAAGGCAAACGTCCGGCTCCTTCTGCCACAGGGAAACACCCAGCCCTGAAAGCTGTTGCTGCTCTTCACGGTGCCTTGGCGCCCTATCTACAGGCACAATAGCCCTGGGGATCTGGGCTTTCCCAGAGAAGCAACATCTCATGGCGCTCGGCCACGGCAGAGCCTCTTGCCGAAAAGGCAAACGTCCGGCTCCTTCTGCCACAGGGAAACACCCAGCCCTGAAAGCTGTTGCTGCTCTTCACGGTGCCTTGGCGCCCTATCTACAGGCACAACAGCACTGGGGATCTGGGCTTTCCCAGATAAGCAACATCTCATGGCGCCTGGCCACGGCAGAGCCTCTTGCCGAAAAGGCAAACGTCCGGCTCCTTCTCCCACAGGGAAGGGCCCAGCCCTGAAAGCTGTTGCTGCTCTTCACGGTGCCTTGGGGCCCTATCTACAGGCACAACAGCACTGGGGATCTGGGCTTTCCCAGAGAAGCAACATCTCATGGCGCTCGGACGCGGCAGAGCCTCTTGCCGAAAAGGCAAACGTCCGGCTCCTTCTCCCACTGGGAAGGGCCCAGCCCTGAAAGCTGTTGCTGCTCTTCACGGTGCCTTGGCACCCTATCTACAGGCACAACAGCACTGGGGATCTGGGCTTTCCCAGAGACGAAACATCTCATGGCGCCCGGCCGTGGCAGAGCCTCTTGCTGAAAAGGCAAACGTCCGGCTCCTTCTCCCACAGGGAAGGGCCCAGCCCTGAAAGCTGTTGCTGATCTTCACCTAACCTTGGTGCCCTATCTACAGGCACAACAGCACTGGGGATCTGGGCTTTCCCAGAGAAGCAACATCTCATGGCGCTCGCACGCGGCAGAGACTCTTGCCGAAAAGGCAAACGTCCGGCTCCTTCTCCCACAGGGAAACACCCAGCCCTGAAAGCTGTTGCTGCTCTTCACGGTGCCTTGGCGCCCTATCTACAGGCACAACAGCACTGGGGATCTGGGCTTTCCCAGAGAAGCAACATCTCATGGCGCTCGGCCGCGGCAGAGCCTCTTGCCGAAAAGGGAAACGTCCGGCTCCTTCTCCCACAGGGAAGGGCCCAGCCCTGAAAGCTGTTGCTGCTCTTCACCTAACCTTGGTGCCCTATCTACAGGCACAACAGCAATGGGGAACTGGGCTATCCCAGAGACGCAACATCTCATGGTGCTCGGCCGCGGCAGACGCTCTTGCCGAAAAGGCAAATGTCCGGCTCCGTCTTCCACAGGGAAGGGCCCAGCCCTGAAAGCTGTTGCTGCTCTTCACGGTGCCTTGGCGCCCTATCTACAGGCACAACAGCACTGGGGATCTGGGCTTTCCAAGAGAAGCAACACCTCATGGCGCTCGGCCGCGGCAGAGCCTCTTGCCGAAAAGGCAAACGTCCGGCTCCTTCTGCCACAGGGAAGGGCCCAGCCCTGAAAGCTGTTGCTGCTCTTCACGGTGCCTTGGCGCCCTATCTACAGGCACAACAGCACTGGGGATCTGGGCTTTCCCAGAGAAGCAACATCTCATGGCGCTCGGCCGCGGCAGAGCCTCTTGCCGAAAAGGCAAATGTCTGGCTCCTTCTGCCACAGGGAAACACCCAGCCCTGAAAGCTGTTGCTCCTCTTCACGGTGCCTTGGCGCCCTATCTACAGGCACAACAGCACTGGGGATCTGGGCTTTCCCAGAGACGCAACATCTCATGGCGCTCGTTCATGGCAGAGCCTCTTGCCGAAAAGGCAAACGTCCGGCTCCTTCTCCCACAGGGAAGGGCCCAGCCCTGAAAGCTGTTGCTGATCTTCACCTAACCTTGATGCCCTATGTACTAGGCAAAACAGCACTGGGGATTTGTGCTTTCCCAGAGACGCAACATCTCATGGCGCTCGGCCGTTGCAGAGCCTCTTGCCGAAAAGGCAAACATCCGCCTCCTTCTCCCACAGGGAAACACCCAGCCCTGAAAGCTGTTGCTGCTCTTCACGGTGCCTTGGCGCCCTATCTACAGGCACAACAGCACTGGGGATCTGGGCTTTCCCAGAGACGCAACATCTCATGGCGCTCGGCTGCGGCAGAGCCTCTTGCCGAAAAGGCAAACATCCGGCTCCTTCTCCCACAGGGAAGGGCCCAGCCCTGAAAGCTGTTGCTGCTCTTCACGGTGCCTTGGCGCCCTATCTACAGGCACAATAGCCCTGGGGATCTGGGCTTTCCCAGAGAAGCAACATCTCATGGCGCTCGGCCACGGCAGAGCCTCTTGCCGAAAAGGCAAACGTCCGGCTCCTTCTGCCACAGGGAAACACCCAGCCCTGAAAGCTGTTGCTGCTCTTCACGGTGCCTTGGCGCCCTATCTACAGGCACAATAGCCCTGGGGATCTGGGCTTTCCCAGAGAAGCAACATCTCATGGCGCTCGGCCACGGCAGAGCCTCTTGCCGAAAAGGCAAACGTCCGGCTCCTTCTGCCACAGGGAAACACCCAGCCCTGAAAGCTGTTGCTGCTCTTCACGGTGCCTTGGCGCCCTATCTACAGGCACAACAGCACTGGGGATCTGGGCTTTCCCAGATAAGCAACATCTCATGGCGCCTGGCCACGGCAGAGCCTCTTGCCGAAAAGGCAAACGTCCGGCTCCTTCTCCCACAGGGAAGGGCCCAGCCCTGAAAGCTGTTGCTGCTCTTCACGGTGCCTTGGGGCCCTATCTACAGGCACAACAGCACTGGGGATCTGGGCTTTCCCAGAGAAGCAACATCTCATGGCGCTCGGACGCGGCAGAGCCTCTTGCCGAAAAGGCAAACGTCTGGCTCCTTCTCCCTCTGGGAAGGGCCCAGCCCTGAAAGCTGTTGCTGCTCTTCACGGTGCCTTGGCACCCTATCTACAGGCACAACAGCACTGGGGATCTGGGCTTTCCCAGAGAAGCAACATCTCATGGCGCTCGGCCGCGGCAGAGCCTCTTGCCGAAAAGGCAAACGTCCGGCTCCTTCTGCCACAGGGAAACACCCAGCCCTGAAAGCTGTTGCTGCTCTTCACGGTGCCTTGGCGCCCTATCTACAGGCACAACAGCACTGGGGATCTGGGCTTTCCCAGAGACGCAACATCTCATGGCGCTCGGCCGCGGCAGAGCCTCTTGCGGAAAAGGCAAACGTCCGGCTCCTTCTCCCACAGGGAAGGGCCCAGCCCTGAAAGCTGTTGCTGCTCTTCACCTAACCTTGATTCCCTATGTACTAGGCAAAACAGCACTGGGGATTTGTGCTTTCCCAGAGACGCAACATCTCATGGCGCTCGGCCGTTGCAGAGCCTCTTGCCGAAAAGGCAAACGTCCGCCTTCTTCTCCCACAGGGAAACACCCAGCCCTGAAAGCTGTTGCTGCTCTTCACGGTGCCTTGGCGCCCTATCTACAGGCACAACAGCACTGGGGATCTGGGCTTTCCCAGAGACGCAACATCTCATGGCGCTCGGCTGCGGCAGAGCCTCTTGCCGAAAAGGCAAACATCCGGCTCCTTCTCCCACAGGGAAGGGCCCAGCCCTGAAAGCTGTTGCTGCTCTTCACGGTGCCTTGGCGCCCTATCTACAGGCACAATAGCCCTGGGGATCTGGGCTTTCCCAGAGAAGCAACATCTCATGGCGCTCGGCCACGGCAGAGCCTCTTGCCGAAAAGGCAAACGTCCGGCTCCTTCTGCCACAGGGAAACACCCAGCCCTGAAAGCTGTTGCTGCTCTTCACGGTGCCTTGGCGCCCTATCTACAGGCACAATAGCCCTGGGGATCTGGGCTTTCCCAGAGACGAAACATCTCATGGCGCCCGGCCGTGGCAGAGCCTCTTGCTGAAAAGGCAAACGTCCGGCTCCTTCTCCCACAGGGAAGGGCCCAGCCCTGAAAGCTGTTGCTGCTCTTCACCTAACCTTGGTGCCCTATGTACTAGGCACAACAGCACTGGGGATTTGTGCTTTCCCAGAGACGCAACATCTCATGGCGCTCGGCCGCGGCAGAGCCTCTTGCCGAAAAGGCAAACGTCCGGCTCCTTCTCCCACAGGGAAGGGCCCAGCCCTGAAAGCTGTTGCTGCTCTTCACCTAACCTTGATGCCCTATGTACTAGGCAAAACAGCACTGGGGATTTGTGCTTTCCCAGAGACGCAACATCTCATGGCGCTCGGCCGTTGCAGAGCCTCTTGCCGAAAAGGCAAACGTCCGCCTCCTTCTCCCACAGGGAAACACCCAGCCCTGAAAGCTGTTGCTGCTCTTCACGGTGCCTTGGCGCCCTATCTACAGGCACAACAGCACTGGGGATCTGGGCTTTCCCAGAGACGCAACATCTCATGGCGCTCGGCTGCGGCAGAGCCTCTTGCCGAAAAGGCAAACATCCGGCTCCTTCTCCCACAGGGAAGGGCCCAGCCCTGAAAGCTGTTGCTGCTCTTCACGGTGCCTTGGCGCCCTATCTACAGGCACAATAGCCCTGGGGATCTGGGCTTTCCCAGAGAAGCAACATCTCATGGCGCTCGGCCACGGCAGAGCCTCTTGCCGAAAAGGCAAACGTCCGGCTCCTTCTGCCACAGGGAAACACCCAGCCCTGAAAGCTGTTGCTGCTCTTCACGGTGCCTTGGCGCCCTATCTACAGGCACAATAGCCCTGGGGATCTGGGCTTTCCCAGAGACGAAACATCTCATGGCGCCCGGCCGTGGCAGAGCCTCTTGCTGAAAAGGCAAACGTCCGGCTCCTTCTCCCACAGGGAAGGGCCCAGCCCTGAAAGCTGTTGCTGCTCTTCACCTAACCTTGGTGCCCTATGTACTAGGCACAACAGCACTGGGGATTTGTGCTTTCCCAGAGACGCAACATCTCATGGCGCTCGGCCGCGGCAGAGCCTCTTGCCGAAAAGGCAAACGTCCGGCTCCTTCTGCCACAGGGAAGGGCCCAGCCCTGAAAGCTGTTGCTGCTCTTCACGGTGCCTTGGCGCCCTATCTACAGGCACAACAGCACTGGGGATCTGGGCTTTCCCAGAGACGCAACATCTCATGGCGCTCGGCCGCGGCAGAGCCTCTTGCCGAAAAGGCAAACGTCCGGCTCCTTCTCCCACTGGGAAGGGCCCAGCCCTGAAAGCTGTTGCTGCTCTTCACGGTGCCTTGGCACCCTATCTACAGGCACAACAGCACTGGGGATCTGGGCTTTCCCAGAGACACAACATCTCATGGCGCTCGGCCGTGGCAGAGCCTCTTGCCGAAAAGGCAAACGTCCGGCTCCTTCTGCCACATGGAAACACGCAGCCCTGAAAGCTGTTGCTGCTCTTCACGGTGCCTTGGCGCCCTATCTACAGGCACAACAGCACTGGGGATCTGGGCTTTCCCAGAGAAGCAACATCTCATGGCGCTCGTTCGCGGCAGAGCCTCTTGCCGAAAAGGCAAACGTCCAGCTCCTTCTCCCACAGGGAAGGGCCCAGCCCTGAAACCTGTTGCTGATCTTCACCTAACCTTGGTGCCCTATGTACTAGGCACAACAGCACTGGGGATTTGTGCTTTCCCAGAGACGCAACATCTCATGGCGCTCGGCCGCGGCAGAGCCTCTTGCCGAAAAGGCAAACGTCCGGCTCCTTCTCCCACAGGGAAGGGCCCAGCCCTGAAAGCTGTTGCTGATCTTCACCTAACCTTGGTGCCCTATCTACAGGCACAACAGCACTGGGGATCTGGGCTTTCCAGAGACGCAACATCTCATGGCGCTCGCACGCGGCAGAGACTCTTGCCGAAAAGGGAAACGTCCGGCTCCTTCTCCCACAGGGAAACACCCAGCCCTGAAAGCTGTTGCTGCTCTTCACCTAACCTTGGTGCCCTATCTACAGGCACAACAGCAATGGGGAACTGGGCTATCCCAGAGACGCAACATCTCATGGTGCTCGGCCGCGGCAGACGCTCTTGCCGAAAAGGCAAATGTCCGGCTCCGTCTTCCACAGGGAAGGGCCCAGCCCTGAAAGCTGTTGCTGCTCTTCACGGTGCCTTGGCGCCCTATCTACAGGCACAACAGCACTGGGGATCTGGGCTTTCCAAGAGAAGCAACACCTCATGGCGCTCGGCCGCGGCAGAGCCTCTTGCCGAAAAGGCAAACGTCCGGCTCCTTCTGCCACAGGGAAGGGCCCAGCCCTGAAAGCTGTTGCTGCTCTTCACGGTGCCTTGGCGCCCTATCTACAGGCACAACAGCACTGGGGATCTGGGCTTTCCCAGAGAAGCAACATCTCATGGCGCTCGGCCGCGGCAGAGCCTCTTGCCGAAAAGGCAAATGTCTGGCTCCTTCTGCCACAGGGAAACACCCAGCCCTGAAAGCTGTTGCTCCTCTTCACGGTGCCTTGGCGCCCTATCTACAGGCACAACAGCACTGGGGATCTGGGCTTTCCCAGAGACGCAACATCTCATGGCGCTCGTTCATGGCAGAGCCTCTTGCCAAAAAGGCAAACGTCCGGCTCCTTCTCCCACAGGGAAGGGCCCAGCCCTGAAAGCTGTTGCTGATCTTCACCTAACCTTGATGCCCTATGTACTAGGCAAAACAGCACTGGGGATTTGTGCTTTCCCAGAGACGCAACATCTCATGGAGCTCGGCCGTTGCAGAGCCTCTTGCCGAAAAGGCAAACGTCCGCCTCCTTCTCCCACAGGGAAACACCCAGCCCTGAAAGCTGTTGCTGCTCTTCACGGTGCCTTGGCGCCCTATCTACAGGCACAACAGCACTGGGGATCTGGGCTTTCCCAGAGACGCAACATCTCATGGCGCTCGGCTGCGGCAGAGCCTCTTGCCGAAAAGGCAAACATCCGGCTCCTTCTCCCACAGGGAAGGGCCCAGCCCTGAAAGCTGTTGCTGCTCTTCACGGTGCCTTGGCGCCCTATCTACAGGCACAATAGCCCTGGGGATCTGGGCTTTCCCAGAGAAGCAACATCTCATGGCGCTCGGCCACGGCAGAGCCTCTTGCCGAAAAGGCAAACGTCCGGCTCCTTCTGCCACAGGGAAACACCCAGCCCTGAAAGCTGTTGCTGCTCTTCACGGTGCCTTGGCGCCCTATCTACAGGCACAATAGCCCTGGGGATCTGGGCTTTCCCAGAGAAGCAACATCTCATGGCGCTCGGCCACGGCAGAGCCTCTTGCCGAAAAGGCAAACGTCCGGCTCCTTCTGCCACAGGGAAACACCCAGCCCTGAAAGCTGTTGCTGCTCTTCACGGTGCCTTGGCGCCCTATCTACAGGCACAACAGCACTGGGGATCTGGGCTTTCCCAGATAAGCAACATCTCATGGCGCCTGGCCACGGCAGAGCCTCTTGCCGAAAAGGCAAACGTCCGGCTCCTTCTCCCACAGGGAAGGGCCCAGCCCTGAAAGCTGTTGCTGCTCTTCACGGTGCCTTGGGGCCCTATCTACAGGCACAACAGCACTGGGGATCTGGGCTTTCCCAGAGAAGCAACATCTCATGGCGCTCGGACGCGGCAGAGCCTCTTGCCGAAAAGGCAAACGTCTGGCTCCTTCTCCCACTGGGAAGGGCCCAGCCCTGAAAGCTGTTGCTGCTCTTCACGGTGCCTTGGCACCCTATCTACAGGCACAACAGCACTGGGGATCTGGGCTTTCCCAGAGACGCAACATCTCATGGCGCTCGTTCATGGCAGAGCCTCTTGCCGAAAAGGCAAACGTCCGGCTCCTTCTCCCACAGGGAAGGGCCCAGCCCTGAAAGCTGTTGCTGATTTTCACCTAACCTTGATGCCCTATGTACTAGGCAAAACAGCACTGGGGATTTGTGCTTTCCCAGAGACGCAACATCTCATGGCGCCCGGCCGTTGCAGAGCCTCTTGCCGAAAAGGCAAACGTCCGGCTCCTTCTCCCACAGGGAAACACCCAGCCCTGAAAGCTGTTGCTGCTCTTCACGGTGCCTTGGCGCCCTATCTACAGGCACAACAGCACTGGGGATCTGGGCTTTCCCAGAGACGCAACATCTCATGGCGCTCGGCTGCGGCAGAGCCTCTTGCCGAAAAGGCAAACATCCGGCTCCTTCTCCCACAGGGAAGGGCCCAGCCCTGAAAGCTGTTGCTGCTCTTCACGGTGCCTTGGCGCCCTATCTACAGGCACAATAGCCCTGGGGATCTGGGCTTTCCCAGAGAAGCAACATCTCATGGCGCTCGGCCACGGCAGAGCCTCTTGCCGAAAAGGCAAACGTCCGGCTCCTTCTGCCACAGGGAAACACCCAGCCCTGAAAGCTGTTGCTGCTCTTCACGGTGCCTTGGCGCCCTATCTACAGGCACAATAGCCCTGGGGATCTGGGCTTTCCCAGAGAAGCAACATCTCATGGCGCTCGGCCACGGCAGAGCCTCTTGCCGAAAAGGCAAACGTCCGGCTCCTTCTGCCACAGGGAAACACCCAGCCCTGAAAGCTGTTGCTGCTCTTCACGGTGCCTTGGCGCCCTATCTACAGGCACAACAGCACTGGGGATCTGGGCTTTCCCAGAGAAGCAACATCTCATGGCGCCTGGCCACGGCAGAGCCTCTTGCCGAAAAGGCAAACGTCCGGCTCCTTCTCCCACAGGGAAGGGCCCAGCCCTGAAAGCTGTTGCTGCTCTTCACGGTGCCTTGGCGCCCTATCTACAGGCACAACAGCACTGGGGATCTGGGCTTTCCCAGAGAAGCAACATCTCATGGCGCTCGGACGCGGCAGAGCCTCTTGCCGAAAAGGCAAACGTCCGGCTCCTTCTCCCACTGGGAAGGGCCCAGCCCTGAAAGCTGTTGCTGCTCTTCACGGTGCCTTGGCACCCTATCTACAGGCACAACAGCACTGGGGATCTGGGCTTTCCCAGAGACGAAACATCTCATGGCGCCCGGCCGTGGCAGAGCCTCTTGCTGAAAAGGCAAACGTCCGGCTCCTTCTCCCACAGGGAAGGGCCCAGCCCTGAAAGCTGTTGCTGATCTTCACCTAACCTTGGTGCCCTATCTACAGGCACAACAGCACTGGGGATCTGGGCTTTCCCAGAGACGCAACATCTCATGGCGCTCGCACGCGGCAGAGACTCTTGCCGAAAAGGCAAACGTCCGGCTCCTTCTCCCACAGGGAAACACCCAGCCCTGAAAGCTGTTGCTGCTCTTCACGGTGCCTTGGCGCCCTATCTACAGGCACAACAGCACTGGGGATCTGGGCTTTCCCAGAGAAGCAACATCTCATGGCGCTCGGACCGCGGCAGAGCCTCTTGCCGAAAAGGGAAACGTCCGGCTCCTTCTCCCACAGGGAAGGGCCCAGCCCTGAAAGCTGTTGCTGCTCTTCACCTAACCTTGGTGCCCTATCTACAGGCACAACAGCAATGGGGAACTGGGCTATCCCAGAGACGCAACATCTCATGGTGCTCGGCCGCGGCAGACGCTCTTGCCGAAAAGGCAAATGTCCGGCTCCGTCTTCCACAGGGAAGGGCCCAGCCCTGAAAGCTGTTGCTGCTCTTCACGGTGCCTTGGCGCCCTATCTACAGGCACAACAGCACTGGGGATCTGGGCTTTCCAAGAGAAGCAACACCTCATGGCGCTCGGCCGCGGCAGAGCCTCTTGCCGAAAAGGCAAACGTCCGGCTCCTTCTGCCACAGGGAAGGGCCCAGCCCTGAAAGCTGTTGCTGCTCTTCACGGTGCCTTGGCGCCCTATCTACAGGCACAACAGCACTGGGGATCTGGGCTTTCCCAGAGAAGCAACATCTCATGGCGCTCGGCCGCGGCAGAACCTCTTGCCGAAAAGGCAAATGTCTGGCTCCTTCTGCCACAGGGAAACACCCAGCCCTGAAAGCTGTTGCTCCTCTTCACGGTGCCTTGGCGCCCTATCTACAGGCACAACAGCACTGGGGATCTGGGCTTTCCCAGAGACGCAACATCTCATGGCGCTCGTTCATGGCAGAGCCTCTTGCCGAAAAGGCAAACGTCCGGCTCCTTCTCCCACAGGGAAGGGCCCAGCCCTGAAAGCTGTTGCTGATCTTCACCTAACCTTGATGCCCTATGTACTAGGCAAAACAGCACTGGGGATTTGTGCTTTCCCAGAGACGCAACATCTCATGGCGCTCGGCCGTTGCAGAGCCTCTTGCCGAAAAGGCAAACGTCCGCCTCCTTCTCCCACAGGGAAACACCCAGCCCTGAAAGCTGTTGCTGCTCTTCACGGTGCCTTGGCGCCCTATCTACAGGCACAACAGCACTGGGGATCTGGGCTTTCCCAGAGACGCAACATCTCATGGCGCTCGGCTGCGGCAGAGCCTCTTGCCGAAAAGGCAAACATCCGGCTCCTTCTCCCACAGGGAAGGGCCCAGCCCTGAAAGCTGTTGCTGCTCTTCACGGTGCCTTGGCGCCCTATCTACAGGCACAATAGCCCTGGGGATCTGGGCTTTCCCAGAGAAGCAACATCTCATGGCGCTCGGCCACGGCAGAGCCTCTTGCCGAAAAGGCAAACGTCCGGCTCCTTCTGCCACAGGGAAGGGCCCAGCCCTGAAAGCTGTTGCTGCTCTTCACGGTGCCTTGGCGCCCTATCTACAGGCACAATAGCCCTGGGGATCTGGGCTTTCCCAGAGAAGCAACATCTCATGGCGCTCGGCCACGGCAGAGCCTCTTGCCGAAAAGGCAAACGTCCGGCTCCTTCTGCCACAGGGAAACACCCAGCCCTGAAAGCTGTTGCTGCTCTTCACGGTGCCTTGGCGCCCTATCTACAGGCACAACAGCACTGGGGATCTGGGCTTTCCCAGATAAGCAACATCTCATGGCGCTCGGCCACGGCAGAGCCTCTTGCCGAAAAGGCAAACGTCCGGCTCCTTCTCCCACAGGGAAGGGCCCAGCCCTGAAAGCTGTTGCTGCTCTTCACGGTGCCTTGGGGCCCTATCTACAGGCACAACAGCACTGGGGATCTGGGCTTTCCCAGAGAAGCAACATCTCATGGCGCTCGGACGCGGCAGAGCCTCTTGCCGAAAAGGCAAACGTCTGGCTCCTTCTCCCACTGGGAAGGGCCCAGCCCTGAAAGCTGTTGCTGCTCTTCACGGTGCCTTGGCACCCTATCTACAGGCACAACAGCACTGGGGATCTGGGCTTTCCCAGAGAAGCAACATCTCATGGCGCTCGGCCGCGGCAGAGCCTCTTGCCGAAAAGGCAAATGTCTGGCTCCTTCTCCCACAGGGAAACACCCAGCCCTGAAAGCTGTTGCTGCTCTTCACGGTGCCTTGGCGCCCTATCTACAGGCACAACAGCACTGGGGATCTGGGCTTTCCCAGAGACGCAACATCTCATGGCGCTCGTTCATGGCAGAGCCTCTTGCCGAAAAGGCAAACGTCCGGCTCCTTCTCCCACAGGGAAGGGCCCAGCCCTGAAAGCTGTTGCTGATCTTCACCTAACCTTGATGCCCTATGTACTAGGCAAAACAGCACTGGGGATTTGTGCTTTCCCAGAGACGCAACATCTCATGGCGCTCGGCCGTTGCAGAGCCTCTTGCCGAAAAGGCAAACGTCAGCCTCCTTCTCCCACAGGGAAACACCCAGCCCTGAAAGCTGTTGCTGCTCTTCACGGTGCCTTGGCGCCCTATCTACAGGCACAACAGCACTGGGGATCTGGGCTTTCCCAGAGACGCAACATCTCATGGCGCTCGGCTGCGGCAGAGCCTCTTGCCGAAAAGGCAAACATCCGGCTCCTTCTCCCACAGGGAAGGGCCCAGCCCTGAAAGCTGTTGCTGCTCTTCACGGTGCCTTGGCGCCCTATCTACAGGCACAATAGCCCTGGGGATCTGGGCTTTCCCAGAGAAGCAACATCTCATGGCGCTCGGCCACGGCAGAGCCTCTTGCCGAAAAGGCAAACGTCCGGCTCCTTCTGCCACAGGGAAACACCCAGCCCTGAAAGCTGTTGCTGCTCTTCACGGTGCCTTGGCGCCCTATCTACAGGCACAATAGCCCTGGGGATCTGGGCTTTCCCAGAGACGAAACATCTCATGGCGCCCGGCCGTGGCAGAGCCTCTTGCTGAAAAGGCAAACGTCCGGCTCCTTCTCCCACAGGGAAGGGCCCAGCCCTGAAAGCTGTTGCTGCTCTTCACCTAACCTTGGTGCCCTATGTACTAGGCACAACAGCACTGGGGATTTGTGCTTTCCCAGAGACGCAACATCTCATGGCGCTCGGCCGCGGCAGAGCCTCTTGCCGAAAAGGCAAACGTCCGGCTCCTTCTGCCACAGGGAAGGGCCCAGCCCTGAAAGCTGTTGCTGCTCTTCACGGTGCCTTGGCGCCCTATCTACAGGCACAACAGCACTGGGGATCTGGGCTTTCCCAGAGACGCAACATCTCATGGCGCTCGGCCGCGGCAGAGCCTCTTGCCGAAAAGGCAAACGTCCGGCTCCTTCTCCCACTGGGAAGGGCCCAGCCCTGAAAGCTGTTGCTGCTCTTCACGGTGCCTTGGCACCCTATCTACAGGCACAACAGCACTGGGGATCTGGGCTTTCCCAGAGACACAACATCTCATGGCGCTCGGCCGTGGCAGAGCCTCTTGCCGAAAAGGCAAACGTCCGGCTCCTTCTGCCACATGGAAACACGCAGCCCTGAAAGCTGTTGCTGCTCTTCACGGTGCCTTGGCGCCCTATCTACAGGCACAACAGCACTGGGGATCTGGGCTTTCCCAGAGAAGCAACATCTCATGGCGCTCGTTCGCGGCAGAGCCTCTTGCCGAAAAGGCAAACGTCCAGCTCCTTCTCCCACAGGGAAGGGCCCAGCCCTGAAACCTGTTGCTGATCTTCACCTAACCTTGGTGCCCTATGTACTAGGCACAACAGCACTGGGGATTTGTGCTTTCCCAGAGACGCAACATCTCATGGCGCTCGGCCGCGGCAGAGCCTCTTGCCGAAAAGGCAAACGTCCGGCTCCTTCTCCCACAGGGAAGGGCCCAGCCCTTAAAGCTGTTGCTGATCTTCACCTAACCTTGGTGCCCTATCTACAGGCACAACAGCACTGGGGATCTGGGCTTTCCCAGAGACGCAACATCTCATGGCGCTCGCACGCGGCAGAGACTCTTGCCGAAAAGGGAAACGTCCGGCTCCTTCTCCCACAGGGAAACACCCAGCCCTGAAAGCTGTTGCTGCTCTTCACCTAACCTTGGTGCCCTATCTACAGGCACAACAGCAATGGGGAACTGGGCTATCCCAGAGACGCAACATCTCATGGTGCTCGGCCGCGGCAGACGCTCTTGCCGAAAAGGCAAATGTCCGGCTCCGTCTTCCACAGGGAAGGGCCCAGCCCTGAAAGCTGTTGCTGCTCTTCACGGTGCCTTGGCGCCCTATCTACAGGCACAACAGCACTGGGGATCTGGGCTTTCCAAGAGAAGCAACACCTCATGGCGCTCGGGCGCGGCAGAGCCTCTTGCCGAAAAGGCAAACGTCCGGCTCCTTCTGCCACAGGGAAGGGCCCAGCCCTGAAAGATGTTGCTGCTCTTCACGGTGCCTTGGCGCCCTATCTACAGGCACAACAGCACTGGGGATCTGGGCTTTCCCAGAGAAGCAACATCTCATGGCGCTCGGCCGCGGCAGAGCCTCTTGCCGAAAAGGCAAACGTCCGGCTCCTTCTGCCACAGGGAAGGGCCCAGCCCTGAAAGCTGTTGCTGCTCTTCACGGTGCCTTGGCGCCCTATCTACAGGCACAACAGCACTGGGGATCTGGGCTTTCCCAGAGACGCAACATCTCATGGCGCTCGTTCATGGCAGAGCCTCTTGCCGAAAAGGCAAACGTCCGGCTCCTTCTCCCACAGGGAAGGGCCCAGCCCTGAAAGCTGTTGCTGATCTTCACCTAACCTTGATGCCCTATGTACTAGGCAAAACAGCACTGGGGATTTGTGCTTTCCCAGAGACGCAACATCTCATGGAGCTCGGCCGTTGCAGAGCCTCTTGCCGAAAAGGCAAACGTCCGCCTCCTTCTCCCACAGGGAAACACCCAGCCCTGAAAGCTGTTGCTGCTCTTCACGGTGCCTTGGCGCCCTATCTACAGGCACAACAGCACTGGGGATCTGGGCTTTCCCAGAGACGCAACATCTCATGGCGCTCGGCTGCGGCAGAGCCTCTTGCCGAAAAGGCAAACATCCGGCTCCTTCTCCCACAGGGAAGGGCCCAGCCCTGAAAGCTGTTGCTGCTCTTCACGGTGCCTTGGCGCCCTATCTACAGGCACAATAGCCCTGGGGATCTGGGCTTTCCCAGAGAAGCAACATCTCATGGCGCTCGGCCACGGCAGAGCCTCTTGCCGAAAAGGCAAACGTCCGGCTCCTTCTGCCACAGGGAAACACCCAGCCCTGAAAGCTGTTGCTGCTCTTCACGGTGCCTTGGCGCCCTATCTACAGGCACAATAGCCCTGGGGATCTGGGCTTTCCCAGAGAAGCAACATCTCATGGCGCTCGGCCACGGCAGAGCCTCTTGCCGAAAAGGCAAACGTCCGGCTCCTTCTGCCACAGGGAAACACCCAGCCCTGAAAGCTGTTGCTGCTCTTCACGGTGCCTTGGCGCCCTATCTACAGGCACAACAGCACTGGGGATCTGGGCTTTCCCAGAGAAGCAACATCTCATGGCGCCTGGCCACGGCAGAGCCTCTTGCCGAAAAGGCAAACGTCCGGCTCCTTCTCCCACAGGGAAGGGCCCAGTGCTGAAAGCTGTTGCTGCTCTTCACGGTGCCTTGGGGCCCTATCTACAGGCACAACAGCACTGGGGATCTGGGCTTTCCCAGAGAAGCAACATCTCATGGCGCTCGGACGCGGCAGAGCCTCTTGCCGAAAAGGCAAACGTCTGGCTCCTTCTCCCACTGGGAAGGGCCCAGCCCTGAAAGCTGTTGCTGCTCTTCACGGTGCCTTGGCACCCTATCTACAGGCACAACAGCAGTGGGGATCTGGGCTTTCCCAGAGACGCAACATCTCATGGCGCTCGGCCGCGGCAGAGCCTCTTGCCGAAAAGGCAAACGTCCGGCTCCTTCTGCCACAGGGAAGGGCCCAGCCCTGAAAGATGTTGCTGCTCTTCACGGTGCCTTGGCGCCCTATCTACAGGCACAACAGCACTGGGGATCTGGGCTTTCCCAGAGAAGCAACATCTCATGGCGCTCGGCCGCGGCAGAGCCTCTTGCCGAAAAGGCAAATGTCTGGCTCCTTCTGCCACAGGGAAACACCCAGCCCTGAAAGCTGTTGCTCCTCTTCACGGTGCCTTGGCGCCCTATCTACAGGCACAACAGCACTGGGGATCTGGGCTTTCCCAGAGACGCAACATCTCATGGCGCTCGTTCATGGCAGAGCCTCTTGCCGAAAAGGCAAACGTCCGGCTCCTTCTCCCACAGGGAAGGGCCCAGCCCTGAAAGCTGTTGCTGATCTTCACCTAACCTTGATGCCCTATGTACTAGGCAAAACAGCACTGGGGATTTGTGCTTTCCCAGAGACGCAACATCTCATGGAGCTCGGCCGTTGCAGAGCCTCTTGCCGAAAAGGCAAACGTCCGCCTCCTTCTCCCACAGGGAAACACCCAGCCCTGAAAGCTGTTGCTGCTCTTCACGGTGCCTTGGCGCCCTATCTACAGGCACAACAGCACTGGGGATCTGGGCTTTCCCAGAGACGCAACATCTCATGGCGCTCGGCTGCGGCAGAGCCTCTTGCCGAAAAGGCAAACATCCGGCTCCTTCTCCCACAGGGAAGGGCCCAGCCCTGAAAGCTGTTGCTGCTCTTCACGGTGCCTTGGCGCCCTATCTACAGGCACAATAGCCCTGGGGATCTGGGCTTTCCCAGAGAAGCAACATCTCATGGCGCTCGGCCACGGCAGAGCCTCTTGCCGAAAAGGCAAACGTCCGGCTCCTTCTGCCACAGGGAAACACCCAGCCCTGAAAGCTGTTGCTGCTCTTCACGGTGCCTTGGCGCCCTATCTACAGGCACAATAGCCCTGGGGATCTGGGCTTTCCCAGAGAAGCAACATCTCATGGCGCTCGGCCACGGCAGAGCCTCTTGCCGAAAAGGCAAACGTCCGGCTCCTTCTGCCACAGGGAAACACCCAGCCCTGAAAGCTGTTGCTGCTCTTCACGGTGCCTTGGCGCCCTATCTACAGGCACAACAGCACTGGGGATCTGGGCTTTCCCAGAGACGCAACATCTCATGGCGCCTGGCCACGGCAGAGCCTCTTGCCGAAAAGGCAAACGTCCGGCTCCTTCTCCCACAGGGAAGGGCCCAGTGCTGAAAGCTGTTGCTGCTCTTCACGGTGCCTTGGGGCCCTATCTACAGGCACAACAGCACTGGGGATCTGGGCTTTCCCAGAGAAGCAACATCTCATGGCGCTCGGACGCGGCAGAGCCTCTTGCCGAAAAGGCAAACGTCTGGCTCCTTCTCCCACTGGGAAGGGCCCAGCCCTGAAAGCTGTTGCTGCTCTTCACGGTGCCTTGGCACCCTATCTACAGGCACAACAGCACTGGGGATCTGGGCTTTCCCAGAGAAGCAACATCTCATGGCGCTCGGCCGCGGCAGAGCCTCTTGCCGAAAAGGCAAATGTCTGGCTCCTTCTCCCACAGGGAAACACCCAGCCCTGAAAGCTGTTGCTGCTCTTCACGGTGCCTTGGCGCCCTATCTACAGGCACAACAGCACTGGGGATCTGGGCTTTCCCAGAGACGCAACATCTCATGGCGCTCGTTCATGGCAGAGCCTCTTGCCGAAAAGGCAAACGTCCGGCTCCTTCTCCCACAGGGAAGGGCCCAGCCCTGAAAGCTGTTGCTGATTTTCACCTAACCTTGATGCCCTATGTACTAGGCAAAACAGCACTGGGGATTTGTGCTTTCCCAGAGACGCAACATCTCATGGCGCTCGGCCGTTGCAGAGCCTCTTGCCGAAAAGGCAAACGTCCGGCTCCTTCTCCCACAGGGAAACACCCAGCCCTGAAAGCTGTTGCTGCTCTTCACGGTGCCTTGGCGCCCTATCTACAGGCACAACAGCACTGGGGATCTGGGCTTTCCCAGAGACGCAACATCTCATGGCGCTCGGCTGCGGCAGAGCCTCTTGCCGAAAAGGCAAACATCCGGCTCCTTCTCCCACAGGGAAGGGCCCAGCCCTGAAAGCTGTTGCTGCTCTTCACGGTGCCTTGGCGCCCTATCTACAGGCACAATAGCCCTGGGGATCTGGGCTTTCCCAGAGAAGCAACATCTCATGGCGCTCGGCCACGGCAGAGCCTCTTGCCGAAAAGGCAAACGTCCGGCTCCTTCTGCCACAGGGAAACACCCAGCCCTGAAAGCTGTTGCTGCTCTTCACGGTGCCTTGGCGCCCTATCTACAGGCACAATAGCCCTGGGGATCTGGGCTTTCCCAGAGAAGCAACATCTCATGGCGCTCGGCCACGGCAGAGCCTCTTGCCGAAAAGGCAAACGTCCGGCTCCTTCTGCCACAGGGAAACACCCAGCCCTGAAAGCTGTTGCTGCTCTTCACGGTGCCTTGGCGCCCTATCTACAGGCACAACAGCACTGGGGATCTGGGCTTTCCCAGAGAAGCAACATCTCATGGCGCCTGGCCATGGCAGAGCCTCTTGCCGAAAAGGCAAACGTCCGGCTCCTTCTCCCACAGGGAAGGGCCCAGCCCTGAAAGCTGTTGCTGCTCTTCACGGTGCCTTGGCGCCCTATCTACAGGCACAACAGCACTGGGGATCTGGGCTTTCCCAGAGAAGCAACATCTCATGGCGCTCGGACGCGGCAGAGCCTCTTGCCGAAAAGGCAAACGTCCGGCTCCTTCTCCCACTGGGAAGGGCCCAGCCCTGAAAGCTGTTGCTGCTCTTCACGGTGCCTTGGCGCCCTATCTACAGGCACAACAGCACTGGGGATCTGGGCTTTCCCAGAGACGCAACATCTCATGGCGCTCGGCTGCGGCAGAGCCTCTTGCCGAAAAGGCAAACATCCGGCTCCTTCTCCCACAGGGAAGGGCCCAGCCCTGAAAGCTGTTGCTGCTCTTCACGGTGCCTTGGCGCCCTATCTACAGGCACAATAGCCCTGGGGATCTGGGCTTTCCCAGAGAAGCAACATCTCATGGCGCTCGGCCACGGCAGAGCCTCTTGCCGAAAAGGCAAACGTCCGGCTCCTTCTGCCACAGGGAAACACCCAGCCCTGAAAGCTGTTGCTGCTCTTCACGGTGCCTTGGCGCCCTATCTACAGGCACAATAGCCCTGGGGATCTGGGCTTTCCCAGAGAAGCAACATCTCATGGCGCTCGGCCACGGCAGAGCCTCTTGCCGAAAAGGCAAACGTCCGGCTCCTTCTGCCACAGGGAAACACCCAGCCCTGAAAGCTGTTGCTGCTCTTCACGGTGCCTTGGCGCCCTATCTACAGGCACAACAGCACTGGGGATCTGGGCTTTCCCAGATAAGCAACATCTCATGGCGCCTGGCCACGGCAGAGCCTCTTGCCGAAAAGGCAAACGTCCGGCTCCTTCTCCCACAGGGAAGGGCCCAGTGCTGAAAGCTGTTGCTGCTCTTCACGGTGCCTTGGGGCCCTATCTACAGGCACAACAGCACTGGGGATCTGGGCTTTCCCAGAGAAGCAACATCTCATGGCGCTCGGACGCGGCAGAGCCTCTTGCCGAAAAGGCAAACGTCTGGCTCCTTCTCCCACTGGGAAGGGCCCAGCCCTGAAAGCTGTTGCTGCTCTTCACGGTGCCTTGGCGCCCTATCTACAGGCACAACAGCACTGGGGATCTGGGCTTTCCCAGAGAAGCAACATCTCATGGCGCTCGGCCGCGGCAGAGCCTCTTGCCGAAAAGGCAAATGTCTGGCTCCTTCTGCCACAGGGAAACACCCAGCCCTGAAAGCTGTTGCTCCTCTTCACGGTGCCTTGGCGCCCTATCTACAGGCACAACAGCACTGGGGATCTGGGCTTTCCCAGAGACGCAACATCTCATGGCGCTCGGCTGCGGCAGAGCCTCTTGCCGAAAAGGCAAACATCCGGCTCCTTCTCCCACAGGGAAGGGCCCAGCCCTGAAAGCTGTTGCTGCTCTTCACGGTGCCTTGGCGCCCTATCTACAGGCACAATAGCCCTGGGGATCTGGGCTTTCCCAGAGAAGCAACATCTCATGGCGCTCGGCCACGGCAGAGCCTCTTGCCGAAAAGGCAAACGTCCGGCTCCTTCTGCCACAGGGAAACACCCAGCCCTGAAAGCTGTTGCTGCTCTTCACGGTGCCTTGGCGCCCTATCTACAGGCACAATAGCCCTGGGGATCTGGGCTTTCCCAGAGAAGCAACATCTCATGGCGCTCGGCCACGGCAGAGCCTCTTGCCGAAAAGGCAAACGTCCGGCTCCTTCTGCCACAGGGAAACACCCAGCCCTGAAAGCTGTTGCTGCTCTTCACGGTGCCTTGGCGCCCTATCTACAGGCACAACAGCACTGGGGATCTGGGCTTTCCCAGAGAAGCAACATCTCATGGCGCCTGGCCACGGCAGAGCCTCTTGCCGAAAAGGCAAACGTCCGGCTCCTTCTCCCACAGGGAAGGGCCCAGCCCTGAAAGCTGTTGCTGCTCTTCACGGTGCCTTGGCGCCCTATCTACAGGCACAACAGCACTGGGGATCTGGGCTTTCCCAGAGAAGCAACATCTCATGGCGCTCGGACGCGGCAGAGCCTCTTGCCGAAAAGGCAAACGTCCGGCTCCTTCTCCCACTGGGAAGGGCCCAGCCCTGAAAGCTGTTGCTGCTCTTCACGGTGCCTTGGCACCCTATCTACAGGCACAACAGCACTGGGGATCTGGGCTTTCCCAGAGACGAAACATCTCATGGCGCCCGGCCGTGGCAGAGCCTCTTGCTGAAAAGGCAAACGTCCGGCTCCTTCTCCCACAGGGAAGGGCCCAGCCCTGAAAGCTGTTGCTGATCTTCACCTAACCTTGGTGCCCTATCTACAGGCACAACAGCACTGGGGATCTGGGCTTTCCCAGAGACGCAACATCTCATGGCGCTCGCACGCGGCAGAGACTCTTGCCGAAAAGGCAAACGTCCGGCTCCTTCTCCCACAGGGAAACACCCAGCCCTGAAAGCTGTTGCTGCTCTTCACGGTGCCTTGGCGCCCTATCTACAGGCACAACAGCACTGGGGATCTGGGCTTTCCCAGAGAAGCAACATCTCATGGCGCTCGGCCGCGGCAGAGCCTCTTGCCGAAAAGGGAAACGTCCGGCTCCTTCTCCCACAGGGAAGGGCCCAGCCCTGAAAGCTGTTGCTGCTCTTCACCTAACCTTGGTGCCCTATCTACAGGCACAACAGCAATGGGGAACTGGGCTATCCCAGAGACGCAACATCTCATGGTGCTCGGCTGCGGCAGACGCTCTTGCCGAAAAGGCAAATGTCCGGCTCCGTCTTCCACAGGGAAGGGCCCAGCCCTGAAAGCTGTTGCTGCTCTTCACGGTGCCTTGGCGCCCTATCTACAGGCACAACAGCACTGGGGATCTGGGCTTTCCAAGAGAAGCAACACCTCATGGCGCTCGGCCGCGGCAGAGCCTCTTGCCGAAAAGGCAAACGTCCGGCTCCTTCTGCCACAGGGAAGGGCCCAGCCCTGAAAGCTGTTGCTGCTCTTCACGGTGCCTTGGCGCCCTATCTACAGGCACAACAGCACTGGGGATCTGGGCTTTCCCAGAGAAGCAACATCTCATGGCGCTCGGCCGCGGCAGAGCCTCTTGCCGAAAAGGCAAATGTCTGGCTCCTTCTGCCACAGGGAAACACCCAGCCCTGAAAGCTGTTGCTCCTCTTCACGGTGCCTTGGCGCCCTATCTACAGGCACAACAGCACTGGGGATCTGGGCTTTCCCAGAGACGCAACATCTCATGGCGCTCGTTCATGGCAGAGCCTCTTGCCGAAAAGGCAAACGTCCGGCTCCTTCTCCCACAGGGAAGGGCCCAGCCCTGAAAGCTGTTGCTGATCTTCACCTAACCTTGATGCCCTATGTACTAGGCAAAACAGCACTGGGGATTTGTGCTTTCCCAGAGACGCAACATCTCATGGCGCTCGGCCGTTGCAGAGCCTCTTGCCGAAAAGGCAAACGTCCGCCTCCTTCTCCCACAGGGAAACACCCAGCCCTGAAAGCTGTTGCTGCTCTTCACGGTGCCTTGGCGCCCTATCTACAGGCACAACAGCACTGGGGATCTGGGCTTTCCCAGAGACGCAACATCTCATGGCGCTCGGCTGCGGCAGAGCCTCTTGCCGAAAAGGCAAACATCCGGCTCCTTCTCCCACAGGGAAGGGCCCAGCCCTGAAAGCTGTTGCTGCTCTTCACGGTGCCTTGGCGCCCTATCTACAGGCACAATAGCCCTGGGGATCTGGGCTTTCCCAGAGAAGCAACATCTCATGGCGCTCGGCCGCGGCAGAGCCTCTTGCCGAAAAGGCAAACGTCCGGCTCCTTCTGCCACAGGGAAACACCCAGCCCTGAAAGCTGTTGCTGCTCTTCACGGTGCCTTGGCACCCTATCTACAGGCACAATAGCCCTGGGGATCTGGGCTTTCCCAGAGAAGCAACATCTCATGGCGCTCGGCCACGGCAGAGCCTCTTGCCGAAAAGGCAAACGTCCGGCTCCTTCTGCCACAGGGAAACACCCAGCCCTGAAAGCTGTTGCTGCTCTTCACGGTGCCTTGGCGCCCTATCTACAGGCACAACAGCACTGGGGATCTGGGCTTTCCCAGATAAGCAACATCTCATGGCGCCTGGCCACGGCAGAGCCTCTTGCCGAAAAGGCAAACGTCCGGCTCCTTCTCCCACAGGGAAGGGCCCAGCCCTGAAAGCTGTTGCTGCTCTTCACGGTGCCTTGGGGCCCTATCTACAGGCACAACAGCACTGGGGATCTGGGCTTTCCCAGAGAAGCAACATCTCATGGCGCTCGGACGCGGCAGAGCCTCTTGCCGAAAAGGCAAACGTCTGGCTCCTTCTCCCACTGGGAAGGGCCCAGCCCTGAAAGCTGTTGCTGCTCTTCACGGTGCCTTGGCACCCTATCTACAGGCACAACAGCACTGGGGATCTGGGCTTTCCCAGAGAAGCAACATCTCATGGCGCTCGGCCGCGGCAGAGCCTCTTGCCGAAAAGGCAAATGTCTGGCTCCTTCTCCCACAGGGAAACACCCAGCCCTGAAAGCTGTTGCTGCTCTTCACGGTGCCTTGGCGCCCTATCTACAGGCACAACAGCACTGGGGATCTGGGCTTTCCCAGAGACGCAACATCTCATGGCGCTCGTTCATGGCAGAGCCTCTTGCCGAAAAGGCAAACGTCCGGCTCCTTCTCCCACAGGGAAGGGCCCAGCCCTGAAAGCTGTTGCTGATCTTCACCTAACCTTGATGCCCTATGTACTAGGCAAAACAGCACTGGGGATTTGTGCTTTCCCAGAGACGCAACATCTCATGGCGCTCGGCCGTTGCAGAGCCTCTTGCCGAAAAGGCAAACGTCAGCCTCCTTCTCCCACAGGGAAACACCCAGCCCTGAAAGCTGTTGCTGCTCTTCACGGTGCCTTGGCGCCCTATCTACAGGCACAACAGCACTGGGGATCTGGGCTTTCCCAGAGACGCAACATCTCATGGCGCTCGGCTGCGGCAGAGCCTCTTGCCGAAAAGGCAAACATCCGGCTCCTTCTCCCACAGGGAAGGGCCCAGCCCTGAAAGCTGTTGCTGCTCTTCACGGTGCCTTGGTGCCCTATCTACAGGCACAATAGCCCTGGGGATCTGGGCTTTCCCAGAGAAGCAACATCTCATGGCGCTCGGCCACGGCAGAGCCTCTTGCCGAAAAGGCAAACGTCCGGCTCCTTCTGCCACAGGGAAACACCCAGCCCTGAAAGCTGTTGCTGCTCTTCACGGTGCCTTGGCGCCCTATCTACAGGCACAATAGCCCTGGGGATCTGGGCTTTCCCAGAGAAGCAACATCTCATGGCGCTCGGCCACGGCAGAGCCTCTTGCCGAAAAGGCAAACGTCCGGCTCCTTCTGCCACAGGGAAACACCCAGCCCTGAAAGCTGTTGCTGCTCTTCACGGTGCCTTGGCGCCCTATCTACAGGCACAACAGCACTGGGGATCTGGGCTTTCCCAGAGAAGCAACATCTCATGGCGCCTGGCCACGGCAGAGCCTCTTGCCGAAAAGGCAAACGTCCGGCTCCTTCTCCCACAGGGAAGGGCCCAGCCCTGAAAGCTGTTGCTGCTCTTCACGGTGCCTTGGCGCCCTATCTACAGGCACAACAGCACTGGGGATCTGGGCTTTCCCAGAGAAGCAACATCTCATGGCGCTCGGACGCGGCAGAGCCTCTTGCCGAAAAGGCAAACGTCCGGCTCCTTCTCCCACTGGGAAGGGCCCAGCCCTGAAAGCTGTTGCTGCTCTTCACGGTGCCTTGGCACCCTATCTACAGGCACAACAGCACTGGGGATCTGGGCTTTCCCAGAGACGCAACATCTCATGGCGCCCGGCCGTGGCAGAGCCTCTTGCTGAAAAGGCAAACGTCCGGCTCCTTCTCCCACAGGGAAGGGCCCAGCCCTGAAAGCTGTTGCTGCTCTTCACCTAACCTTGGTGCCCTATGTACTAGGCACAACAGCACTGGGGATTTGTGCTTTCCCAGAGACGCAACATCTCATGGCGCTCGGCCGCGGCAGAGCCTCTTGCCGAAAAGGCAAACGTCCGGCTCCTTCTCCCACAGGGAAGGGCCCAGCCCTGAAAGCTGTTGCTGCTCTTCACGGTGCCTTGGCACCCTATCTACAGGCACAACAGCACTGGGGATCTGGGCTTTCCCAGAGACGCAACATCTCATGGCGCTCGGCCGCGGCAGAGCCTCTTGCCGAAAAGGCAAACGTCCGGCTCCTTCTCCCACTGGGAAGGGCCCAGCCCTGAAAGCTGTTGCTGCTCTTCACGGTGCCTTGGCACCCTATCTACAGGCACAACAGCACTGGGGATCTGGGCTTTCCCAGAGACACAACATCTCATGGCGCTCGGCCGCGGCAGAGCCTCTTGCCGAAAAGGCAAACGTCCAGCTCCTTCTCCCACAGGGAAGGGCCCAGCCCTGAAACCTGTTGCTGATCTTCACCTAACCTTGGTGCCCTATGTACTAGGCACAACAGCACTGGGGATTTGTGCTTTCCCAGAGACGCAACATCTCATGGCGCTCGGCCCGCGGCAGAGCCTCTTGCCGAAAAGGCAAACGTCCGGCTCCTTCTCCCACAGGGAAGGGCCCAGCCCTGAAAGCTGTTGCTGATCTTCACCTAACCTTGGTGCCCTATCTACAGGCACAACAGCACTGGGGATCTGGGCTTTCCCAGAGACGCAACATCTCATGGCGCTCGCACGCGGCATAGACTCTTGCCGGAAAGGCAAACGTCCGGCTCCTTCTCCCACTGGGAAGGGCCCAGCCCTGAAAGCTGTTGCTGCTCTTCACGGTGCCTTGGCACCCTATCTACAGGCACAACAGCACTGGGGATCTGGGCTTTCCCAGAGACGAAACATCTCATGGCGCCCGGCCGTGGCAGAGCCTCTTGCTGAAAAGGCAAACGTCCGGCTCCTTCTCCCACAGGGAAGGGCCCAGCCCTGAAAGCTGTTGCTGCTCTTCACCTAACCTTGGTGCCCTATGTACTAGGCACAACAGCACTGGGGATTTGTGCTTTCCCAGAGACGCAACATCTCATGGCGCTCGGCCGCGGCAGAGCCTCTTGCCGAAAAGGCAAACGTCCGGCTCCTTCTCCCACAGGGAAGGGCCCAGCCCTGAAAGCTGTTGCTGCTCTTCACGGTGCCTTGGCGCCCTATCTACAGGCACAACAGCACTGGGGATCTGGGCTTTCCCAGAGACGCAACATCTCATGGCGCTCGGCCGCGGCAGAGCCTCTTGCCGAAAAGGCAAACGTCCGGCTCCTTCTCCCACAGGGAAGTGCCCAGCCCTGAAAGCTGTTGCTGCTCTTCACGGTGCCTTGGCACCCTATCTACAGGCACAACAGCACTGGGGATCTGGGCTTTCCCAGAGACACAACATCTCATGGCGCTCGGCCGCGGCAGAGCCTCTTGCCGAAAAGGCAAACGTCCGGCTCCTTCTGCCACATGGAAACACCCAGCCCTGAAAGCTGTTGCTGCTCTTCACGGTGCCTTGGCGCCCTATCTACAGGCACAACAGCACTGGGGATCTGGGCTTTCCCAGAGACGAAACATCTCATGGCGCTCGTTCGCGGCAGAGCCTCTTGCCGAAAAGGCAAACGTCCAGCTCCTTCTCCCACAGGGAAGGGCCCAGCCCTGAAACCTGTTGCTGATCTTCACCTAACCTTGGTGCCCTATGTACTAGGCACAACAGCACTGGGGATTTGTGCTTTCCCAGAGACGCAACATCTCATGGCGCTCGGCCCGCGGCAGAGCCTCTTGCCGAAAAGGCAAACGTCCGGCTCCTTCTCCCACAGGGAAGGGCCCAGCCCTGAAAGCTGTTGCTGCTCTTCACGGTGCCTTGGCGCCCTATCTACAGGCACAACAGCACTGGGGATCTGGGCTTTCCCAGAGACGCAACATCTCATGGCGCTCGCACGCGGCAGAGACTCTTGCCGAAAAGGCAAACGTCCGGCTCCTTCTCCCACAGGGAAACACCCAGCCCTGAAAGCTGTTGCTGCTCTTCACGGTGCCTTGGCGCCCTATCTACAGGCACAACAGCACTGGGGATCTGGGCTTTCCCAGAGAAGCAACATCTCATGGCGCTCGGCCGCGGCAGACGCTCTTGCCGAAAAGGCAAACGTCCGGCTCCTTCTCCCACAGGGAAGGGCCCAGCCCTGAAAGCTGTTGCTGCTCTTCACCTAACCTTGGTGCCCTATCTACAGGCACAACAGCACTGGGGAACTGGGCTATCCCAGAGACGCAACATCTCATGGTGCTCGGCCGCGGCAGACGCTCTTGCCGAAAAGGCAAATGTCCGGCTCCGTCTTCCACAGGGAAGGGCCCAGCCCTGAAAGCTGTTGCTGCTCTTCACGGTGCCTTGGCGCCCTATCTACAGGCACAACAGCACTGGGGATCTGGGCTTTCCAAGAGAAGCAACACCTCATGGCGCTCGGCCGCGGCAGAGCCTCTTGCCGAAAAGGCAAACGTCCGGCTCCTTCTGCCACAGGGAAGGGCCCAGCCCTGAAAGCTGTTGCTGCTCTTCACGGTGCCTTGGCGCCCTATCTACAGGCACAACAGCACTGGGGATCTGGGCTTTCCCAGAGAAGCAACATCTCATGGCGCTCGGCCGCGGCAGAGCCTCTTGCCGAAAAGGCAAATGTCTGGCTCCTTCTGCCACAGGGAAACACCCAGCCCTGAAAGCTGTTGCTCCTCTTCACGGTGCCTTGGCGCCCTATCTACAGGCACAACAGCACTGGGGATCTGGGCTTTCCCAGAGACGCAACATCTCATGGCGCTCGGACGCGGCAGAGCCTCTTGCCGAAAAGGCAAACGTCCGGCTCCTTCTGCCACAGGGAAGGGCCCAGCCCTGAAAGCTGTTGCTGATCTTCACCTAACCTTGATGCCCTATGTACTAGGCAAAACAGCACTGGGGATTTGTGCTTTCCCAGAGACGCAACATCTCATGGCGCTCGGCCGTTGCAGAGCCTCTTGCCGAAAAGGCAAACGTCCGCCTCCTTCTCCCACAGGGAAACACCCAGCCCTGAAAGCTGTTGCTGCTCTTCACGGTGCCTTGGCGCCCTATCTACAGGCACAACAGCACTGGGGATCTGGGCTTTCCCAGAGACGCAACATCTCATGGCGCTCGGCTGCGGCAGAGCCTCTTGCCGAAAAGGCAAACGTCCGGCTCCTTCTCCCACAGGGAAGGGCCCAGCCCTGAAAGCTGTTGCTGCTCTTCACGGTGCCTTGGCGCCCTATCTACAGGCACAATAGCCCTGGGGATCTGGGCTTTCCCAGAGAAGCAACATCTCATGGCGCTCGGCCACGGCAGAGCCTCTTGCCGAAAAGGCAAACGTCCGGCTCCTTCTGCCACAGGGAAACACCCAGCCCTGAAAGCTGTTGCTGCTCTTCACGGTGCCTTGGCGCCCTATCTACAGGCACAATAGCCCTGGGGATCTGGGCTTTCCCAGAGAAGCAACATCTCATGGCGCTCGGCCACGGCAGAGCCTCTTGCCGAAAAGGCAAACGTCCGGCTCCTTCTGCCACAGGGAAACACCCAGCCCTGAAAGCTGTTGCTGCTCTTCACGGTGCCTTGGCGCCCTATCTACAGGCACAACAGCACTGGGGATCTGGGCTTTCCCAGATAAGCAACATCTCATGGCGCCTGGCCACGGCAGAGCCTCTTGCCGAAAAGGCAAACGTCCGGCTCCTTCTCCCACAGGGAAGGGCCCAGCCCTGAAAGCTGTTGCTGCTCTTCACGGTGCCTTGGGGCCCTATCTACAGGCACAACAGCACTGGGGATCTGGGCTTTCCCAGAGAAGCAACATCTCATGGCGCTCGGACGCGGCAGAGCCTCTTGCCGAAAAGGCAAACGTCTGGCTCCTTCTCCCACTGGGAAGGGCCCAGCCCTGAAAGCTGTTGCTGCTCTTCACGGTGCCTTGGCACCCTATCTACAGGCACAACAGCACTGGGGATCTGGGCTTTCCCAGAGAAGCAACATCTCATGGCGCTCGGGCCGCGGCAGAGCCTCTTGCCGAAAAGGCAAATGTCTGGCTCCTTCTCCCACAGGGAAACACCCAGCCCTGAAAGCTGTTGCTGCTCTTCACGGTGCCTTGGCGCCCTATCTACAGGCACAACAGCACTGGGGATCTGGGCTTTCCCAGAGACGCAACATCTCATGGCTCTCGTTCATGGCAGAGCCTCTTGCCGAAAAGGCAAACGTCCGGCTCCTTCTCCCACAGGGAAGGGCCCAGCCCTGAAAGCTGTTGCTGATCTTCACCTAACCTTGATGCCCTATGTACTAGGCAAAACAGCACTGGGGATTTGTGCTTTCCCAGAGACGCAACATCTCATGGCGCTCGGCCGTTGCAGAGCCTCTTGCCGAAAAGGCAAACGTCAGCCTCCTTCTCCCACAGGGAAACACCCAGCCCTGAAAGCTGTTGCTGCTCTTCACGGTGCCTTGGCGCCCTATCTACAGGCACAACAGCACTGGGGATCTGGGCTTTCCCAGAGACGCAACATCTCATGGCGCTCGGCTGCGGCAGAGCCTCTTGCCGAAAAGGCAAACATCCGGCTCCTTCTCCCACAGGGAAGGGCCCAGCCCTGAAAGCTGTTGCTGCTCTTCACGGTGCCTTGGCGCCCTATCTACAGGCACAATAGCCCTGGGGATCTGGGCTTTCCCAGAGAAGCAACATCTCATGGCGCTCGGCCACGGCAGAGCCTCTTGCCGAAAAGGCAAACGTCCGGCTCCTTCTGCCACAGGGAAACACCCAGCCCTGAAAGCTGTTGCTGCTCTTCACGGTGCCTTGGCGCCCTATCTACAGGCACAACAGCACTGGGGATCTGGGCTTTCCAAGAGAAGCAACACCTCATGGCGCTCGGCCGCGGCAGAGCCTCTTGCCGAAAAGGCAAACGTCCGGCTCCTTCTGCCACAGGGAAGGGCCCAGCCCTGAAAGCTGTTGCTGCTCTTCACGGTGCCTTGGCGCCCTATCTACAGGCACAACAGCACTGGGGATCTGGGCTTTCCCAGAGAAGCAACATCTCATGGCGCTCGGCCGCGGCAGAGCCTCTTGCCGAAAAGGCAAATGTCTGGCTCCTTCTGCCACAGGGAAACACCCAGCCCTGAAAGCTGTTGCTCCTCTTCACGGTGCCTTGGCGCCCTATCTACAGGCACAACAGCACTGGGGATCTGGGCTTTCCCAGAGACGCAACATCTCATGGCGCTCGGCCGTTGCAGAGCCTCTTGCCGAAAAGGCAAACGTCCGGCTCCTTCTGCCACAGGGAAACACCCAGCCCTGAAAGCTGTTGCTGCTCTTCACGGTGCCTTGGCGCCCTATCTACAGGCACAACAGCACTGGGGATCTGGGCTTTCCCAGAGAAGCAACATCTCATGGCGCCTGGCCACGGCAGAGCCTCTTGCCGAAAAGGCAAACGTCCGGCTCCTTCTCCCACAGGGAAGGGCCCAGCCCTGAAAGCTGTTGCTGCTCTTCACGGTGCCTTGGCGCCCTATCTACAGGCACAACAGCACTGGGGATCTGGGCTTTCCCAGAGAAGCAACATCTCATGGCGCTCGGACGCGGCAGAGCCTCTTGCCGAAAAGGCAAACGTCCGGCTCCTTCTCCCACTGGGAAGGGCCCAGCCCTGAAAGCTGTTGCTGCTCTTCACGGTGCCTTGGCACCCTATCTACAGGCACAACAGCACTGGGGATCTGGGCTTTCCCAGAGACGCAACATCTCATGGCGCTCGTTCGCGGCAGAGCTTCTTGCCAAAAAGGCAAACGTCCGGCTCCTTCTCCCACAGGGAAGGGCCCAGCCCTGAAAGCTGTTGCTGCTCTTCACCTAACCTTGGTGCCCTATGTACTAGGCACAACAGCACTGGGGATTTGTGCTTTCCCAGAGACGCAACATCTCATGGCGCTCGGCCGCGGCAGAGCCTCTTGACGAAAAGGCAAACGTCCGGCTCCTTCTCCCACAGGGAAGGGCCCAGCCCTGAAAGCTGTTGCTGCTCTTCACGGTGCCTTGGCACCCTATCTACAGGCACAACAGCACTGGGGATCTGGGCTTTCCCAGAGACGCAACATCTCATGGCGCTCGGCCGCGGCAGAGCCTCTTGCCGAAAAGGCAAACTTCCGGCTCCTTCTGCCACATGGAAACACCCAGCCCTGAAAGCTGTTGCTGCTCTTCACTGTGCCTTGGCACCCTATCTACAGGCACAACAGCACTGGGGAACTGGGCTATCCCAGAGACGCAACATCTCATGGTGCTCGGGCCGCGGCAGAGCCTCTTGCCGAAAAGGCAAATGTCCGGCTCCGTCTGCCACAGGGAAGGGCCCAGCCCTGAAAGCTGTTGCTGCTCTTCACCTAACCTTGGTGCCCTATCTACAGGCACAACAGCACTGGGGATCTGGGCTTTCCCAGAGAAGCAACACCTCATGGCGCTCGGCCGCGGCAGAGCCTCTTGCCGAAAAGGCAAACGTCCGGCTCCTTCTGCCACAGGGAAACACCCAGCCCTGAAAGCTGTTGCTGCTCTTCACGGTGCCTTGGCGCCCTATCTACAGGCTCAACAGCACTGGGGGATCTGGGCTTTCCCAGAGAAGCAACATCTCATGGCGCTCGGACCGCGGCAGAGCCTCTTGCCGAAAAGGCAAACGTCCGGCTCCCTTCTCCCACTGGGAAGGGCCCAGCCCTGAAAGCTGTTGCTGCTCTTCACGGTGCCTTGGCACCCTATCTACAGGCACAACAGCACTGGGGATCTGGGCTTTCCCAGAGACGCAACACCTCATGGCGCCTCGGCCGCGGGTAGAGCCTCTTGCCGAAAAGGCAAACGTCTGGCTCCTTCTGCCACATGGAAACACCCAGCCCTGAAAGCTGTTGCTGCTCTTCACGGTGCCTTGGCGCCCTATCTACAGGCACAAACAGCAACTGGGGATCTGGGCTTTCCCAGAGACGAAACATCTCATGGCGCTCGTTCGCGGCAGAACCTCTTGCCGAAAAGGCAAACATCCGGCTCCTTCTCCCACTGGAAAGGGCCCAGCCCTGAAAACTGTTGCTGCTCTTCACCTAACCTTGGTGCCCTATCTACAGGCACAACAGCACCGGGGAACTTGGGCTATCCCAGAGACGCAACATCTCATGGTGCTCGGGCCGCGGCAGAGCCCTCTTGCCGAAAAGGCAAACGTCCCGCTCCGTCTGCCACAGGGGAAGGGCCCAGCCCTGAAAGCTATTGCTGCTCTTCACGGTGCCTTGGTGCCCTATCTACAGGCACAACAGCACTGGGGATCTGGGCTTTCCCAGAGAAGCAACATCTCATGGCGCCTGGCCACGGCAGAGCCTCTTGCCGAAAAGGCAAACGTCCGGCTCCTTCTCCCACAGGGAAGGGCCCAGCCCTGAAAGCTGTTGCTGCTCTTCACGGTGCCTTGGGGGCCCTATCTACAGGCACAACAGCACTGGGGATCTGGTGCTTTCCCAGAGAAGCAACATCTCATGGCGCTCGTAGGACGCGGCAGAGCCTCTTGCCGAAAAGGCAAACGTCCGGCTCCTTCTCCCACTGGGAAGGGCCCAGCCCTGAAAGCTGTTGCTGCTCTTCACGGTGCCTTGGGCACCCTATCTACAGGCACAACAGCACTTGGGGATCTGGGTCTTTCCCAGAGACGCAACATCTCATGGCGCCCCGGGCCGTGGCAGAGCCTCTTGCTGAAAAGGCAAACGTCCGGCTCCTTCTCCCACAGGGAAGGGCCCAGCCCTGAAAGCTGTTGCTGCTCTTCACCTAACCTTGGTGCCCTATGTACTAGGCACAACAGCACTGGGGATTTGTGCTTTCCCAGAGACGCAACATCTCATGGCGCTCGGGCCGCTGGCAGAGCCTCTTGCCGAAAAGGCAAACGTCCGGCTCCTTCTCCCACAGGGAAGGGCCCAGCCCTGAAAGCTGTTGCTGCTCTTCACGGTGCCTTGGCGCCCTATCTACAGGCACAACAGCACTGGGGATCTGGGCTTTCCCAGAGACGCAACATCTCATGGCGCTCGCACACGCGGGCAGAGACTCTTGCCGAAAAGGCAAACGTCCGGCTCCTTCTCCCACAGGGAAACACCCAGCCCTGAAAGCTGTTGCTGCTCTTCACGGTGCCTTGCCGCCCTATCTACAGGCACAACAGCACTGGGGATCTGGGCTTTCCCAGAGAAGCAACATCTCATGGCGCGTCGGCCGCGGCAGAGCCTCTTGCCGAAAAGGCAAACGTCCGGCTCCTTCTCCCACAGGGGAAGTGGCCCAGCCCTGAAAAGCTGTTGCTGCTCTTCACCTAACCTTGGTGCCCTATCTACAGGCACAACAGCACTGGGGAACTGTGCTATCCCAGAGACGCAACATCTCATGGTGCTCGGCCGCGGCAGACGCTCTTGCCGAAAAGGGCAAATGTCCGGCTCCGTCTTCCACAGGGAAGGGCCCAGCCCTGAAAGCTGTTGCTGCTCTTCACGGTGCCTTGGCACCCTATCTACAGGCACAACAGCACTGGGGATCTGGGCTTTCCCAGAGACGCAACATCTCATGGCGCTCGTTCATGGCAGAGCCTCTTGCCGAAAAGGCAAACGTCCGGCTCCTTCTCCCACAGGGAAGGGCCCAGCCCTGAAAGCTGTTGCTGATCTTCACCTAACCTTGATGCCCTATGTACTAGGCAAAACAGCACTGGGGATTTGTGCTTTCCCAGAGACGCAACATCTCATGGCGCTCGGCCGTGGCAGAGCCTCTTGCCGAAAAGGCAAACGTCCGGCTCCTTCTCCCACAGGGAAACACCCAGCCCTGAAAGCTGTTGCTGCTCTTCACGGTGCCTTGGCGCCCTATCTACAGGCACAACAGCACTGGGCATCTGGGCTTTCCCAGAGACGCAACATCTCATGGCGCTCGGCTGCGGCAGAGCCTCTTGCCGAAAAGGCAAACGTTGGCTCCTTCTCCCACAGGGAAGGGCCCAGCCCTGAAAGCTGTTGCTGCTCTTCACGGTGCCTTGGCGCCCTATCTACAGGCACAATAGCCCCTGGGGATCTGGGCTTTCCCAGAGAAGCAACATCTCATGGCGCTCGGCCACGGCAGAGCCTCTTGCCGAAAAGGCAAATGTCCGGCTCCGTCTGCCACAGGGAAGGGCCCAGCCCTGAAAGCTGTTGCTGCTCTTCACGGTGCCCTTGGGGCCCTATCTAGAGGCACAACAGCACTGGGGGATCTGGGCTTTCCCAGAGAAGCAACATCTCATGGCGCTCGGACGCGGCAGAGACTCTTGCCGAAAAGGCAAACGTCCGGCTCCTTCTCCCACTGGGAAGGGCCCAGCCCTGAAAGCTGTTGCTGCTCTTCACGGTGCCTTGGCACCCTATCTACAGGCACAACAGCACTGGGGATCTGGGCTTTCCCAGAGACGAAACATCTCATGGGCGCCCGGCCGTGGCAGGAGCCTCTTGCTGAAAAGGCAAACGTCCGGCTCCTTCTCCCACAGGGAAGGGCCCAGCCCTGAAAGCTGTTTGCTGCTCTTCACCTAACCTTGGTGCCCTATGTACTAGGCACAACAGCACTGGGGATTTGTGCTTTCCCAGAGACGGCTTTCCCAGAGACGCAACATCTCATGGCGCTCGGCCGCGGCAGAGCCTCTTGCCGAAAAGGCAAACGTCCGGCTCCTTCTGCCACAGGGAAGGGCCCAGCCCTGAAAGCTGTTGCTGCTCTTCACGGTGCCTTGGCGCCCTATCTACAGGCACAACAGCACTGGGGATCTGGGCTTTCCCAGAGACGCAACATCTCATGGCGCTCGGCCGCGGCGCAGAGCCTCTTGCCGAAAAGGCAAACGTCCGGCTCCTTCTCCCACTGGGAAGGGCCCAGCCCTGAAAGCTGTTGCTGCTCTCACGGTGCCTTGGCACCCTATCTACAGGCACAACAGCACTGGGGATCTGGGCTTTCCCAGAGACACAACATCTCATGGCGCTCGGCCGCGGCAGAGCCTCTTGCTGAAAAGGCAAACGTCCGGCTCCTTCTGCCACATGGAAACACGCAGCCCTGAAAGCTGTTGCTGCTCTTCACGGTGCCTTGGCGCCCTATCTACAGGCACAACAGCACTGGGGATCTGGGCTTTCCCAGAGACGCAACATCTCATGGCGCTCGTTCGCGGCAGAGCCTCTTGCCGAAAAGGCAAATGTCTGGCTCCTTCTGCCACAGGGAAACACCCAGCCCTGAAAGCTGTTGCTGATCTTCACCTAACCTTGGTGCCCTATGTACTAGGCACAACAGCACTGGGGATTTGTGCTTTCCCAGAGACGCAACATCTCATGGCGCTCGGCCGCGGCAGAGCCTCTTGCCGAAAAGGCAAACGTCCGGCTCCTTCTCCCACAGGGAAGGGCCCAGCCCTGAAAGCTGTTGCTGCTCTTCACCTAACCTTGGTGCCCTATCTACAGGCACAACAGCACTGGGGATCTGGGCTTTCCCAGAGACGCAACATCTCATGGCGCTCGCACGCGGCAGAGACTCTTGCCGAAAAGGCAAACGTCCGGCTCCTTCTCCCACAGGGAAACACCCAGCCCTGAAAGCTGTTGCTGCTCTTCACGGTGCCTTGGCGCCCTATCTACAGGCACAACAGCACTGGGGATCTGGGCTTTCCCAGAGAAGCAACATCTCATGGCGCTCGGCCACGGCAGAGCCTCTTGCCGAAAAGGGAAACGTCCGGCTCCTTCTCCCACAGGGAAGGGCCCAGCCCTGAAAGCTGTTGCTGCTCTTCACCTAACCTTGGTGCCCCTATCTACAGGGCACAACAGCAATGGGGAACTGGGCTATCCCAGAGACGCAACATCTCATGGTGCTCGGACCGCGGCAGACGCTCTTGCCGAAAAGGCAAATGTCCGGCTCCGTCTTCCACAGGGAAGGGCCCAGCCCTGAAAGCTGTTGCTGCTCTTCACGGTGCCTTGGCGCCCTATCTACAGGCACAACAGCCCTGGGGATCTGGGCTTTCCCAGAGAAGCAACATCTCATGGCGCTCGGCCACGGCAGAGCCTCTTGCCGAAAAGGCAAATGTCCGGCTCCGTCTGCCACAGGGAAGGGCCCAGCCCTGAAAGCTGTTGCTGCTCTTCACGGTGCCTTGGGGCCCTATCTAGAGGCACAACAGCACTGGGGATCTGGGCTTTCCCAGAGAAGCAACATCTCATGGCGCTCGGACGCGGCAGAGACTCTTGCCGAAAAGGCAAACGTCCGGCTCCTTCTCCCACTGGGGAAGGGCCCAGCCCTGAAAGCTGTTGCTGCTCTTCACGGTGCCTTGGCACCCTATCTACAGGCAAAACAGCACTGGGGATCTGGGCTTTCCCAGAGACGAAACATCTCATGGCGCCCGGCCGTGGCAGAGCCTCTTGCTGAAAAGGCAAACGTCCGGCTCCTTCTCCCACAGGGAAGGGGCCCAGCCCTGAAAGCTGTTGCTGCTCTTCACCTAACCTTGGTGCCCTATGTACTAGGCACAACAGCACTGGGGATTTGTGCTTTCCCAGAGACGCAACATCTCATGGCGCTCGGCCGCGGCAGAGCCTCTTGCCGAAAAGGCAAACGTCCGGCTCCTTCTGCCACAGGGAAGGGCCCAGCCCTGAAAGCTGTTGCTGCTCTTCACGGTGCCTTGGCGCCCTATCTACAGGCACAACAGCACTGGGGATCTGGGCTTTCCCAGAGACGCAACATCTCATGGCGCTCGGCCGCGGCAGAGCCTCTTGCCGAAAAGGCAAACGTCCGGCTCCTTCTCCCACTGGGAAGGGCCCAGCCCTGAAAGCTGTTGCTGCTCTTCACGGTGCCTTGGCACCCTATCTACAGGCACAACAGCACTGGGGATCTGGGCTTTCCCAGAGACACAACATCTCATGGCGCTCGGCCGGCGGCAGAGCCTCTTGCTGAAAAGGCAAACGTCCGGCTCCTTCTGCCACATGGAAAACACGCAGCCCTGAAAGCTGTTGCTGCTCTTCACGGTGCCTTGGCGCCCTATCTACAGGCACAACAGCACTGGGGAATCTGGGCTTTCCCAGAGACGCAACATCTCATGGCGCTCGTTCGCGGCAGAGCCTCTTGCCGAAAAGGCAAATGTCTGGCTCCTTCTGCCACAGGGAAACACCCAGCCCTGAAAGCTGTTGCTGATCTTCACCTAACCTTGGTGCCCTATGTACTAGGCACAACAGCACTGGGGATTTGTGCTTTCCCAGAGACGCAACATCTCATGGCGCTCGGCCGCGGCAGAGCCTCTTGCCGAAAAGGCAAACGTCCGGCTCCTTCTCCCACAGGGAAGGGCCCAGCCCTGAAAGCTGTTGCTGCTCTTCACCTAACCTTGGTGCCCTATCTACAGGCACAAACAGCACTGGGGATCTGGGCTTTCCCAGAGACGCAACATCTCATGGCGCTCGCACGCGGCAGAGACTCTTGCGAAAAGGCAAACGTCCGGCTCCTTCTCCCACAGGGAAACACCCAGCCCTGAAAGCTGTTGCTGCTCTTCCACGGTGCCTTGGCGCCCTATCTACAGGCACAACAGCACTGGGGATCTGGGCTTTCCCAGAGAAGCAACATCTCATGGCGCTCGGCCACGGCAGAGCCTCTTGCCGAAAAGGGAAACGTCCGGCTCCTTCTCCCACAGGGGAAGGGCCCAGCCCTGAAAGCTGTTGCTGCTCTTCACCTAACCTTGGTGCCCTATCTACAGGCACAACAGCAATGGGGAACTGGGCTATCCCAGAGACGCAACATCTCATGGTGCTCGGCCGCGGCAGACGCTCTTGCCGAAAAGGCAAATGTCCGGCTCCGTCTTCCACAGGGAAGGGCCCAGCCCTGAAAGCTGTTGCTGCTCTTCACGGTGCCTTGGCGCCCCTATCTACAGGCACAACAGCACTGGGGATCTGGGCTTTCCAAGAGAAGCAACACCTCATGGCGCTCCGGCCGCGGCAGAGCCTCTTGCCGAAAAGGCAAACGTCCGGCTCCTTCTGCCACAGGGAAGGGCCCAGCCCTGAAAGCTGTTGCTGCTCTTCACGGTGCCTTGGCGCCCTATCTACAGGCACAACAGCACTGGGGATCTTGGGCTTTCCCAGAGAAGCAACATCTCATGGCGCTCGGCCGCGGCAGAGCCTCTTGCCGAAAAGGCAAATGTCTGGCTCCTTCTGCCACAGGGAAACACCCAGCCCTGAAAGCTGTTGCTCCTCTTCACGGTGCCTTGGCGCCCTATCTACAGGCACAACAGCACTGGGGATCTGGGCTTTCCCAGAGACGCAACATCTCATGGCGCTCGTTCATGGCAGAGCCTCTTGCCGAAAAGGCAAACGTCCGGCTCCTTCTCCCACAGGGAAGGGCCCAGCCCTGAAAGCTGTTGCTGATCTTCACCTAACCTTGATGCCCTATGTACTAGGCAAAACAGCACTGGGGATTTGTGCTTTCCCAGAGACGCAACATCTCATGGCGCTCGGCCGCGGCAGAGCCTCTTGCCGAAAAGGCAAATGTCTGGCTCCTTCTCCCACAGGGAAACACCCAGCCCTGAAAGCTGTTGCTGCTCTTCACGGTGCCTTGGCGCCCTATCTACAGGCACAACAGCACTGGGGATCTGGGCTTTCCCAGAGACGCAACATCTCATGGCTCTCGTTCATGGCAGAGCCTCTTGCCGAAAAGGCAAACGTCCGGCTCCTTCTCCCACAGGGAAGGGCCCAGCCCTGAAAGCTGTTGCTGATCTTCACCTAACCTTGATGCCCTATGTACTAGGCAAAACAGCACTGGGGATTTGTGCTTTCCCAGAGACGCAACATCTCATGGCGCTCGGCCGTTGCAGAGCCTCTTGCCGAAAAGGCAAACGTCAGCCTCCTTCTCCCACAGGGAAACACCCAGCCCTGAAAGCTGTTGCTGCTCTTCACGGTGCCTTGGCGCCCTATCTACAGGCACAACAGCACTGGGGATCTGGGCTTTCCCAGAGACGCAACATCTCATGGCGCTCGGCTGCGGCAGAGCCTCTTGCCGAAAAGGCAAACATCCGGCTCCTTCTCCCACAGGGAAGGGCCCAGCCCTGAAAGCTGTTGCTGCTCTTCACGGTGCCTTGGCGCCCTATCTACAGGCACAATAGCCCTGGGGATCTGGGCTTTCCCAGAGAAGCAACATCTCATGGCGCTCGGCCACGGCAGAGCCTCTTGCCGAAAAGGCAAACGTCCGGCTCCTTCTGCCACAGGGAAACACCCAGCCCTGAAAGCTGTTGCTGCTCTTCACGGTGCCTTGGCGCCCTATCTACAGGCACAACAGCACTGGGGATCTGGGCTTTCCCAGAGACGCAACATCTCATGGCGCTCGGCCGCGGCAGAGCCTCTTGCCGAAAAGGCAAACGTCCGGCTCCTTCTGCCACAGGGAAGGGCCCAGCCCTGAAAGCTGTTGCTGCTCTTCACGGTGCCTTGGCGCCCTATCTACAGGCACAACAGCACTGGGGATCTGGGCTTTCCCAGAGAAGCAACATCTCATGGCGCTCGGCCGCGGCAGAGCCTCTTGCCGAAAAGGCAAATGTCTGGCTCCTTCTGCCACAGGGAAACACCCAGCCCTGAAAGCTGTTGCTCCTCTTCACGGTGCCTTGGCGCCCTATCTACAGGCACAACAGCACTGGGGATCTGGGCTTTCCCAGAGACGCAACATCTCATGGCGCTCGGCCGTTGCAGAGCCTCTTGCCGAAAAGGCAAACGTCCGGCTCCTTCTGCCACAGGGAAACACCCAGCCCTGAAAGCTGTTGCTGCTCTTCACGGTGCCTTGGCGCCCTATCTACAGGCACAACAGCACTGGGGATCTGGGCTTTCCCAGAGAAGCAACATCTCATGGCGCCTGGCCACGGCAGAGCCTCTTGCCGAAAAGGCAAACGTCCGGCTCCTTCTCCCACAGGGAAGGGCCCAGCCCTGAAAGCTGTTGCTGCTCTTCACGGTGCCTTGGCGCCCTATCTACAGGCACAACAGCACTGGGGATCTGGGCTTTCCCAGAGAAGCAACATCTCATGGCGCTCGGACGCGGCAGAGCCTCTTGCCGAAAAGGCAAACGTCCGGCTCCTTCTCCCACTGGGAAGGGGCCCAGCCCTGAAAGCTGTTGCTGCTCTTCACGGTGCCTTGGCACCCTATCTACAGGCACAACAGCACTGGGGATCTGGGCTTTCCCAGAGACGCAACATCTCATGGCGCTCGTTCGCGGCAGAGCTTCTTGCCAAAAAGGCAAACGTCCGGCTCCTTCTCCCACAGGGAAGGGCCCAGCCCTGAAAGCTGTTGCTGCTCTTCACCTAACCTTGGTGCCCTATGTACTAGGCACAACAGCACTGGGGATTTGTGCTTTCCCAGAGACGCAACATCTCATGGCGCTCGGCCGCGGCAGAGCCTCTTGACGAAAAGGCAAACGTCCGGCTCCTTCTCCCACAGGGAAGGGCCCAGCCCTGAAAGCTGTTGCTGCTCTTCACGGTGCCTTGGCACCCTATCTACAGGCACAACAGCACTGGGGATCTGGGCTTTCCCAGAGACGCAACATCTCATGGCGCTCGGCCGCGGCAGAGCCTCTTGCCGAAAAGGCAAACGTCCGGCTCCTTCTCCCACTGGGAAGGGCCCAGCCCTGAAAGCTGTTGCTGCTCTTCACGGTGCCTTGGCACCCTATCTACAGGCACAACAGCACTGGGGATCTGGGCTTTCCCAGAGACGCAACACCTCATGGCGCTCGGCCGCGGTAGAGCCTCTTGCCGAAAAGGCAAACGTCTGGCTCCTTCTGCCACATGGAAACACCCAGCCCTGAAAGCTGTTGCTGCTCTTCACGGTGCCTTGGCGCCCTATCTACAGGCACAACAGCACTGGGGATCTGGGCTTTCCCAGAGACGAAACATCTCATGGCGCTCGTTCGCGGCAGAACCTCTTGCCGAAAAGGCAAACATCCGGCTCCTTCTCCCACTGGAAAGGGCCCAGCCCTGAAAACTGTTGCTGCTCTTCACCTAACCTTGGTGCCCTATCTACAGGCACAACAGCACTGGGGATCTGGGCTATCCCAGAGACGCAACATCTCATGGTGCTCGGCCGCGGCAGAGCCTCTTGCCGAAAAGGCAAACGTCCCGCTCCGTCTGCAACAGGGAAGGGCCCAGCCCTGAAAGCTATTGCTGCTCTTCACGGTGCCTTGGTGCCCTATCTACAGGCACAACAGCACTGGGGATCTGGGCTTTCCCAGAGAAGCAACATCTCATGGCGCCTATCCACGGCAGAGCCTCTTGCCGAAAAGGCAAACGTCCGGCTCCTTCTCCCACAGGGAAGGGCCCAGCCCTGAAAGCTGTTGCTGCTCTTCACGGTGCCTTGGGGCCCTATCTACAGGCACAACAGCACTGGGGATCTGGGCTTTCCCAGAGAAGCAACATCTCATGGCGCTCGGACGCGGCAGAGCCTCTTGCCGAAAAGGCAAACGTCCGGCTCCTTCTCCCACTGGGAAGGGCCCAGCCCTGAAAGCTGTTGCTGCTCTTCACGGTGCCTTGGCACCCTATCTACAGGCACAACAGCACTGGGGATCTGGGCTTTCCCAGAGACGCAACATCTCATGGCGCCCGGCCGTGGCAGAGCCTCTTGCTGAAAAGGCAAACGTCCGGCTCCTTCTCCCACAGGGAAGGGCCCAGCCCTGAAAGCTGTTGCTGCTCTTCACCTAACCTTGGTGCCCTATGTACTAGGCACAACAGCACTGGGGATTTGTGCTTTCCCAGAGACGCAACATCTCATGGCGCTCGGCCGCGGCAGAGCCTCTTGCCGAAAAGGCAAACGTCCGGCTCCTTCTCCCACAGGGAAGGGCCCAGCCCTGAAAGCTGTTGCTGCTCTTCACGGTGCCTTGGCGCCCTATCTACAGGCACAACAGCACTGGGGATCTGGGCTTTCCCAGAGACGCAACATCTCATGGCGCTCGCACGCGGCAGAGACTCTTGCCGAAAAGGCAAACGTTCCGGCTCCTTCTCCCACAGGGAAACACCCCAGCCCTGAAAGCTGTTGCTGCTCTTCACGGTGCCTTGCCGCCCTATCTACAGGCACAACAGCACTGGGGATCTGGGCTTTCCCAGAGAAGCAACATCTCATGGCGCTCGGCCGCGGCAGAGCCTCTTGCCGAAAAGGCAAACGTCCGGCTCCTTCTCCCACAGGGAAGGGCCCAGCCCTGAAAGCTGTTGCTGCTCTTCACCTAACCATGGTGCCCTATCTACAGGCACAACAGCACTGGGGAACTGTGCTATCCAGAGACGCAACATCTCATGGTGCTCGGCCGCGGCAGACGCTCTTGCCGAAAAGGCAAATGTCCGGCTCCGTCTTCCACAGGGAAGGGCCCAGCCCTGAAAGCTGTTGCTGCTCTTCACGGTGCCTTGGCACCCTATCTACAGGCACAACAGCACTGGGGATCTGGGCTTTCCCAGAGACGCAACATCTCATGGCGCTCGTTCATGGCAGAGCCTCTTGCCGAAAAGGCAAACGTCCGGCTCCTTCTGCACAGGGAAGGGCCCAGCCCTGAAAGCTGTTGCTGATCTTCACCTAACCTTGATGCCCTATGTACTAGGCAAAACAGCACTGGGGATTTGTGCTTTCCCAGAGACGCAACATCTCATGGCGCTCGGCCGTGGCAGAGCCTCTTGCCGAAAAGGCAAACGTCCGGCTCCTTCTCCCACAGGGAAACACCCAGCCCTGAAAGCTGTTGCTGCTCTTCACGGTGCCTTGGCGCCCTATCTACAGGCACAACAGCACTGGGCATCTGGGCTTTCCCAGAGACGCAACATCTCATGGCGCTCGGCTGCGGCAGAGCCTCTTGCCGAAAAGGCAAACGTTGGCTCCTTCTCCCACAGGGAAGGGGCCCAGCCCTGAAAGCTGTTGCTGCTCTTCACGGTGCCTTGGCGCCCTATCTACAGGCACAATAGCCCTGGGGATCTGGGCTTTCCCAGAGAAGCAACATCTCATGGCGCTCGGCCACGGCAGAGCCTCTTGCCGAAAAGGCAAATGTCCGGCTCCGTCTGCCACAGGGAAGGGCCCAGCCCTGAAAGCTGTTGCTGCTCTTCACGGTGCCTTGGGGCCCTATCTACAGGCACAACAGCACTGGGGATCTGGGCTTTCCCAGAGAAGCAACATCTCATGGCGCTCGGACGCGGCAGAGACTCTTGCCGAAAAGGCAAACGTCCGGCTCCTTCTCCCACTGGGAAGGGCCCAGCCCTGAAAGCTGTTGCTGCTCTTCACGGTGCCTTGGCACCCTATCTACAGGCAAAACAGCACTGGGGATCTGGGCTTTCCCAGAGACGAAACATCTCATGGCGCCCGGCCCGTGGCAGAGCCTCTTGCTGAAAAGGCAAACGTCCGGCTCCTTCTCCCACAGGGAAGGGCCCAGCCCTGAAAGCTGTTGCTGCTCTTCACCTAACCTTGGTGCCCTATGTACTAGGCACAACAGCACTGGGGATTTGTGCTTTCCCAGAGACGCAACATCTCATGGCGCTCGGCCGCGGCAGAGCCTCTTGCCGAAAAGGCAAACGTCCGGCTCCTTCTGCCACAGGGAAGGGCCCAGCCCTGAAAGCTGTTGCTGCTCTTCACGGTGCCTTGGCGCCCTATCTACAGGCACAACAGCACTGGGGATCTGGGCTTTCCCAGAGACGCAACATCTCATGGCGCTCGGCCGCGGCAGAGCCTCTTGCCGAAAAGGCAAACGTCCGGCTCCTTCTCCCACTGGGAAGGGCCCAGCCCTGAAAGCTGTTGCTGCTCTTCACGGTGCCTTGGCACCCTATCTACAGGCACAACAGCACTGGGGATCTGGGCTTTCCCAGAGACACAACATCTCATGGCGCTCGGCCGCGGCAGAGCCTCTTGCTGAAAAGGCAAACGTCCGGCTCCTTCTGCCACATGGAAACACGCAGCCCTGAAAGCTGTTGCTGCTCTTCACGGTGCCTTGGCGCCCTATCTACAGGCACAACAGCACTGGGGATCTGGGCTTTCCCAGAGACGCAACATCTCATGGCGCTCGTTCGCGGCAGAGCCTCTTGCCGAAAAGGCAAATGTCTGGCTCCTTCTGCCATAGGGAAACACCCAGCCCTGAAAGCTGTTGCTGATCTTCACCTAACCTTGGTGCCCTATGTACTAGGCACAACAGCACTGGGGATTTGTGCTTTCCCAGAGACGCAACATCTCATGGCGCTCGGCCGCGGCAGAGCCTCTTGCCGAAAAGGCAAACGTCCGGCTCCTTCTCCCACAGGGAAGGGCCCAGCCCTGAAAGCTGTTGCTGCTCTTCACCTAACCTTGGTGCCCTATCTACAGGCACAACAGCACTGGGGATCTGGGCTTTCCCAGAGACGCAACATCTCATGGCGCTCGCACGCGGCAGAGACTCTTGCCGAAAAGGCAAACGTCCGGCTCCTTCTCCCACAGGGAAACACCCAGCCCTGAAAGCTGTTGCTGCTCTTCACGGTGCCTTGGCGCCCTATCTACAGGCACAACAGCACTGGGGATCTGGGCTTTCCCAGAGAAGCAACATCTCATGGCGCTCGGCCGCGGCAGAGCCTCTTGCCGAAAAGGGAAACGTCCGGCTCCTTCTCCCACAGGGAAGGGCCCAGCCCTGAAAGCTGTTGCTGCTCTTCACCTAACCTTGGTGCCCTATCTACAGGCACAACAGCAATGGGGAACTGGGCTATCCCAGAGACGCAACATCTCATGGTGCTCGGCCGCGGCAGACGCTCTTGCCGAAAGGCAAATGTCCGGCTCCGTCTTCCACAGGGAAGGGCCCAGCCCTGAAAGCTGTTGCTGCTCTTCACGGTGCCTTGGCGCCCTATCTACAGGCACAACAGCACTGGGGATCTGGGCTTTCCCAAGAGAAGCAACACCTCATGGCGCTCGGCCGCGGCAGAGCCTCTTGCCGAAAAGGCAAACGTCCGGCTCCTTCTGCCACAGGGAAGGGCCCAGCCCTGAAAGCTGTTGCTGCTCTTCACGGTGCCTTGGCGCCCTATCTACAGGCACAACAGCACTGGGGATCTGGGCTTTCCCAGAGAAGCAACATCTCATGGCGCTCGGCCGCGGCAGAGCCTCTTGCCGAAAAGGCAAATGTCTGGCTCCTTCTGCCACAGGGAAACACCCAGCCCTGAAAGCTGTTGCTCCTCTTCACGGTGCCTTGGCGCCCTATCTACAGGCACAACAGCACTGGGGATCTGGGCTTTCCCAGAGACGCAACATCTCATGGCGCTCGTTCATGGCAGAGCCTCTTGCCGAAAAGGCAAACGTCCGGCTCCTTCTCCCACAGGGAAGGGCCCAGCCCTGAAAGCTGTTGCTGATCTTCACCTAACCTTGATGCCCTATGTACTAGGCAAAACAGCACTGGGGATTTGTGCTTTCCCAGAGACGCAACATCTCATGGCGCTCCGGCCGTTGCAGAGCCTCTTGCCGAAAAGGCAAACGTCCGCCTCCTTCTCCCACAGGGAAACACCCAGCCCTGAAAGCTGTTGCTGCTCTTCACGGTGCCTTGGCGCCCTATCTACAGGCACAACAGCACTGGGGATCTGGGCTTTCCCAGAGACGCAACATCTCATGGCGCTCGGCTGCGGCAGAGCCTCTTGCCGAAAAGGCAAACATCCGGCTCCTTCTCCCACAGGGAAGGGCCCAGCCCTGAAAGCTGTTGCTGCTCTTCACGGTGCCTTGGCGCCCTATCTACAGGCACAATAGCCCTGGGGATCTGGGCTTTCCCAGAGAAGCAACATCTCATGGCGCTCGGCCACGGCAGAGCCTCTTGCCGAAAAGGCAAACGTCCGGCTCCTTCTGCCACAGGGAAACACCCAGCCCTGAAAGCTGTTGCTGCTCTTCACGGTGCCTTGGCGCCCTATCTACAGGCACAATAGCCCTGGGGATCTGGGCTTTCCCAGAGAAGCAACATCTCATGGCGCTCGGCCACGGCAGAGCCTCTTGCCGAAAAGGCAAACGTCCGGCTCCTTCTGCCACAGGGAAACACCCAGCCCTGAAAGCTGTTGCTGCTCTTCACGGTGCCTTGGCGCCCTATCTACAGGCACAACAGCACTGGGGATCTGGGCTTTCCCAGAGACGCAACATCTCATGGCGCCTGGCCACGGCAGAGCCTCTTGCCGAAAAGGCAAACGTCCGGCTCCTTCTCCCACAGGGAAGGGCCCAGCCCTGAAAGCTGTTGCTGCTCTTCACGGTGCCTTGGCGCCCTATCTACAGGCACAACAGCACTGGGGATCTGGGCTTTCCCAGAGAAGCAACATCTCATGGCGCTCGGACGCGGCAGAGCCTCTTGCCGAAAAGGCAAATGTCTGGCTCCTTCTCCCACTGGGAAGGGGCCCAGCCCTGAAAGCTGTTGCTGCTCTTCACGGTGCCTTGGCACCCTATCTACAGGCACAACAGCACTGGGGATCTGGGCTTTCCAGAGAAGCAACATCTCATGGCGCTCGGCCGCGGCAGAGCCTCTTGCCGAAAAGGCAAATGTCTGGCTCCTTCTCCCACAGGGAAACACCCAGCCCTGAAAGCTGTTGCTGCTCTTCACGGTGCCTTGGCGCCCTATCTACAGCACAACAGCACTGGGGATCTGGGCTTTCCCAGAGACGCAACATCTCATGGCGCTCGGCTGCGGCAGAGCCTCTTGCCGAAAAGGCAAACATCCGCTCCTTCTCCCACAGGGAAGGGCCCAGCCCTGAAAGCTGTTGCTGCTCTTCACGGTGCCTTGGCGCCCTATCTACAGGCACAATAGCCCTGGGGATCTGGGCTTTCCCAGAGAAGCAACATCTCATGGCGCTCGGCCACGGCAGAGCCTCTTGCCGAAAAGGCAAACGTCCGGCTCCTTCTGCCACAGGGAAACACCCAGCCCTGAAAGCTGTTGCTGCTCTTCACGGTGCCTTGGCGCCCTATCTACAGGCACAATAGCCCTGGGGATCTGGGCTTTCCCAGAGAAGCAACATCTCATGGCGCTCGGCCACGGCAGAGCCTCTTGCCGAAAAGGCAAACGTCCGGCTCCTTCTGCCACAGGGAAACACCCAGCCCTGAAAGCTGTTGCTGCTCTTCACGGTGCCTTGGCGCCCTATCTACAGGCACAACAGCACTGGGGATCTGGGCTTTCCCAGAGAAGCAACATCTCATGGCGCCTGGCCACGGCAGAGCCTCTTGCCGAAAAGGCAAACGTCCGGCTCCTTCTCCCACAGGGAAGGGCCCAGCCCTGAAAGCTGTTGCTGCTCTTCACGGTGCCTTGGGGCCCTATCTACAGGCACAACAGCACTGGGGATCTGGGCTTTCCCAGAGAAGCAACATCTCATGGCGCTCGGACGCGGCAGAGCCTCTTGCCGAAAAGGCAAACGTCCAGCTCCTTCTCCCACTGGGAAGGGCCCAGCCCTGAAAGCTGTTGCTGCTCTTCACGGTGCCTTGGCACCCTATCTACAGGCACAACAGCACTGGGGATCTGGGCTTTCCCAGAGACGAAACATCTCATGGCGCCCGGCCGTGGCAGAGCCTCTTGCTGAAAAGGCAAACGTCCGGCTCCTTCTCCCACAGGGAAGGGCCCAGCCCTGAAAGCTGTTGCTGATCTTCACCTAACCTTGGTGCCCTATCTACAGGCACAACAGCACTGGGGATCTGGGCTTTCCCAGAGACGCAACATCTCATGGCGCTCGCACGCGGCAGAGACTCTTGCCGAAAAGGCAAACGTCCGGCTCCTTCTGCCACAGGGAAGGGCCCAGCCCTGAAAGCTGTTGCTGCTCTTCACGGTGCCTTGGCGCCCTATCTACAGGCACAACAGCACTGGGGATCTGGGCTTTCCCAGAGAAGCAACATCTCATGGCGCTCGGCCGCGGCAGAGCCTCTTGCCGAAAAGGCAAATGTCTGGCTCCTTCTGCCACAGGGAAACACCCAGCCCTGAAAGCTGTTGCTCCTCTTCACGGTGCCTTGGCGCCCTATCTACAGGCACAACAGCACTGGGGATCTGGGCTTTCCCAGAGACGCAACATCTCATGGCGCTCGTTCATGGCAGAGCCTCTTGCCGAAAAGGCAAACGTCCGGCTCCTTCTCCCACAGGGAAGGGCCCAGCCCTGAAAGCTGTTGCTGATCTTCACCTAACCTTGATGCCCTATGTACTAGGCAAAACAGCACTGGGGATTTGTGCTTTCCCAGAGACGCAACATCTCATGGCGCTCGGCCGTTGCAGAGCCTCTTGCCGAAAAGGCAAACGTCCGCCTCCTTCTCCCACAGGGAAACACCCAGCCCTGAAAGCTGTTGCTGCTCTTCACGGTGCCTTGGCGCCTATCTACAGGCACAACAGCACTGGGGATCTGGGCTTTCCCAGAGACGCAACATCTCATGGCGCTCGGCTGCGGCAGAGCCTCTTGCCGAAAAGGCAAACATCCGGCTCCTTCTCCCACAGGGAAGGGCCCAGCCCTGAAAGCTGTTGCTGCTCTTCACGGTGCCTTGGCGCCCTATCTACAGGCACAATAGCCCTGGGGATCTGGGCTTTCCCAGAGAAGCAACATCTCATGGCGCTCGGCCACGGCAGAGCCTCTTGCCGAAAAGGCAAACGTTCCGGCTCCTTCTGCCACAGGGAAACACCCAGCCCTGAAAGCTGTTGCTGCTCTTCACGGTGCCTTGGCGCCCTATCTACAGGCACAATAGCCCTGGGGATCTGGGCTTTCCCAGAGAAGCAACATCTCATGGCGCTCGGCCACGGCAGAGCCTCTTGCCGAAAAGGCAAACGTCCGGCTCCTTCTGCCACAGGGAAACACCCAGCCCTGAAAGCTGTTGCTGCTCTTCACGGTGCCTTGGCGCCCTATCTACAGGCACAACAGCACTGGGGATCTGGGCTTTCCCAGATAAGCAACATCTCATGGCGCCTGGCCACGGCAGAGCCTCTTGCCGAAAAGGCAAACGTCCGGCTCCTTCTCCCACAGGGAAGGGCCCAGCCCTGAAAGCTGTTGCTGCTCTTCACGGTGCCTTGGCACCCTATCTACAGGCACAACAGCACTGGGGATCTGGGCTTTCCCAGAGAAGCAACATCTCATGGCGCTCGGACGCGGCAGAGCCTCTTGCCGAAAAGGCAAACGTCTGGCTCCTTCTCCCACTGGGAAGGGCCCAGCCCTGAAAGCTGTTGCTGCTCTTCACGGTGCCTTGGCACCCTATCTACAGGCACAACAGCACTGGGGATCTGGGCTTTCCCAGAGAAGCAACATCTCATGGCGCTCGGTCCGCGGGCAGAGCCTCTTGCCGAAAAGGCAAATGTCTGGCTCCTTCTCCCACAGGGAAACACCCAGCCCTGAAAGCTGTTGCTGCTCTTCACGGTGCCTTGGCGCCCTATCTACAGGCACAACAGCACTGGGGATCTGGGCTTTCCCAGAGACGCAACATCTCATGGCGCTCGTTCATGGCAGAGCCTCTTGCCGAAAAGGCAAACGTCCGGCTCCTTCTCCCACAGGGAAGGGCCCAGCCCTGAAAGCTGTTGCTGATCTTCACCTAACCTTGATGCCCTATGTACTAGGCAAAACAGCACTGGGGATTTGTGCTTTCCCAGAGACGCAACATCTCATGGCGCTCGGCCGTTGCAGAGCCTCTTGCCGAAAAGGCAAACGTCCGGCTCCTTCTGCCACAGGGAAACACCCAGCCCTGAAAGCTGTTGCTGCTCTTCACGGTGCCTTGGCGCCCTATCTACAGGCACAACAGCACTGGGGATCTGGGCTTTCCCAGAGACGCAACATCTCATGGCGCTCGGCTGCGGCAGAGCCTCTTGCCGAAAAGGCAAACATCCGGCTCCTTCTCCCACAGGGAAGGGCCCAGCCCTGAAAGCTGTTGCTGCTCTTCACGGTGCCCTTGGCGCCCTATCTACAGGCACAATAGCCCTGGGGATCTGGGCTTTCCAGAGAAGCAACATCTCATGGCGCTCGGCCACGGCAGAGCCTCTTGCCGAAAAGGCAAACGTCCGGCTCCTTCTGCCACAGGGAAACACCCAGCCCTGAAAGCTGTTGCTGCTCTTCACGGTGCCTTGGCGCCCTATCTACAGGCACAATAGCCCTGGGGATCTGGGCTTTCCCAGAGAAGCAACATCTCATGGTGCTCGGCCACGGCAGAGCCTCTTGCCGAAAAGGCAAACGTCCGGCTCCTTCTGCCACAGGGAAGGGCCCAGCCCTGAAAGCTGTTGCTGCTCTTCACGGTGCCTTGGCACCCTATCTACAGGCACAACAGCACTGGGGATCTGGGCTTTCCCAGAGACGCAACATCTCATGGCGCTCGGCCGCGGCAGAGCCTCTTGCCGAAAAGGCAAACGTCCGGCTCCTTCTCCCACTGGGAAGGGCCCAGCCCTGAAAGCTGTTGCTGCTCTTCACGGTGCCTTGGCACCCTATCTACAGGCACAACAGCACTGGGGATCTGGGCTTTCCCAGAGACACAACATCTCATGGCGCTCGGCCGCGGCAGAGCCTCTTGCCGAAAAGGCAAACGTCCAGCTCCTTCTCCCACAGGGAAGGGCCCAGCCCTGAAACCTGTTGCTGATCTTCACCTAACCTTGGTGCCCTATGTACTAGGCACAACAGCACTGGGGATTTGTGCTTTCCCAGAGAAGCAACATCTCATGGCGCTCGGCCGCGGCAGAGCCTCTTGCCGAAAAGGCAAACGTCCGGCTCCTTCTCCCACAGGGAAGGGCCCAGCCCTGAAAGCTGTTGCTGATCTTCACCTAACCTTGGTGCCCTATCTACAGGCACAACAGCACTGGGGATCTGGGCTTTCCCAGAGACGCAACATCTCATGGCGCTCGCACGCGGCATAGACTCTTGCCGGAAAGGCAAACGTCCGGCTCCTTCTCCCACTGGGAAGGGCCCAGCCCTGAAAGCTGTTGCTGCTCTTCACGGTGCCTTGGCACCCTATCTACAGGCACAACAGCACTGGGGATCTGGGCTTTCCAGAGACGAAACATCTCATGGCGCCCGGCCGTGGCAGAGCCTCTTGCTGAAAAGGCAAACGTCCGGCTCCTTCTCCCACAGGGAAGGGCCCAGCCCTGAAAGCTGTTGCTGCTCTTCACCTAACCTTGATGCCCTATGTACTAGGCAAAACAGCACTGGGGATTTGTGCTTTCCCAGAGACGCAACATCTCATGGCGCTCGGCCGTTGCAGAGCCTCTTGCCGAAAAGGCAAACGTCCGCCTCCTTCTCCCACAGGGAAACACCCAGCCCTGAAAGCTGTTGCTGCTCTTCACGGTGCCTTGGCGCCCTATCTACAGGCACAACAGCACTGGGGATCTGGGCTTTCCCAGAGACGCAACATCTCATGGCGCTCGGCTGCGGCAGAGCCTCTTGCCGAAAAGGCAAACGTCCGGCTCCTTCTCCCACAGGGAAGGGCCCAGCCCTGAAAGCTGTTGCTGCTCTTCACGGTGCCTTGGCGCCCTATCTACAGGCACAATAGCCCTGGGGATCTGGGCTTTCCCAGAGAAGCAACATCTCATGGCGCTCGGCCACGGCAGAGCCTCTTGCCGAAAAGGCAAACGTCCGGCTCCTTCTGCCACAGGGAAACACCCAGCCCTGAAAGCTGTTGCTGCTCTTCACGGTGCCTTGGCGCCCTATCTACAGGCACAATAGCCCTGGGGATCTGGGCTTTCCCAGAGAAGCAACATCTCATGGCGCTCGGCCACGGCAGAGCCTCTTGCCGAAAAGGCAAACGTCCGGCTCCTTCTGCCACAGGGAAACACCCAGCCCTGAAAGCTGTTGCTGCTCTTCACGGTGCCTTGGCGCCCTATCTACAGGCACAACAGCACTGGGGATCTGGGCTTTCCCAGATAAGCAACATCTCATGGCGCCTGGCCACGGCAGAGCCTCTTGCCGAAAAGGCAAACGTCCGGCTCCTTCTCCCACAGGGAAGGGCCCAGCCCTGAAAGCTGTTGCTGCTCTTCACGGTGCCTTGGGGCCCTATCTACAGGCACAACAGCACTGGGGATCTGGGCTTTCCCAGAGAAGCAACATCTCATGGCGCTCGGACGCGGCAGAGCCTCTTGCCGAAAAGGCAAACGTCTGGCTCCTTCTCCCACTGGGAAGGGCCCAGCCCTGAAAGCTGTTGCTGCTCTTCACGGTGCCTTGGCGCCCTATCTACAGGCACAACAGCACTGGGGATCTGGGCTTTCCCAGAGAAGCAACATCTCATGGCGCTCTGCCGCGGCAGAGCCTCTTGCCGAAAAGGCAAATGTCTGGCTCCTTCTCCCACAGGGAAGGGCCCAGCCCTGAAAGCTGTTGCTGATCTTCACCTAACCTTGATGCCCTATGTACTAGGCAAAACAGCACTGGGGATTTGTGCTTTCCCAGAGACGCAACATCTCATGGCGCTCGGCCGTTGCAGAGCCTCTTGCCGAAAAGGCAAACGTCAGCCTCCTTCTCCCACAGGGAAACACCCAGCCCTGAAAGCTGTTGCTGCTCTTCACGGTGCCTTGGCGCCCTATCTACAGGCACAACAGCACTGGGGATCTGGGCTTTCCCAGAGACGCAACATCTCATGGCGCTCGGCTGCGGCAGAGCCTCTTGCCGAAAAGGCAAACATCCGGCTCCTTCTCCCACAGGGAAGGGCCCAGCCCTGAAAGCTGTTGCTGCTCTTCACGGTGCCTTGGCGCCCTATCTACAGGCACAATAGCCCTGGGGATCTGGGCTTTTCCAGAGAAGCAACATCTCATGGCGCTCGGCCACGGCAGAGCCTCTTGCCGAAAAGGCAAACGTCCGGCTCCTTCTGCCACAGGGAAACACCCAGCCCTGAAAGCTGTTGCTGCTCTTCACGGTGCCTTGGCGCCCTATCTACAGGCACAATAGCCCTGGGGATCTGGGCTTTCCCAGAGAAGCAGGCAGAGCCTCTTGCCGAAAAGGCAAACGTCCGGCTCCTTCTGCCACAGGGAAACACCCAGCCCTGAAAGCTGTTGCTGCTCTTCACGGTGCCTTGGCGCCCTATCTACAGGCACAACAGCACTGGGGATCTGGGCTTTCCCAGAGAAGCAACATCTCATGGCGCCTGGCCACGGCAGAGCCTCTTGCCGAAAAGGCAAACGTCCGGCTCCTTCTCCCACAGGGAAGGGCCCAGCCCTGAAAGCTGTTGCTGCTCTTCACGGTGCCTTGGCGCCCTATCTACAGGCACAACAGCACTGGGGATCTGGGCTTTCCCAGAGAAGCAACATCTCATGGCGCTCGGACGCGGCAGAGCCTCTTGCCGAAAAGGCAAACGTCCGGCTCCTTCTCCCACTGGGAAGGGCCCAGCCCTGAAAGCTGTTGCTGCTCTTCACGGTGCCTTGGCACCCTATCTACAGGCACAACAGCACTGGGGATCTGGGCTTTCCCAGAGACGAAACATCTCATGGCGCCCGGCCGTGGCAGAGCCTCTTGCTGAAAAGGCAAACGTCCGGCTCCTTCTCCCACAGGGAAGGGCCCAGCCCTGAAAGCTGTTGCTGCTCTTCACCTAACCTTGGTGCCCTATGTACTAGGCACAACAGCACTGGGGATTTGTGCTTTCCCAGAGACGCAACATCTCATGGCGCTCGGCCGCGGCAGAGCCTCTTGACGAAAAGGCAAACGTCCGGCTCCTTCTCCCACAGGGAAGGGCCCAGCCCTGAAAGCTGTTGCTGCTCTTCACGGTGCCTTGGCACCCTATCTACAGGCACAACAGCACTGGGGATCTGGGCTTTCCCAGAGACGCAACATCTCATGGCGCTCGGCCGCGGCAGAGCCTCTTGCCGAAAAGGCAAACGTCCGGCTCCTTCTCCCACTGGGAAGGGCCCAGCCCTGAAAGCTGTTGCTGCTCTTCACGGTGCCTTGGCACCCTATCTACAGGCACAACAGCACTGGGGATCTGGGCTTTCCCAGAGTAGCAACATCTCATGGCGCTCGGCCGCGGCAGAGCCTCTTGCCGAAAAGGCAAACGTCCAGCTCCTTCTCCCACAGGGAAGGGCCCATCCCTGAAACCTGTTGCTGATCTTCACCTAACCTTGGTGCCCTATGTACTAGGCACAACAGCACTGGGGATTTGTGCTTTCCCAGAGACGCAACATCTCATGGCGCTCGGCTGCGGCAGAGCCTCTTGCCGAAAAGGCAAACGTCCGGCTCCTTCTCCCACAGGGAAGGGCCCAGCCCTGAAAGCTGTTGCTGATCTTCACCTAACCTTGGTGCCCTATCTACAGGCACAACAGCACTGGGGATCTGGGCTTTCCCAGAGACGCAACATCTCATGGCGCTCGCACGCGGCATAGACTCTTGCCGGAAAGGCAAACGTCCGGCTCCTTCTCCCACTGGGAAGGGCCCAGCCCTGAAAGCTGTTGCTGCTCTTCACGGTGCCTTGGCACCCTATCTACAGGCACAACAGCACTGGGGATCTGGGCTTTCCCAGAGACGAAACATCTCATGGCGCCCGGCCGTGGCAGAGCCTCTTGCTGAAAAGGCAAACGTCCGGCTCCTTCTCCCACAGGGAAGGGCCCAGCCCTGAAAGCTGTTGCTGCTCTTCACCTAACCTTGGTGCCCTATGTACTAGGCACAACAGCACTGGGGATTTGTGCTTTCCCAGAGACGCAACATCTCATGGCGCTCGGCCGCGGCAGAGCCTCTTGCCGAAAAGGCAAACGTCCGGCTCCTTCTCCCACAGGGAAGGGCCCAGCCCTGAAAGCTGTTGCTGCTCTTCACGGTGCCTTGGCGCCCTATCTACAGGCACAACAGCACTGGGGATCTGGGCTTTCCCAGAGACGCAACATCTCATGGCGCTCGGCCGCGGCAGAGCCTCTTGCCGAAAAGGCAAACGTCCGGCTCCTTCTCCCACTGGGAAGGGCCCAGCCCTGAAAGCTGTTGCTGCTCTTCACGGTGCCTTGGCACCCTATCTACAGGCACAACAGCACTGGGGATCTGGGCTTTCCCAGAGACACAACATCTCATGGTGCTCGGCCGCGGCAGAGCCTCTTGCCGAAAAGGCAAACGTCCGGCTCCTTCTGCCACATGGAAACACCCAGCCCTGAAAGCTGTTGCTGCTCTTCACGGTGCCTTGGCGCCCTATCTACAGGCACAACAGCACTGGGGATCTGGGCTTTCCCAGAGAAGCAACATCTCATGGCGCTCGGCCGCGGCAGAGCCTCTTGCCGAAAAGGCAAACGTCCGGCTCCTTCTCCCACAGGGAAGGGCCCAGCCCTGAAAGCTGTTGCTGCTCTTCACCTAACCTTGGTGCCCTATCTACAGGCACAACAGCACTGGGGAACTGGGCTATCCCAGAGACGCAACATCTCATGGTGCTCGGCCGCGGCAGACGCTCTTGCCGAAAAGGCAAATGTCCGGCTCCGTCTTCCACAGGGAAGGGCCCAGCCCTGAAAGCTGTTGCTGCTCTTCACGGTGCCTTGGCGCCCTATCTACAGGCACAACAGCACTGGGGATCTGGGCTTTCCAAGAGAAGCAACACCTCATGGCGCTCGGCCGCGGCAGAGCCTCTTGCCGAAAAGGCAAACGTCCGGCTCCTTCTGCCACAGGGAAGGGCCCAGCCCTGAAAGCTGTTGCTGCTCTTCACGGGTGCCTTGGCGCCCTATCTACAGGCACAACAGCACTGGGATCTGGGCTTTCCCAGACAAGCAACATCTCATGGCGCTTCGGCGCCGCGGGCAGAGCCTCTTGCCGAAAAGGCAAATGTCTGGCTCCTTCTGCCACAGGGAAACACCCAGCCCTAAAGCTGTTGCTGCTCTTCACGGTGCCTTGGCGCCCTATCTACAGGCACAACAGCACTGGGGATCTGGCTTTCCCAGAGACGCAACATCTCATGGCGCTCGCGACGCGGCAGAGCCTCTTGCCGAAAAGGCAAACGTCCGGCTCCTTCTCCCACAGGGAAGGGCCCAGCCCTGAAAGCTGTTGCTGATCTTCACCTAACCTTGATGCCCTATGTACTAGGCAAAACAGCACTGGGGATTTGTGCTTTCCCAGAGACGCAACATCTCATGGCGCTCGGCCGTTGCAGAGCCTCTTGCCGAAAAGGCAAACGTCCGCCTCCTTCTCCCACAGGGAAACACCCAGCCCTGAAAGCTGTTGCTGCTCTTCACGGTGCCTTGGCGCCCTATCTACAGGCACAACAGCACTGGGGATCTGGGCTTTCCCAGAGTAGCAACATCTCATGGCGCTCGGACGCGGCAGAGCCTCTTGCCGAAAAGGCAAACGTCAGGCTCCTTCTCCCACTGGGAAGGGGCCCAAGCCCTGAAAGCTGTTGCTGCTCTTCACGGTGCCTTGGCACCCTATCTACAGGCACAACAGCACTGGGGATCTGGGCTTTCCCAGAGACGAAACATCTCATGGCGCCCGGCCGTGGCAGAGCCTCTTGCTGAAAAGGCAAACGTCCGGCTTCTTCTCCCACAGGGAAGGGCCCAGCCCTGAAAGCTGTTGCTGCTCTTCACCTAACCTTGGTGCCCTATGTACCTGAGGCACAACAGCACTGGGGATTTGTGCTTTCCCAGAGACGCAACATCTCATGGCGCTCGGCCGCGGCAGAGCCCTCTTGCCGAAAAGGCAAACGTCCGGCTCCTTCTCCCACAGGGAAGGGCCCAGCCCCTGAAAGCTGTTGCTGCTCTTCACGGTGCCTTGGCGCCCTATCTACAGGCACAACAGCACTGGGGATCTGGGCTTTCCCAGAGGACGCAACATCTCATGGCGCTCGGCCGCGGCAGAGCCTCTTGCCGAAAAGGCAAACGTCCGGCTCCTTCTCCCACTGGGAAGGGCCCAGCCCTGAAAGCTGTTGCTGCTCTTCACGGTGCCTTGGGGCCCTATCTACAGGCACAACAGCACTGGGGATCTGGGCTTTCCCAGAGACACAACATCTCATGGCGCTCGGACCGCGGCAGAGCCTCTTGCCGAAAAGGCAAACGTCCGCTCCTTCTGCCACATGGAAACACGCAGCCCTGAAGCTGTTGCTGCTCTTCACGGTGCCTTGGCGCCCTATCTACAGCACAACAGCACTGGGGATCTGGGCTTTCCCAGAGACGCAACATCTCATGGCGCTCGTTCGCGGCAGAGCCTCTTGCCGAAAAGGCAAACGTCCAGCTCCTTCTCCCACAGGGAAGGGCCCAGCCCTGAAACCTGTTGCTGATCTTCACCTAACCTTGGTGCCCTATGTACTAGGCACAACAGCACTGGGGATTTGTGCTTTCCCAGAGACGCAACATCTCATGGCGCTCGGCCGCGGCAGAGCCTCTTGCCGAAAAGGCAAACGTCCGGCTCCTTCTCCCACAGGGAAGGGCCCAGCCCTGAAAGCTGTTGCTGATCTTCACCTAACCTTGGTGCCCTATCTACAGGCACAACAGCACTGGGGATCTGGGCTTTCCCAGAGACGCAACATCTCATGGCGCTCGCACGCGGCATAGACTCTTCGCGAAAAGGCAAAACGTCCGGCTCCTTCTCCCACTGGGAAGGGCCCAGCCCTGAAAGCTGTTGCTGCTCTTCACGGTGCCTTGGCACCCTATCTACAGGCACAACAGCACTGGGGATCTGGGCTTTCCCAGAGACGAAACATCTCATGGCGCCCGGCCCGTGGCAGAGCCTCTTGCTGAAAAGGCAAACGTCCGGCTCCTTCTCCCACAGGGAAGGGCCCAGCCCTGAAAGCTGTTGCTGCTCTTCACCTAACCTTGGTGCCCCTATGTACTAGGCACAACAGCACTGGGGATTTGTGCTTTCCCAGAGACGCAACATCTCATGGCGCTCGGCCGCGGCAGAGCCTCTTGCCGAAAAGGCAAAACGTCCGGCTCCTTCTCCCACAGGGAAGGGCCCAGCCCTGAAAGCTGTTGCTGCTCTTCACGGTGCTTGGCGCCCTATCTACAGGCACAACAGCACTGGGGATCTGGGCTTTCCCAGAGACGCAACATCTCATGGCGCTCGGCCGCGGCAGAGCCTCTTGCCGAAAAGGCAAACGTCCGGCTCCTTCTCCCACTGGGAAGGGCCCAGCCCTGAAAGCTGTTGCTGCTCTTCACGGTGCCTTGGCACCCTATCTACAGGCACAACAGCACTGGGGATCTGGGCTTTCCCAGAGACACAACATCTCATGGCGCTCCGGCCCGCTGGCAGAGCCTCTTGCCGAAAAGGCAAACGTCCGTCCGGCTCCTTCTGCCACATGGAAACACGCAGCCCTGAAAGCTGTTGCTGCTCTTCACGGTGCCTTGGCGCCCTATCTACAGGCACAACAGCACTGGGGATCTGGGCTTTCCCAGAGACGAAACATCTCATGGCGCTCGTTCGCGGCAGAGCCTCTTGCCGAAAAGGCAAACGTCCAGCTCCTTCTCCCACAGGGAAGGGCCCAGCCCTGAAACCTGTTGCTGATCTTCACCTAACCTTGGTGCCCTATGTACTAGGCACAACAGCACTGGGGATTTGTGCTTTCCCAGAGACGCAACATCTCATGGCGCTCGGCCGCGGCAGAGCCTCTTGCCGAAAAGGCAAACGTCCGGCTCCTTCTCCCACAGGGAAGGGCCCAGCCCTGAAAGCTGTTGCTGATCTTCACCTAACCTTGGTGCCCTATCTACAGGCACAACAGCACTGGGGATCTGGGCTTTCCCAGAGACGCAACATCTCATGGCGCTCGCACGCGGCATAGACTCTTGCCGAAAAGGCAAACGTCCGGCTCCTTCTCCCACTGGGAAGGGCCCAGCCCTGAAAGCTGTTGCTGCTCTTCACGGTGCCTTGGCACCCTATCTACAGGCACAACAGCACTGGGGATCTGGGCTTTCCCAGAGAAGCAACATCTCATGGCGCCCGGCCGTGGCAGAGCCTCTTGCTGAAAAGGCAAACGTCCGGCTCCTTCTCCCACAGGGAAGGGCCCAGCCCTGAAAGCTGTTGCTGCTCTTCACCTAACCTTGGTGCCCTATGTACTAGGCACAACAGCACTGGGGATTTGTGCTTTCCCAGAGACGCAACATCTCATGGCGCTCGGCCGCGGCAGAGCCTCTTGCCGAAAAGGCAAACGTCCGGCTCCTTCTCCCACAGGGAAGGGCCCAGCCCTGAAAGCTGTTGCTGCTCTTCACGGTGCCTTGGCGCCCTATCTACAGGCACAACAGCACTGGGGATCTGGGCTTTCCCAGAGACGCAACATCTCATGGCGCTCGGCCGCGGCAGAGCCTCTTGCCGAAAAGGCAAACGTCCGGCTCCTTCTCCCACTGGGAAGGGCCCAGCCCTGAAAGCTGTTGCTGCTCTTCACGGTGCCTTGGCACCCTATCTACAGGCACAACAGCACTGGGGATCTGGGCTTTCCCAGAGACACAACATCTCATGGCGCTCGGCCGCGGCAGAGCCTCTTGCCGAAAAGGCAAACGTCCGGCTCCTTCTGCCACATGGAAACACCCAGCCCTGAAAGCTGTTGCTGCTCTTCACGGTGCCTTGGCGCCCTATCTACAGGCACAACAGCACTGGGGATCTGGGCTTTCCCAGAGACGAAACATCTCATGGCGCTCGTTCGCGGCAGAGCCTCTTGCCGAAAAGGCAAACGTCCAGCTCCTTCTCCCACAGGGAAGGGCCCAGCCCTGAAACCTGTTGCTGATCTTCACCTAACCTTGGTGCCCTATGTACTAGGCACAACAGCACTGGGGATTTGTGCTTTCCCAGAGACGCAACAACTCATGGCGCTCGGCCGCGGCAGAGCCTCTTGCCGAAAAGGCAAACGTCCGGCTCCTTCTCCCACAGGGAAGGGCCCAGCCCTGAAAGCTGTTGCTGCTCTTCACGGTGCCTTGGCGCCCTATCTACAGGCACAACAGCACTGGGGATCTGGGCTTTCCCTGAGACGCAACATCTCATGGCGCTCGCACGCGGCAGAGACTCTTGCCGAAAAGGCAAACGTCCGGCTCCTTCTCCCACAGGGAAACACCCAGCCCTGAAAGCTGTTGCTGCTCTTCACGGTGCCTTGGCGCCCTATCTACAGGCACAACAGCACTGGGGATCTGGGCTTTCCCAGAGAAGCAACATCTCATGGCGCTCGGCCGCGGCAGAGCCTCTTGCCGAAAAGGCAAACGTCCGGCTCCTTCTCCCACAGGGAAGGGCCCAGCCCTGAAAGCTGTTGCTGCTCTTCACCTAACCTTGGTGCCCTATCTACAGGCACAACAGCACTGGGGAACTGGGCTATCCCAGAGACGCAACATCTCATGGTGCTCGGCCGCGGCAGACGCTCTTGCCGAAAAGGCAAATGTCCGGCTCCGTCTTCCACAGGGAAGGGCCCAGCCCTGAAAGCTGTTGCTGCTCTTCACGGTGCCTTGGCGCCCTATCTACAGGCACAACAGCACTGGGGATCTGGGCTTTCCAAGAGAAGCAACACCTCATGGCGCTCGGCCGCGGCAGAGCCTCTTGCCGAAAAGGCAAACGTCCGGCTCCTTCTGCCACAGGGAAGGGCCCAGCCCTGAAAGCTGTTGCTGCTCTTCACGGTGCCTTGGCGCCCTATCTACAGGCACAACAGCACTGGGGATCTGGGCTTTCCCAGAGACGCAACATCTCATGGCGCTCGGCCGCGGCAGAGCCTCTTGCCGAAAAGGCAAATGTCTGGCTCCTTCTGCCACAGGGAAACACCCAGCCCTGAAAGCTGTTGCTGCTCTTCACGGTGCCTTGGCGCCCTATCTACAGGCACAACAGCACTGGGGATCTGGGCTTTCCCAGAGACGCAACATCTCATGGCGCTCGCACGCGGCATAGACTCTTGCCGAAAAGGCAAACGTCCGGCTCCTTCTCCCACTGGGAAGGGCCCAGCCCTGAAAGCTGTTGCTGCTCTTCACGGTGCCTTGGCACCCTATCTACAGGCACAACAGCACTGGGGATCTGGGCTTTCCCAGAGACGAAACATCTCATGGCGCCCGGCCGTGGCAGAGCCTCTTGCTGAAAAGGCAAACGTCCGGCTCCTTCTCCCACAGGGAAGGGCCCAGCCCTGAAAGCTGTTGCTGCTCTTCACCTAACCTTGGTGCCCTATGTACTAGGCACAACAGCACTGGGGATTTGTGCTTTCCCAGAGACGCAACATCTCATGGCGCTCGGCCGCGGCAGAGCCTCTTGCCGAAAAGGCAAACGTCCGGCTCCTTCTCCCACAGGGAAGGGCCCAGCCCTGAAAGCTGTTGCTGCTCTTCACGGTGCCTTGGCGCCCTATCTACAGGCACAACAGCACTGGGGATCTGGGCTTTCCCAGAGACGCAACATCTCATGGCGCTCGGCCGCGGCAGAGCCTCTTGCCGAAAAGGCAAACGTCCGGCTCCTTCTCCCACTGGGAAGGGCCCAGCCCTGAAAGCTGTTGCTGCTCTTCACGGTGCCTTGGCACCCTATCTACAGGCACAACAGCACTGGGGATCTGGGCTTTCCCAGAGACACAACATCTCATGGCGCTCGGCCGCGGCAGAGCCTCTTGCCGAAAAGGCAAACGTCCGGCTCCTTCTGCCACATGGAAACACGCAGCCCTGAAAGCTGTTGCTGCTCTTCACGGTGCCTTGGCGCCCTATCTACAGGCACAACAGCACTGGGGATCTGGGCTTTCCCAGAGACGAAACATCTCATGGCGCTCGTTCGCGGCAGAGCCTCTTGCCGAAAAGGCAAACGTCCAGCTCCTTCTCCCACAGGGAAGGGCCCAGCCCTGAAACCTGTTGCTGATCTTCACCTAACCTTGGTGCCCTATGTACTAGGCACAACAGCACTGGGGATTTGTGCTTTCCCAGAGACGCAACATCTCATGGCGCTCGGCCGCGGCAGAGCCTCTTGCCGAAAAGGCAAACGTCCGGCTCCTTCTCCCACAGGGAAGGGCCCAGCCCTGAAAGCTGTTGCTGATCTTCACCTAACCTTGGTGCCCTATCTACAGGCACAACAGCACTGGGGATCTGGGCTTTCCCAGAGACGCAACATCTCATGGCGCTCGCACGCGGCATAGACTCTTGCCGAAAAGGCAAACGTCCGGCTCCTTCTCCCACTGGGAAGGGCCCAGCCCTGAAAGCTGTTGCTGCTCTTCACGGTGCCTTGGCACCCTATCTACAGGCACAACAGCACTGGGGATCTGGGCTTTCCCAGAGACGAAACATCTCATGGCGCCCGGCCGTGGCAGAGCCTCTTGCTGAAAAGGCAAACGTCCGGCTCCTTCTCCCACAGGGAAGGGCCCAGCCCTGAAAGCTGTTGCTGCTCTTCACCTAACCTTGGTGCCCTATGTACTAGGCACAACAGCACTGGGGATTTGTGCTTTCCCAGAGACGCAACATCTCATGGCGCTCGGCCGCGGCAGAGCCTCTTGCCGAAAAGGCAAACGTCCGGCTCCTTCTCCCACAGGGAAGGGCCCAGCCCTGAAAGCTGTTGCTGCTCTTCACGGTGCCTTGGCGCCCTATCTACAGGCACAACAGCACTGGGGATCTGGGCTTTCCCAGAGACGCAACATCTCATGGCGCTCGGCCGCGGCAGAGCCTCTTGCCGAAAAGGCAAACGTCCGGCTCCTTCTCCCACTGGGAAGGGCCCAGCCCTGAAAGCTGTTGCTGCTCTTCACGGTGCCTTGGCACCCTATCTACAGGCACAACAGCACTGGGGATCTGGGCTTTCCCAGAGACACAACATCTCATGGCGCTCGGCCGCGGCAGAGCCTCTTGCCGAAAAGGCAAACGTCCGGCTCCTTCTGCCACATGGAAACACGCAGCCCTGAAAGCTGTTGCTGCTCTTCACGGTGCCTTGGCGCCCTATCTACAGGCACAACAGCACTGGGGATCTGGGCTTTCCCAGAGACGAAACATCTCATGGCGCTCGTTCGCGGCAGAGCCTCTTGCCGAAAAGGCAAACGTCCAGCTCCTTCTCCCACAGGGAAGGGCCCAGCCCTGAAACCTGTTGCTGATCTTCACCTAACCTTGGTGCCCTATGTACTAGGCACAACAGCACTGGGGATTTGTGCTTTCCCAGAGACGCAACATCTCATGGCGCTCGGCCGCGGCAGAGCCTCTTGCCGAAAAGGCAAACGTCCGGCTCCTTCTCCCACAGGGAAGGGCCCAGCCCTGAAAGCTGTTGCTGATCTTCACCTAACCTTGGTGCCCTATCTACAGGCACAACAGCACTGGGGATCTGGGCTTTCCCAGAGACGCAACATCTCATGGCGCTCGCACGCGGCATAGACTCTTGCCGAAAAGGCAAACGTCCGGCTCCTTCTCCCACTGGGAAGGGCCCAGCCCTGAAAGCTGTTGCTGCTCTTCACGGTGCCTTGGCACCCTATCTACAGGCACAACAGCACTGGGGATCTGGGCTTTCCCAGAGAAGCAACATCTCATGGCGCCCGGCCGTGGCAGAGCCTCTTGCTGAAAAGGCAAACGTCCGGCTCCTTCTCCCACAGGGAAGGGCCCAGCCCTGAAAGCTGTTGCTGCTCTTCACCTAACCTTGGTGCCCTATGTACTAGGCACAACAGCACTGGGGATTTGTGCTTTCCCAGAGACGCAACATCTCATGGCGCTCGGCCGCGGCAGAGCCTCTTGCCGAAAAGGCAAACGTCCGGCTCCTTCTCCCACAGGGAAGGGCCCAGCCCTGAAAGCTGTTGCTGCTCTTCACGGTGCCTTGGCGCCCTATCTACAGGCACAACAGCACTGGGGATCTGGGCTTTCCCAGAGACGCAACATCTCATGGCGCTCGGCCGCGGCAGAGCCTCTTGCCGAAAAGGCAAACGTCCGGCTCCTTCTCCCACTGGGAAGGGCCCAGCCCTGAAAGCTGTTGCTGCTCTTCACGGTGCCTTGGCACCCTATCTACAGGCACAACAGCACTGGGGATCTGGGCTTTCCCAGAGACACAACATCTCATGGCGCTCGGCCGCGGCAGAGCCTCTTGCCGAAAAGGCAAACGTCCGGCTCCTTCTGCCACATGGAAACACCCAGCCCTGAAAGCTGTTGCTGCTCTTCACGGTGCCTTGGCGCCCTATCTACAGGCACAACAGCACTGGGGATCTGGGCTTTCCCAGAGACGAAACATCTCATGGCGCTCGTTCGCGGCAGAGCCTCTTGCCGAAAAGGCAAACGTCCAGCTCCTTCTCCCACAGGGAAGGGCCCAGCCCTGAAACCTGTTGCTGATCTTCACCTAACCTTGGTGCCCTATGTACTAGGCACAACAGCACTGGGGATTTGTGCTTTCCCAGAGACGCAACAACTCATGGCGCTCGGCCGCGGCAGAGCCTCTTGCCGAAAAGGCAAACGTCCGGCTCCTTCTCCCACAGGGAAGGGCCCAGCCCTGAAAGCTGTTGCTGCTCTTCACGGTGCCTTGGCGCCCTATCTACAGGCACAACAGCACTGGGGATCTGGGCTTTCCCTGAGACGCAACATCTCATGGCGCTCGCACGCGGCAGAGACTCTTGCCGAAAAGGCAAACGTCCGGCTCCTTCTCCCACAGGGAAACACCCAGCCCTGAAAGCTGTTGCTGCTCTTCACGGTGCCTTGGCGCCCTATCTACAGGCACAACAGCACTGGGGATCTGGGCTTTCCCAGAGAAGCAACATCTCATGGCGCTCGGCCGCGGCAGAGCCTCTTGCCGAAAAGGCAAACGTCCGGCTCCTTCTCCCACAGGGAAGGGCCCAGCCCTGAAAGCTGTTGCTGCTCTTCACCTAACCTTGGTGCCCTATCTACAGGCACAACAGCACTGGGGAACTGGGCTATCCCAGAGACGCAACATCTCATGGTGCTCGGCCGCGGCAGACGCTCTTGCCGAAAAGGCAAATGTCCGGCTCCGTCTTCCACAGGGAAGGGCCCAGCCCTGAAAGCTGTTGCTGCTCTTCACGGTGCCTTGGCGCCCTATCTACAGGCACAACAGCACTGGGGATCTGGGCTTTCCAAGAGAAGCAACACCTCATGGCGCTCGGCCGCGGCAGAGCCTCTTGCCGAAAAGGCAAACGTCCGGCTCCTTCTGCCACAGGGAAGGGCCCAGCCCTGAAAGCTGTTGCTGCTCTTCACGGTGCCTTGGCGCCCTATCTACAGGCACAACAGCACTGGGGATCTGGGCTTTCCCAGAGACGCAACATCTCATGGCGCTCGGCCGCGGCAGAGCCTCTTGCCGAAAAGGCAAATGTCTGGCTCCTTCTGCCACAGGGAAACACCCAGCCCTGAAAGCTGTTGCTGCTCTTCACGGTGCCTTGGCGCCCTATCTACAGGCACAACAGCACTGGGGATCTGGGCTTTCCCAGAGACGCAACATCTCATGGCGCTCGCACGCGGCATAGACTCTTGCCGAAAAGGCAAACGTCCGGCTCCTTCTCCCACTGGGAAGGGCCCAGCCCTGAAAGCTGTTGCTGCTCTTCACGGTGCCTTGGCACCCTATCTACAGGCACAACAGCACTGGGGATCTGGGCTTTCCCAGAGACGAAACATCTCATGGCGCCCGGCCGTGGCAGAGCCTCTTGCTGAAAAGGCAAACGTCCGGCTCCTTCTCCCACAGGGAAGGGCCCAGCCCTGAAAGCTGTTGCTGCTCTTCACCTAACCTTGGTGCCCTATGTACTAGGCACAACAGCACTGGGGATTTGTGCTTTCCCAGAGACGCAACATCTCATGGCGCTCGGCCGCGGCAGAGCCTCTTGCCGAAAAGGCAAACGTCCGGCTCCTTCTCCCACAGGGAAGGGCCCAGCCCTGAAAGCTGTTGCTGCTCTTCACGGTGCCTTGGCGCCCTATCTACAGGCACAACAGCACTGGGGATCTGGGCTTTCCCAGAGACGCAACATCTCATGGCGCTCGGCCGCGGCAGAGCCTCTTGCCGAAAAGGCAAACGTCCGGCTCCTTCTCCCACTGGGAAGGGCCCAGCCCTGAAAGCTGTTGCTGCTCTTCACGGTGCCTTGGCACCCTATCTACAGGCACAACAGCACTGGGGATCTGGGCTTTCCCAGAGACACAACATCTCATGGCGCTCGGCCGCGGCAGAGCCTCTTGCCGAAAAGGCAAACGTCCGGCTCCTTCTGCCACATGGAAACACGCAGCCCTGAAAGCTGTTGCTGCTCTTCACGGTGCCTTGGCGCCCTATCTACAGGCACAACAGCACTGGGGATCTGGGCTTTCCCAGAGACGAAACATCTCATGGCGCTCGTTCGCGGCAGAGCCTCTTGCCGAAAAGGCAAACGTCCAGCTCCTTCTCCCACAGGGAAGGGCCCAGCCCTGAAACCTGTTGCTGATCTTCACCTAACCTTGGTGCCCTATGTACTAGGCACAACAGCACTGGGGATTTGTGCTTTCCCAGAGACGCAACATCTCATGGCGCTCGGCCGCGGCAGAGCCTCTTGCCGAAAAGGCAAACGTCCGGCTCCTTCTCCCACAGGGAAGGGCCCAGCCCTGAAAGCTGTTGCTGATCTTCACCTAACCTTGGTGCCCTATCTACAGGCACAACAGCACTGGGGATCTGGGCTTTCCCAGAGACGCAACATCTCATGGCGCTCGCACGCGGCATAGACTCTTGCCGAAAAGGCAAACGTCCGGCTCCTTCTCCCACTGGGAAGGGCCCAGCCCTGAAAGCTGTTGCTGCTCTTCACGGTGCCTTGGCACCCTATCTACAGGCACAACAGCACTGGGGATCTGGGCTTTCCCAGAGACGAAACATCTCATGGCGCCCGGCCGTGGCAGAGCCTCTTGCTGAAAAGGCAAACGTCCGGCTCCTTCTCCCACAGGGAAGGGCCCAGCCCTGAAAGCTGTTGCTGCTCTTCACCTAACCTTGGTGCCCTATGTACTAGGCACAACAGCACTGGGGATTTGTGCTTTCCCAGAGACGCAACATCTCATGGCGCTCGGCCGCGGCAGAGCCTCTTGACGAAAAGGCAAACGTCCGGCTCCTTCTCCCACAGGGAAGGGCCCAGCCCTGAAAGCTGTTGCTGCTCTTCACGGTGCCTTGGCGCCCTATCTACAGGCACAACAGCACTGGGGATCTGGGCTTTCCCAGAGACGCAACATCTCATGGCGCTCGGCCGCGGCAGAGCCTCTTGCCGAAAAGGCAAACGTCCGGCTCCTTCTCCCACTGGGAAGGGCCCAGCCCTGAAAGCTGTTGCTGCTCTTCACGGTGCCTTGGCACCCTATCTACAGGCACAACAGCACTGGGGATCTGGGCTTTCCCAGAGACACAACATCTCATGGCGCTCGGCCGCGGCAGAGCCTCTTGCCGAAAAGGCAAACGTCCGGCTCCTTCTGCCACATGGAAACACCCAGCCCTGAAAGCTGTTGCTGCTCTTCACGGTGCCTTGGCGCCCTATCTACAGGCACAACAGCACTGGGGATCTGGGCTTTCCCAGAGACGAAACATCTCATGGCGCTCGTTCGCGGCAGAGCCTCTTGCCGAAAAGGCAAACGTCCAGCTCCTTCTCCCACAGGGAAGGGCCCAGCCCTGAAACCTGTTGCTGATCTTCACCTAACCTTGGTGCCCTATGTACTAGGCACAACAGCACTGGGGATTTGTGCTTTCCCAGAGACGCAACATCTCATGGCGCTCGGCCGCGGCAGAGCCTCTTGCCGAAAAGGCAAACGTCCGGCTCCTTCTCCCACAGGGAAGGGCCCAGCCCTGAAAGCTGTTGCTGCTCTTCACGGTGCCTTGGCGCCCTATCTACAGGCACAACAGCACTGGGGATCTGGGCTTTCCCAGAGACGCAACATCTCATGGCGCTCGCACGCGGCAGAGACTCTTGCCGAAAAGGCAAACGTCCGGCTCCTTCTCCCACAGGGAAACACCCAGCCCTGAAAGCTGTTGCTGCTCTTCACGGTGCCTTGGCGCCCTATCTACAGGCACAACAGCACTGGGGATCTGGGCTTTCCCAGAGAAGCAACATCTCATGGCGCTCGGCCGCGGCAGAGCCTCTTGCCGAAAAGGCAAACGTCCGGCTCCTTCTCCCACAGGGAAGGGCCCAGCCCTGAAAGCTGTTGCTGCTCTTCAGCTAACCTTGGTGCCCTATCTACAGGCACAACAGCACTGGGGAACTGGGCTATCCCAGAGACGCAACATCTCATGGTGCTCGGCCGCGGCAGACGCTCTTGCCGAAAAGGCAAATGTCCGGCTCCGTCTTCCACAGGGAAGGGCCCAGCCCTGAAAGCTGTTGCTGCTCTTCACGGTGCCTTGGCGCCCTATCTACAGGCACAACAGCACTGGGGATCTGGGCTTTCCAAGAGAAGCAACACCTCATGGCGCTCGGCCGCGGCAGAGCCTCTTGCCGAAAAGGCAAACGTCCGGCTCCTTCTGCCACAGGGAAGGGCCCAGCCCTGAAAGCTGTTGCTGCTCTTCACGGTGCCTTGGCGCCCTATCTACAGGCACAACAGCACTGGGGATCTGGGCTTTCCCAGAGAAGCAACATCTCATGGCGCTCGGCCGCGGCAGAGCCTCTTGCCGAAAAGGCAAATGTCTGGCTCCTTCTGCCACAGGGAAACACCCAGCCCTGAAAGCTGTTGCTGCTCTTCACGGTGCCTTGGCGCCCTATCTACAGGCACAACAGCACTGGGGATCTGGGCTTTCCCAGAGACGCAACATCTCATGGCGCTCGGACGCGGCAGAGCCTCTTGCCGAAAAGGCAAACGTCCGGCTCCTTCTCCCACAGGGAAGGGCCCAGCCCTGAAAGCTGTTGCTGATCTTCACCTAACCTTGATGCCCTATGTACTAGGCAAAACAGCACTGGGGATTTGTGCTTTCCCAGAGACGCAACATCTCATGGCGCTCGGCCGTTGCAGAGCCTCTTGCCGAAAAGGCAAACGTCTGGCTCCTTCTGCCACAGGGAAACACCCAGCCCTGAAAGCTGTTGCTGCTCTTCACGGTGCCTTGGCGCCCTATCTACAGGCACAACAGCACTGGGGATCTGGGCTTTCCCAGAGACGCAACATCTCATGGCGCTCGGCTGCGGCAGAGCCTCTTGCCGAAAAGGCAAACATCCGGCTCCTTCTCCCACAGGGAAGGGCCCAGCCCTGAAAGCTGTTGCTGCTCTTCACGGTGCCTTGGCGCCCTATCTACAGGCACAATAGCCCTGGGGATCTGGGCTTTCCCAGAGAAGCAACATCTCATGGCGCTCGGCCACGGCAGAGCCTCTTGCCGAAAAGGCAAACGTCCGGCTCCTTCTGCCACAGGGAAACACCCAGCCCTGAAAGCTGTTGCTGCTCTTCACGGTGCCTTGGCGCCCTATCTACAGGCACAACAGCACTGGGGATCTGGGCTTTCCCAGAGACGCAACATCTCATGGCGCTCGGCTGCGGCAGAGCCTCTTGCCGAAAAGGCAAACATCCGGCTCCTTCTCCCACAGGGAAGGGCCCAGCCCTGAAAGCTGTTGCTGCTCTTCACGGTGCCTTGGCGCCCTATCTACAGGCACAATAGCCCTGGGGATCTGGGCTTTCCCAGAGAAGCAACATCTCATGGCGCTCGGCCACGGCAGAGCCTCTTGCCGAAAAGGCAAACGTCCGGCTCCTTCTGCCACAGGGAAACGCCCAGCCCTGAAAGCTGTTGCTGCTCTTCACGGTGCCTTGGCGCCCTATCTACAGGCACAATAGCCCTGGGGATCTGGGCTTTCCCAGAGAAGCAACATCTCATGGCGCTCGGCCACGGCAGAGCCTCTTGCCTAAAAGGCAAACGTCCGGCTCCTTCTGCCACAGGGAAACACCCAGCCCTGAAAGCTGTTGCTGCTCTTCACGGTGCCTTGGCGCCCTATCTACAGGCACAACAGCACTGGGGATCTGGGCTTTCCCAGAGAAGCAACATCTCATGGCGCTCGGCCGCGGCAGAGCCTCTTGCCGAAAAGGCAAATGTCTGGCTCCTTCTGCCACAGGGAAACACCCAGCCCTGAAAGCTGTTGCTGCTCTTCACGGTGCCTTGGCGCCCTATCTACAGGCACAACAGCACTGGGGATCTGGGCTTTCCCAGAGACGCAACATCTCATGGCGCTCGGACGCGGCAGAGCCTCTTGCCAAAAAGGCAAACGTCCGGCTCCTTCTCCCACAGGGAAGGGCCCAGCCCTGAAAGCTGTTGCTGATCTTCACCTAACCTTGATGCCCTATGTACTAGGCAAAACAGCACTGGGGATTTGTGCTTTCCCAGAGACGCAACATCTCATGGCGCTCGGCCGTTGCAGAGCCTCTTGCCGAAAAGGCAAACGTCTGGCTCCTTCTGCCACAGGGAAACACCCAGCCCTGAAAGCTGTTGCTGCTCTTCACGGTGCCTTGGCGCCCTATCTACAGGCACAACAGCACTGGGGATCTGGGCTTTCCCAGAGACGCAACATCTCATGGCGCTGGGCTGCGGCAGAGCCTCTTGCCGAAAAGGCAAACATCCGGCTCCTTCTCCCACAGGGAAGGGCCCAGCCCTGAAAGCTGTTGCTGCTCTTCACGGTGCCTTGGCGCCCTATCTACAGGCACAATAGCCCTGGGGATCTGGGCTTTCCCAGAGAAGCAACATCTCATGGCGCTCGGCCACGGCAGAGCCTCTTGCCGAAAAGGCAAACGTCCGGCTCCTTCTGCCACAGGGAAACACCCAGCCCTGAAAGCTGTTGCTGCTCTTCACGGTGCCTTGGCGCCCTATCTACAGGCACAACAGCACTGGGGATCTGGGCTTTCCCAGAGACGCAACATCTCATGGCGCTCGGCTGCGGCAGAGCCTCTTGCCGAAAAGGCAAACATCCGGCTCCTTCTCCCACAGGGAAGGGCCCAGCCCTGAAAGCTGTTGCTGCTCTTCACGGTGCCTTGGCGCCCTATCTACAGGCACAATAGCCCTGGGGATCTGGGCTTTCCCAGAGAAGCAACATCTCATGGCGCTCGGCCACGGCAGAGCCTCTTGCCGAAAAGGCAAACGTCCGGCTCCTTCTGCCACAGGGAAACACCCAGCCCTGAAAGCTGTTGCTGCTCTTCACGGTGCCTTGGCGCCCTATCTACAGGCACAATAGCCCTGGGGATCTGGGCTTTCCCAGAGAAGCAACATCTCATGGCGCTCGGCCACGGCAGAGCCTCTTGCCGAAAAGGCAAACGTCCGGCTCCTTCTGCCACAGGGAAACACCCAGCCCTGAAAGCTGTTGCTGCTCTTCACGGTGCCTTGGCACCCTATCTACAGGCACAACAGCACTGGGGATCTGGGCTTTCCCAGAGAAGCAACATGTCATGGCGCCTGGCCACGGCAGAGCCTCTTGCCGAAAAGGCAAACGTCCGGCTCCTTCTCCCACAGGGAAGGGCCCAGCCCTGAAAGCTGTTGCTGCTCTTCACGGTGCCTTGGCGCCCTATCTACAGGCACAACAGCACTGGGGATCTGGGCTTTCCCAGAGAAGCAACATCTCATGGCGCTCGGCTGCGGCAGAGCCTCTTGCCGAAAAGGCAAACGTCCGGCTCCTTCTCCCACAGGGAAGGGCCCAGCCCCGAAAGCTGTTGCTGCTCTTCATGGTGCCTTGGCACCCTATCTACAGGCACAACAGCACTGGGGATCTGGGCTTTCCCAGAGAAGCAACATCTCATGGCGCTCGGCCGCGGCAGAGCCTCTTGCCGAAAAGGCAAATGTCTGGCTCCTTCTGCCACAGGGAAACACCCAGCCCTGAAAGCTGTTGCTGCTCTTCACGGTGCCTTGGCGCCCTATCTACAGGCACAACAGCACTGGGGATCTGGGCTTTCCCAGAGACGCAACATCTCATGGCGCTCGTTCATGGCAGAGCCTCTTGCCGAAAAGGCAAACGTCCGGCTCCTTCTCCCACAGGGAAGGGCCCAGCCCTGAAAGCTGTTGCTGATCTTCACCTAACCTTGATGCCCTATGTACTAGGCAAAACAGCACTGGGGATTTGTGCTTTCCCAGAGACGCAACATCTCATGGCGCTCGGCCGTTGCAGAGCCTCTTGCCGAAAAGGCAAACGTCAGCCTCCTTCTCCCACAGGGAAACACCCAGCCCTGAAAGCTGTTGCTGCTCTTCACGGTGCCTTGGCGCCCTATCTACAGGCACAACAGCACTGGGGATCTGGGCTTTCCCAGAGACGCAACATCTCATGGCGCTCGGCTGCGGCAGAGCCTCTTGCCGAAAAGGCAAACATCCGGCTCCTTCTCCCACAGGGAAGGGCCCAGCCCTGAAAGCTGTTGCTGCTCTTCACGGTGCCTTGGCGCCCTATCTACAGGCACAACAGCACTGGGGATCTGGGCTTTCCCAGAGAAGCAACATCTCATGGCGCTCGGCCACGGCAGAGCCTCTTGCCGAAAAGGCAAACGTCCGGCTCCTTCTGCCACAGGGAAACACCCACCCTGAAAGCTGTTGCTGCTCTTCACGGTGCCTTGGCGCCCTATCTACAGGCACAATAGCCCTGGGGATCTGGGCTTTCCCAGAGAAGCAACATCTCATGGCGCTCGGCCACGGCAGATCCTCTTGCCGAAAAGGCAAACGTCCGGCTCCTTCTGCCACAGGGAAACACCCAGCCCTGAAAGCTGTTGCTGCTCTTCACGGTGCCTTGGCGCCCTATCTACAGGCACAACAGCACTGGGGATCTGGGCTTTCCCAGAGAAGCAACATCTCATGGCGCCTGGCCACGGCAGAGCCTCTTGCCGAAAAGGCAAACGTCCGGCTCCTTCTCCCACAGGGAAGGGCCCAGCCCTGAAAGCTGTTGCTGCTCTTCACGGTGCCTTGGGGCCCTGTCTACAGGCACAACAGCACTGGGGATCTGGGCTTTCCCAGAGAAGCAACATCTCATGGCGCTCGGACGCGGCAGAGCCTCTTGCCGAAAAGGCAAACGTCAGGCTCCTTCTCCCACTGGGAAGGGCCCAGCCCTGAAAGCTGTTGCTGCTCTTCACGGTGCCTTGGCACCCTATCTACAGGCACAACAGCACTGGGGATCTGGGCTTTCCCAGAGACGAAACATCTCATGGCGCCCGGCCGTGGCAGAGCCTCTTGCTGAAAAGGCAAACGTCCGGCTCCTTCTCCCACAGGGAAGGGCCCAGCCCTGAAAGCTGTTGCTGCTCTTCACCTAACCTTGGTGCCCTATGTACTAGGCACAACAGCACTGGGGATTTGTGCTTTCCCAGAGACGCAACATCTCATGGCGCTCGGCCGCGGCAGAGCCTCTTGCCGAAAAGGCAAACGTCCGGCTCCTTCTCCCACAGGGAAGGGCCCAGCCCTGAAAGCTGTTGCTGCTCTTCACGGTGCCTTGGCGCCCTATCTACAGGCACAACAGCACTGGGGATCTGGGCTTTCCCAGAGGCGTAACATCTCATGGCGCTCGGCCGCGGCAGAGCCTCTTGCCGAAAAGGCAAACGTCCGGCTCCTTCTCCCACAGGGAAGGGCCCAGCCCTGAAAGCTGTTGCTGCTCTTCACGGTGCCTTGGGGCCCTATCTACAGGCACAACAGCACTGGGGATCTGGGCTTTCCCAGAGAAGCAACATCTCATGGCGCTCGGACGCGGCAGAGCCTCTTGCCGAAAAGGCAAACGTCCGGCTCCTTCTCCCACTGGGAAGGGCCCAGCCCTGAAAGCTGTTGCTGCTCTTCACGGTGCCTTGGGGCCCTATCTACAGGCACAACAGCACTGGGGTTCTGGGCTTTCCCAGAGACGAAACATCTCATGGCGCCCGGCCGTGGCAGAGCCTCTTGCTGAAAAGGCAAACGTCCGGCTCCTTCTCCCACAGGGAAGGGCCCAGCCCTGAAAGCTGTTGCTGATCTTCACCTAACCTTGGTGCCCTATCTACAGGCACAACAGCACTGGGGATCTGGGCTTTCCCAGAGACGCAACATCTCATGGCGCTCGCACGCGGCAGAGCCTCTTGCCGAAAAGGCAAACGTCCGGCTCCTTCTCCCACAGGGAAACACCCAGCCCTGAAAGCTGTTGCTGCTCTTCACGGTGCCTTGCCGCCCTATCTACAGGCACAACAGCACTGGGGATCTGGGCTTTCCCAGAGAAGCAACATCTCATGGCGCTCGGCCGCGGCAGAGCCTCTTGCCGAAAAGGTAAACGTCCGGCTCCTTCTCCCACAGGGAAGGGCCCAGCCCTGAAAGCTGTTGCTGCTCTTCACGGTGCCTTGGCACCCTATCTACAGGCACAACAGCACTGGGGATCTGGGCTTTCCCAGAGACGCAACAGCTCATGGCGCTCGTTCATGGCAGAGCCTCTTGCCGAAAAGGCAAACGTCCGGCTCCTTCTCCCACAGGGAAGGGCCCAGCCCTGAAAGCTGTTGCTGATCTTCACCTAACCTTGATGCCCTATGTACTAGGCAAAACAGCACTGGGGATTTGTGCTTTCCCAGAGACGCAACATCTCATGGCGCTCGGCCGTGGCAGAGCCTCTTGCCGAAAACGCAAACGTCCGGCTCCTTCTCCCACAGGGAAACACCCAGCCCTGAAAGCTGTTGCTGCTCTTCACGGTGCCTTGGCGCCCTATCTACAGGCACAACAGCACTGGGGATCTGGGCTTTCCCTGAGACGCAACATCTCATGGCGCTCGGCCAGGGCAGAGCCTCTTGCCGAAAAGGCAAACGTTGGCTCCTTCTCCCACAGGGAAGGGCCCAGCCCTGAAAGCTGTTGCTGCTCTTCACGGTGCCTTGGCGCCCTATCTACAGGCACAATAGCCCTGGGGATCTGGGCTTTCCCAGAGAAGCAACATCTCATGGCGCTCGGCCACGGCAGAGCCTCTTGCCGAAAAGGCAAATGTCCGGCTCCTTCTGCCACAGGGAAGGGCCCAGCCCTGAAAGCTGTTGCTGCTCTTCACGGTGCCTTGGGGCCCTATCTACAGGCACAACAGCACTGGGGATCTGGGCTTTCCCAGAGAAGCAACATCTCATGGCGCTCAGACGCGGCAGAGCCTCTTGCCGAAAAGGCAAACGTCCGGCTCCTTCTCCCACTGGGAAGGGCCCAGCCCTGAAAGCTGTTGCTGCTCTTCACGGTGCCTTGGCACCCTATCTACAGGCACAACAGCACTGGGGTTCTGGGCTTTCCCAGAGACGAAACATCTCATGGCGCCCGGCCGTGGCAGAGCCTCTTGCTGAAAAGGCAAACGTCCGGCTCCTTCTCCCACAGGGAAGGGCCCAGCCCTGAAAGCTGTTGCTGCTCTTCACCTAACCTTGGTGCCCTATGTACTAGGCACAACAGCACTGGGGATTTGTGCTTTCCCAGAGACGCAACATCTCATGGCGCTCGGCCGCGGCAGAGCCTCTTGCCGAAAAGGCAAACGTCCGGCTCCTTCTGCCACAGGGAAGGGCCCAGCCCTGAAAGCTGTTGCTGCTCTTCACGGTGCCTTGCCGCCCTATCTACAGGCACAACAGCACTGGGGATCTGGGCTTTCCCAGAGACGCAACATCTCATGGCGCTCGGCCGCGGCAGAGCCTCTTGCCGAAAAGGCAAACGTCCTGCTCCTTCTCCCACTGGGAAGGGCCCAGCCCTGAAAGCTGTTGCTGCTCTTCACGGTGCCTTGGCACCCTATCTACAGGCACAACAGCACTGGGGATCTGGGCTTTCCCAGAGACGCAACATCTCATGGCGCTCGGCCGCGGAAGAGCCTCTTGCCGAAAAGGCAAACGTCCGGCTCCTTCTGCCACATGGAAACACGCAGCCCTGAAAGCTGTTGCTGCTCTTCACGGTGCCTTGGCGCCCTATCTACAGGCACAACAGCACTGGGGATCTGGGCTTTCCCAGAGAAGCAACATCTCATGGCGCTCGGCCGCGGCAGAGCCTCTTGCCGAAAAGGCAAACGTCCGGCTCCTTCTCCCACAGGGAAGGGCCCAGCCCTGAAAGCTGTTGCTGCTCTTCACCTAACCTTGGTGCCCTATCTACAGGCACAACAGCACTGGGGAACTGGGCTATCCCAGAGACGCAACATCTCATGGTGCTCGGCCGCGGCAGACGCTCTTGCCGAAAAGGCAAATGTCCGGCTCCGTCTTCCACAGGGAAGGGCCCAGCCCTGAAAGCTGTTGCTGCTCTTCACGGTGCCTTGGCGCCCTATCTACAGGCACAACAGCACTGGGGATCTGGGCTTTCCAAGAGAAGCAACACCTCATGGCGCTCGGCCGCGGAAGAGCCTCTTGCCGAAAAGGCAAACGTCCGGCTCCTTCTGCCACAGGGAAGGGCCCAGCCCTGAAAGCTGTTGCTGCTCTTCACGGTGCCTTGGCGCCCTATCTACAGGCACAACAGCACTGGGGATCTGGGCTTTCCCAGACAAGCAAGATCTCATGGCGCTCGGCCGCGGCAGAGCCTCTTGCCGAAAAGGCAAATGTCTGGCTCCTTCTGCCACAGGGAAACACCCATCCCTGAAAGCTGTTGCTGCTCTTCACGGTGCCTTGGCGCCCTATCTACAGGCACAACAGCACTGGGGATCTGGGCTTTCCCAGAGACGCAACATCTCATGGCGCTCGGACGCGGCAGAGCCTCTTGCCGAAAAGGCAAACGTCCGGCTCCTTCTCCCACAGGGAAGGGCCCAGCCCTGAAAGCTGTTGCTGATCTTCACCTAACCTTGATGCCCTATGTACTAGGCAAAACAGCACTGGGGATTTGTGCTTTCCCAGAGACGCAACATCTCATGGCGCTCGGCCGTTGCAGAGCCTCTTGCCGAAAAGGCAAACGTCCGCCTCCTTCTCCCACAGGGAAACACCCAGCCCTGAAAGCTGTTGCTGCTCTTCACGGTGCCTTGGCGCCCTATCTACAGGCACAACAGCACTGGGGATCTGGGCTTTCCCAGAGACGCAACATCTCATGGCGCTCGGCTGCGGCAGAGCCTCTTGCCGAAAAGGCAAACATCCGGCTCCTTCTCCCACAGGGAAGGGCCCAGCCCTGAAAGCTGTTGCTGCTCTTCACGGTGCCTTGGCGCCCTATCTACAGGCACAATAGCCCTGGGGATCTGGGCTTTCCCAGAGAAGCAACATCTCATGGCGCCTGGCCACGGCAGAGCCTCTTGCCGAAAAGGCAAACGTCCGGCTCCTTCTGCCACAGGGAAACACCCAGCCCTGAAAGCTGTTGCTGCTCTTCACGGTGCCTTGGCGCCCTATCTACAGGCACAATAGCCCTGGGGATCTGGGCTTTCCCAGAGAAGCAACATCTCATGGCGCTCGGCCACGGCAGAGCCTCTTGCCGAAAAGGCAAACGTCCGGCTCCTTCTCCCACAGGGAAGGGCCCAGCCCTGAAAGCTGTTGCTGCTCTTCACGGTGCCTTGGGGCCCTATCTACAGGCACAACAGCACTGGGGATCTGGGCTTTCCCAGAGAAGCAACATCTCATGGCGCTCGGACGCGGCAGAGCCTCTTGCCGAAAAGGCAAACGTCCGGCTCCTTCTCCCACTGGGAAGGGCCCAGCCCTGAAAGCTGTTGCTGCTCTTCACGGTGCCTTGGCACCCTATCTACAGGCACAACAGCACTGGGGATCTGGGCTTTCCCAGAGAAGCAACATCTCATGGCGCTCGGCCGCGGCAGAGCCTCTTGCCGAAAAGGCAAATGTCTGGCTCCTTCTGCCACAGGGAAGGGCCCAGCCCTGAAAGCTGTTGCTGCTCTTCACGGTGCCTTGGCGCCCTATCTACAGGCACAACAGCACTGGGGATCTGGGCTTTCCCAGAGACGCAACATCTCATGGCGCTCGTTCATGGCAGAGCCTCTTGCCGAAAAGGCAAACGTCCGGCTCCTTCTCCCACAGGGAAGGGCCCAGCCCTGAAAGCTGTTGCTGATCTTCACCTAACCTTGATGCCCTATGTACTAGGCAAAACAGCACTGGGGATTTGTGCTTTCCCAGAGACGCAACATCTCATGGCGCTCGGCCGTTGCAGAGCCTCTTGCCGAAAAGGCAAACGTCAGCCTCCTTCTCCCACAGGGAAACACCCAGCCCTGAAAGCTGTTGCTGCTCTTCACGGTGCCTTGGCGCCCTATCTACAGGCACAACAGCACTGGGGATCTGGGCTTTCCCAGAGACGCAACATCTCATGGCGCTCGGCCGCGGCAGAGCCTCTTGCCGAAAAGGCAAACATCCGGCTCCTTCTCCCACAGGGAAGGGCCCAGCCCTGAAAGCTGTTGCTGCTCTTCACGGTGCCTTGGCGCCCTATCTACAGGCACAACAGCACTGGGGATCTGGGCTTTCCCAGAGAAGCAACATCTCATGGCGCTCGGCCACGGCAGAGCCTCTTGCCGAAAAGGCAAACGTCCGGCTCCTTCTGCCACAGGGAAACACCCACCCTGAAAGCTGTTGCTGCTCTTCACGGTGCCTTGGCGCCCTATCTACAGGCACAATAGCCCTGGGGATCTGGGCTTTCCCAGAGAAGCAACATCTCATGGCGCTCGGCCACGGCAGATCCTCTTGCCGAAAAGGCAAACGTCCGGCTCCTTCTGCCACAGGGAAACACCCAGCCCTGAAAGCTGTTGCTGCTCTTCACGGTGCCTTGGCGCCCTATCTACAGGCACAACAGCACTGGGGATCTGGGCTTTCCCAGATAAGCAACATCTCATGGCGCCTGGCCACGGCAGAGCCTCTTGCCGAAAAGGCAAACGTCCGGCTCCTTCTCCCACAGGGAAGGGCCCAGCCCTGAAAGCTGTTGCTGCTCTTCACGGTGCCTTGGGGCCCTGTCTACAGGCACAACAGCACTGGGGATCTGGGCTTTCCCAGAGAAGCAACATCTCATGGCGCTCGGACGCGGCAGAGCCTCTTGCCGAAAAGGCAAACGTCAGGCTCCTTCTCCCACTGGGAAGGGCCCAGCCCTGAAAGCTGTTGCTGCTCTTCACGGTGCCTTGGCACCCTATCTACAGGCACAACAGCACTGGGGATCTGGGCTTTCCCAGAGACGAAACATCTCATGGCGCCCGGCCGTGGCAGAGCCTCTTGCTGAAAAGGCAAACGTCCGGCTCCTTCTCCCACAGGGAAGGGCCCAGCCCTGAAAGCTGTTGCTGCTCTTCACCTAACCTTGGTGCCCTATGTACTAGGCACAACAGCACTGGGGATTTGTGCTTTCCCAGAGACGCAACATCTCATGGCGCTCGGCCGCGGCAGAGCCTCTTGCCGAAAAGGCAAACGTCCGGCTCCTTCTCCCACAGGGAAGGGCCCAGCCCTGAAAGCTGTTGCTGCTCTTCACGGTGCCTTGGCGCCCTATCTACAGGCACAACAGCACTGGGGATCTGGGCTTTCCCAGAGACGCAACATCTCATGGCGCTCGGCCGCGGCAGAGCCTCTTGCCGAAAAGGCAAACGTCCGGCTCCTTCTGCCACAGGGAAGGGCCCAGCCCTGAAAGCTGTTGCTGCTCTTCACGGTGCCTTGGGGCCCTATCTACAGGCACAACAGCACTGGGGATCTGGGCTTTCCCAGAGAAGCAACATCTCATGGCGCTCGGCCGCGGCAGAGCCTCTTGCCGAAAAGGCAAACGTCCGGCTCCTTCTGCCACATGGAAACACCCAGCCCTGAAAGCTGTTGCTGCTCTTCACGGTGCCTTGGCGCCCTATCTACAGGCACAACAGCACTGGGGATCTGGGCTTTCCCAGAGACGAAACATCTCATGGCGCTCGTTCGCGGCAGAGCCTCTTGCCGAAAAGGCAAACGTCCAGCTCCTTCTCCCACAGGGAAGGGCCCAGCCCTGAAAGCTGTTGCTGCTCTTCACCTAACCTTGGTGCCCTATCTACAGGCACAACAGCACTGGGGATCTGGGCTTTCCCAGAGACGCAACATCTCATGGCGCTCGCACGCGGCAGAGCCTCTTGCCGAAAAGGCAAACGTCCGGCTCCTTCTCCCACAGGGAAACACCCAGCCCTGAAAGCTGTTGCTGCTCTTCACGGTGCCTTGCCGCCCTATCTACAGGCACAACAGCACTGGGGATCTGGGCTTTCCCAGAGAAGCAACATCTCATGGCGCTCGGCCGCGGCAGAGCCTCTTGCCGAAAAGGCAAACGTCCGGCTCCTTCTCCCACAGGGAAGGGCCCAGCCCTGAAACCTGTTGCTGATCTTCACCTAACCTTGATGCCCTATGTACTAGGCAAAACAGCACTGGGGATTTGTGCTTTCCCAGAGACGCAACAGCTCATGGCGCTCGTTCATGGCAGAGCCTCTTGCCGAAAAGGCAAACGTCCGGCTCCTTCTCCCACAGGGAAGGGCCCAGCCCTGAAACCTGTTGCTGATCTTCACCTAACCTTGATGCCCTATGTACTAGGCAAAACAGCACTGGGGATTTGTGCTTTCCCAGAGACGCAACATCTCATGGCGCTCGGCCGTGGCAGAGCCTCTTGCCGAAAACGCAAACGTCCGGCTCCTTCTGCCACATGGAAACACGCAGCCCTGAAAGCTGTTGCTGCTCTTCACGGTGCCTTGGCGCCCTATCTACAGGCACAACAGCACTGGGGATCTGGGCTTTCCCAGAGAAGCAACATCTCATGGCGCTCGGCCGCGGCAGAGCCTCTTGCCGAAAAGGCAAACGTCCGGCTCCTTCTCCCACAGGGAAACACCCAGCCCTGAAAGCTGTTGCTGCTCTTCACCTAACCTTGGTGCCCTATCTACAGGCACAACAGCAATGGGGAACTGGGCTATCCCAGAGACGCAACATCTCATGGTGCTCGGCCGCGGCAGACGCTCTTGCCGAAAAGGCAAATGTCCGGCTCCGTCTTCCACAGGGAAGGGCCCAGCCCTGAAAGCTGTTGCTGCTCTTCACGGTGCCTTGGCGCCCTATCTACAGGCACAACAGCACTGGGGATCTGGGCTTTCCAAGAGAAGCAACACCTCATGGCGCTCGGCCGCGGCAGAGCCTCTTGCCGAAAAGGCAAACGTCCGGCTCCTTCTGCCACAGGGAAGGGCCCAGCCCTGAAAGCTGTTGCTGCTCTTCACGGTGCCTTGGCGCCCTATCTACAGGCACAACAGCACTGGGGATCTGGGCTTTCCCAGACAAGCAACATCTCATGGCGCTCGGCCGCGGCAGAGCCTCTTGCCGAAAAGGCAAATGTCTGGCTCCTTCTGCCACAGGGAAACACCCATCCCTGAAAGCTGTTGCTGCTCTTCACGGTGCCTTGGCGCCCTATCTACAGGCACAACAGCACTGGGGATCTGGGCTTTCCCAGAGACGCAACATCTCATGGCGCTCGGACGCGGCAGAGCCTCTTGCCGAAAAGGCAAACGTCCGGCTCCTTCTCCCACAGGGAAGGGCCCAGCCCTGAAAGCTGTTGCTGATCTTCACCTAACCTTGATGCCCTATGTACTAGGCAAAACAGCACTGGGGATTTGTGCTTTCCCAGAGACGCAACATCTCATGGCGCTCGGCCGTTGCAGAGCCTCTTGCCGAAAAGGCAAACGTCCGCCTCCTTCTCCCACAGGGAAACACCCAGCCCTGAAAGCTGTTGCTGCTCTTCACGGTGCCTTGGCGCCCTATCTACAGGCACAACAGCACTGGGGATCTGGGCTTTCCCAGAGACGCAACATCTCATGGCGCTCGGCTGCGGCAGAGCCTCTTGCCGAAAAGGCAAACATCCGGCTCCTTCTCCCACAGGGAAGGGCCCAGCCCTGAAAGCTGTTGCTGCTCTTCACGGTGCCTTGGCGCCCTATCTACAGGCACAATAGCCCTGGGGATCTGGGCTTTCCCAGAGAAGCAACATCTCATGGCGCTCGGCCACGGCAGAGCCTCTTGCCGAAAAGGCAAACGTCCGGCTCCTTCTGCCACAGGGAAACACCCAGCCCTGAAAGCTGTTGCTGCTCTTCACGGTGCCTTGGCGCCCTATCTACAGGCACAATAGCCCTGGGGATCTGGGCTTTCCCAGAGAAGCAACATCTCATGGCGCTCGGCCACGGCAGAGCCTCTTGCCGAAAAGGCAAACGTCCGGCTCCTTCTGCCACAGGGAAACACCCAGCCCTGAAAGCTGTTGCTGCTCTTCACGGTGCCTTGGCACCCTATCTACAGGCACAACAGCACTGGGGATCTGGGCTTTCCCAGAGAAGCAACATCTCATGGCGCTCGGACGCGGCAGAGCCTCTTGCCGAAAAGGCAAACGTCCGGCTCCTTCTCCCACTGGGAAGGGCCCAGCCCTGAAAGCTGTTGCTGCTCTTCACGGTGCCTTGGCACCCTATCTACAGGCACAACAGCACTGGGGATCTGGGCTTTCCCAGAGAAGCAACATCTCATGGCGCTCGGCCGCGGCAGAGCCTCTTGCCGAAAAGGCAAATGTCTGGCTCCTTCTGCCACAGGGAAACACCCAGCCCTGAAAGCTGTTGCTGCTCTTCACGGTGCCTTGGCGCCCTATCTACAGGCACAACAGCACTGGGGATCTGGGCTTTCCCAGAGACGCAACATCTCATGGCGCTCGTTCATGGCAGAGCCTCTTGCCGAAAAGGCAAACGTCCGGCTCCTTCTCCCACAGGGAAGGGCCCAGCCCTGAAAGCTGTTGCTGATCTTCACCTAACCTTGATGCCCTATGTACTAGGCAAAACAGCACTGGGGATTTGTGCTTTCCCAGAGACGCAACATCTCATGGCGCTCGGCCGTTGCAGAGCCTCTTGCCGAAAAGGCAAACGTCAGCCTCCTTCTCCCACAGGGAAACACCCAGCCCTGAAAGCTGTTGCTGCTCTTCACGGTGCCTTGGCGCCCTATCTACAGGCACAACAGCACTGGGGATCTGGGCTTTCCCAGAGACGCAACATCTCATGGCGCTCAGCTGCGGCAGAGCCTCTTGCCGAAAAGGCAAACATCCGGCTCCTTCTCCCACAGGGAAGGGCCCAGCCCTGAAAGCTGTTGCTGCTCTTCACGGTGCCTTGGCGCCCTATCTACAGGCACAACAGCACTGGGGATCTGGGCTTTCCCAGAGAAGCAACATCTCATGGCGCTCGGCCACGGCAGAGCCTCTTGCCGAAAAGGCAAACGTCCGGCTCCTTCTGCCACAGGGAAACACCCACCCTGAAAGCTGTTGCTGCTCTTCACGGTGCCTTGGCGCCCTATCTACAGGCACAATAGCCCTGGGGATCTGGGCTTTCCCAGAGAAGCAACATCTCATGGCGCTCGGCCACGGCAGATCCTCTTGCCGAAAAGGCAAACGTCCGGCTCCTTCTGCCACAGGGAAACACCCAGCCCTGAAAGCTGTTGCTGCTCTTCACGGTGCCTTGGCGCCCTATCTACAGGCACAACAGCACTGGGGATCTGGGCTTTCCCAGAGAAGCAACATCTCATGGCGCCTGGCCACGGCAGAGCCTCTTGCCGAAAAGGCAAACGTCCGGCTCCTTCTCCCACAGGGAAGGGCCCAGCCCTGAAAGCTGTTGCTGCTCTTCACGGTGCCTTGGGGCCCTGTCTACAGGCACAACAGCACTGGGGATCTGGGCTTTCCCAGAGAAGCAATATCTCATGGCGCTCGGACGCGGCAGAGCCTCTTGCCGAAAAGGCAAACGTCAGGCTCCTTCTCCCACTGGGAAGGGCCCAGCCCTGAAAGCTGTTGCTGCTCTTCACGGTGCCTTGGCACCCTATCTACAGGCACAACAGCACTGGGGATCTGGGCTTTCCCAGAGACGAAACATCTCATGGCGCCCGGCCGTGGCAGAGCCTCTTGCTGAAAAGGCAAACGTCCGGCTCCTTCTCCCACAGGGAAGGGCCCAGCCCTGAAAGCTGTTGCTGCTCTTCACCTAACCTTGGTGCCCTATGTACTAGGCACAACAGCACTGGGGATTTGTGCTTTCCCAGAGACGCAACATCTCATGGCGCTCGGCCGCGGCAGAGCCTCTTGCCGAAAAGGCAAACGTCCGGCTCCTTCTGCCACAGGGAAGGGCCCAGCCCTGAAAGCTGTTGCTGCTCTTCACGGTGCCTTGGCGCCCTATCTACAGGCACAACAGCACTGGGGATCTGGGCTTTCCCAGAGACGCAACATCTCATGGCGCTCGGACGCGGCAGAGCCTCTTGCCGAAAAGGCAAACGTCCGGCTCCTTCTCCCACAGGGAAGGGCCCAGCCCTGAAAGCTGTTGCTGCTCTTCACGGTGCCTTGGGGCCCTATCTACAGGCACAACAGCACTGGGGATCTGGGCTTTCCCAGAGAAGCAACATCTCATGGCGCTCGGCCGCGGCAGAGCCTCTTGCCGAAAAGGCAAACGTCCGGCTCCTTCTGCCACATGGAAACACCCAGCCCTGAAAGCTGTTGCTGCTCTTCACGGTGCCTTGGCGCCCTATCTACAGGCACAACAGCACTGGGGATCTGGGCTTTCCCAGAGACGAAACATCTCATGGCGCTCGTTCGCGGCAGAGCCTCTTGCCGAAAAGGCAAACGTCCAGCTCCTTCTCCCACAGGGAAGGGCCCAGCCCTGAAAGCTGTTGCTGATCTTCACCTAACCTTGGTGCCCTATCTACAGGCACAACAGCACTGGGGATCTGGGCTTTCCCAGAGACGCAACATCTCATGGCGCTCGCACGCGGCAGAGCCTCTTGCCGAAAAGGCAAACGTCCGGCTCCTTCTCCCACAGGGAAACACCCAGCCCTGAAAGCTGTTGCTGCTCTTCACGGTGCCTTGCCGCCCTATCTACAGGCACAACAGCACTGGGGATCTGGGCTTTCCCAGAGAAGCAACATCTCATGGCGCTCGGCCGCGGCAGAGCCTCTTGCCGAAAAGGTAAACGTCCGGCTCCTTCTCCCACAGGGAAGGGCCCAGCCCTGAAAGCTGTTGCTGCTCTTCACGGTGCCTTGGCACCCTATCTACAGGCACAACAGCACTGGGGATCTGGGCTTTCCCAGAGACGCAACAGCTCATGGCGCTCGTTCATGGCAGAGCCTCTTGCCGAAAAGGCAAACGTCCGGCTCCTTCTCCCACAGGGAAGGGCCCAGCCCTGAAACCTGTTGCTGATCTTCACCTAACCTTGATGCCCTATGTACTAGGCAAAACAGCACTGGGGATTTGTGCTTTCCCAGAGACGCAACATCTCATGGCGCTCGGCCGTGGCAGAGCCTCTTGCCGAAAACGCAAACGTCCGGCTCCTTCTGCCACATGGAAACACGCAGCCCTGAAAGCTGTTGCTGCTCTTCACGGTGCCTTGGCGCCCTATCTACAGGCACAACAGCACTGGGGATCTGGGCTTTCCCAGAGAAGCAACATCTCATGGCGCTCGGCCGCGGCAGAGCCTCTTGCCGAAAAGGCAAACGTCCGGCTCCTTCTCCCACAGGGAAGGGCCCAGCCCTGAAAGCTGTTGCTGCTCTTCACCTAACCTTGGTGCCCTATCTACAGGCACAACAGCACTGGGGAACTGGGCTATCCCAGAGACGCAACATCTCATGGTGCTCGGCCGCGGCAGACGCTCTTGCCGAAAAGGCAAATGTCCGGCTCCGTCTTCCACAGGGAAGGGCCCAGCCCTGAAAGCTGTTGCTGCTCTTCACGGTGCCTTGGCGCCCTATCTACAGGCACAACAGCACTGGGGATCTGGGCTTTCCAAGAGAAGCAACACCTCATGGCGCTCGGCCGCGGCAGAGCCTCTTGCCGAAAAGGCAAACGTCCGGCTCCTTCTGCCACAGGGAAGGGCCCAGCCCTGAAAGCTGTTGCTGCTCTTCACGGTGCCTTGGCGCCCTATCTACAGGCACAACAGCACTGGGGATCTGGGCTTTCCCAGACAAGCAACATCTCATGGCGCTCGGCCGCGGCAGAGCCTCTTGCCGAAAAGGCAAATGTCTGGCTCCTTCTGCCACAGGGAAACACCCATCCCTGAAAGCTGTTGCTGCTCTTCACGGTGCCTTGGCGCCCTATCTACAGGCACAACAGCACTGGGGATCTGGGCTTTCCCAGAGACGCAACATCTCATGGCGCTCGGACGCGGCAGAGCCTCTTGCCGAAAAGGCAAACGTCCGGCTCCTTCTCCCACAGGGAAGGGCCCAGCCCTGAAAGCTGTTGCTGATCTTCACCTAACCTTGATGCCCTATGTACTAGGCAAAACAGCACTGGGGATTTGTGCTTTCCCAGAGACGCAACATCTCATGGCGCTTGGCCGTTGCAGAGCCTCTTGCCGAAAAGGCAAACGTCCGCCTCCTTCTCCCACAGGGAAACACCCAGCCCTGAAAGCTGTTGCTGCTCTTCACGGTGCCTTGGCGCCCTATCTACAGGCACAACAGCACTGGGGATCTGGGCTTTCCCAGAGACGCAACATCTCATGGCGCTCGGCTGCGGCAGAGCCTCTTGCCGAAAAGGCAAACATCCGGCTCCTTCTCCCACAGGGAAGGGCCCAGCCCTGAAAGCTGTTGCTGCTCTTCACGGTGCCTTGGCGCCCTATCTACAGGCACAACAGCACTGGGGATCTGGGCTTTCCCAGAGAAGCAACATCTCATGGCGCTCGGCCACGGCAGAGCCTCTTGCCGAAAAGGCAAACGTCCGGCTCCTTCTGCCACTGGGAAGGGCCCAGCCCTGAAAGCTGTTGCTGCTCTTCACGGTGCCTTGGCGCCCTATCTACAGGCACAATAGCCCTGGGGATCTGGGCTTTCCCAGAGAAGCAACATCTCATGGCGCTCGGCCACGGCAGATCCTCTTGCCGAAAAGGCAAACGTCCGGCTCCTTCTGCCACAGGGAAACACCCAGCCCTGAAAGCTGTTGCTGCTCTTCACGGTGCCTTGGCGCCCTATCTACAGGCACAACAGCACTGGGGATCTGGGCTTTCCCAGAGAAGCAACATCTCATGGCGCCTGGCCACGGCAGAGCCTCTTGCCGAAAAGGCAAACGTCCGGCTCCTTCTCCCACAGGGAAGGGCCCAGCCCTGAAAGCTGTTGCTGCTCTTCACGGTGCCTTGGGGCCCTGTCTACAGGCACAACAGCACTGGGGATCTGGGCTTTCCCAGAGAAGCAATATCTCATGGCGCTCGGACGCGGCAGAGCCTCTTGCCGAAAAGGCAAACGTCAGGCTCCTTCTCCCACTGGGAAGGGCCCAGCCCTGAAAGCTGTTGCTGCTCTTCACGGTGCCTTGGCACCCTATCTACAGGCACAACAGCACTGGGGATCTGGGCTTTCCCAGAGACGAAACATCTCATGGCGCCCGGCCGTGGCAGAGCCTCTTGCTGAAAAGGCAAACGTCCGGCTCCTTCTCCCACAGGGAAGGGCCCAGCCCTGAAAGCTGTTGCTGCTCTTCACCTAACCTTGGTGCCCTATGTACTAGGCACAACAGCACTGGGGATTTGTGCTTTCCCAGAGACGCAACATCTCATGGCGCTCGGCCGCGGCAGAGCCTCTTGCCGAAAAGGCAAACGTCCGGCTCCTTCTCCCACAGGGAAGGGCCCAGCCCTGAAAGCTGTTGCTGCTCTTCACGGTGCCTTGGCGCCCTATCTACAGGCACAACAGCACTGGGGATCTGGGCTTTCCCAGAGACGCAACATCTCATGGCGCTCGGACGCGGCAGAGCCTCTTGCCGAAAAGGCAAACGTCCGGCTCCTTCTCCCACAGGGAAGGGCCCAGCCCTGAAAGCTGTTGCTGCTCTTCACGGTGCCTTGGGGCCGTATCTACAGGCACAACAGCACTGGGGATCTGGGCTTTCCCAGAGAAGCAACATCTCATGGCGCTCGGCCGCGGCAGAGCCTCTTGCCGAAAAGGCAAACGTCCGGCTCCTTCTGCCACATGGAAACACCCAGCCCTGAAAGCTGTTGCTGCTCTTCACGGTGCCTTGGCGCCCTATCTACAGGCACAACAGCACTGGGGATCTGGGCTTTCCCAGAGACGAAACATCTCATGGCGCTCGTTCGCGGCAGAGCCTCTTGCCGAAAAGGCAAACGTCCAGCTCCTTCTCCCACAGGGAAGGGCCCAGCCCTGAAAGCTGTTGCTGATCTTCACCTAACCTTGGTGCCCTATCTACAGGCACAACAGCACTGGGGATCTGGGCTTTCCCAGAGACGCAACATCTCATGGCGCTCGCACGCGGCAGAGCCTCTTGCCGAAAAGGCAAACGTCCGGCTCCTTCTCCCACAGGGAAACACCCAGCCCTGAAAGCTGTTGCTGCTCTTCACGGTGCCTTGCCGCCCTATCTACAGGCACAACAGCACTGGGGATCTGGGCTTTCCCAGAGACGCAACAGCTCATGGCGCTCGTTCATGGCAGAGCCTCTTGCCGAAAAGGCAAATCTCCGGCTCCTTCTCCCACAGGGAAGGGCCCAGCCCTGAAAGCTGTTGCTGCTCTTCACCTAACCTTGGTGCCCTATCTACAGGCACAACAGCACTGGGGAACTGGGCTATCCCAGAGACGCAACATCTCATGGCGCTCGGCCGTGGCAGAGCCTCTTGCCGAAAACGCAAACGTCCGGCTCCTTCTGCCACATGGAAACACGCAGCCCTGAAAGCTGTTGCTGCTCTTCACGGTGCCTTGGCGCCCTATCTACAGGCACAACAGCACTGGGGATCTGGGCTTTCCCAGATAAGCAACATCTCATGGCGCTCGGCCGCGGCAGAGCCTCTTGCCGAAAAGGCAAACGTCCGGCTCCTTCTCCCACAGGGAAGGGCCCAGCCCTGAAAGCTGTTGCTGCTCTTCACCTAACCTTGGTGCCCTATCTACAGGCACAACAGCACTGGGGAACTGGGCTATCCCAGAGACGCAACATCTCATGGTGCTCGGCCGCGGCAGACGCTCTTGCCGAAAAGGCAAATGTCCGGCTCCGTCTTCCACAGGGAAGGGCCCAGCCCTGAAAGCTGTTGCTGCTCTTCACGGTGCCTTGGCGCCCTATCTACAGGCACAACAGCACTGGGGATCTGGGCTTTCCAAGAGAAGCAACACCTCATGGCGCTCGGCCGCGGCAGAGCCTCTTGCCGAAAAGGCAAACGTCCGGCTCCTTCTGCCACAGGGAAGGGCCCAGCCCTGAAAGCTGTTGCTGCTCTTCACGGTGCCTTGGCGCCCTATCTACAGGCACAACAGCACTGGGGATCTGGGCTTTCCCAGACAAGCAACATCTCATGGCGCTCGGCCGCGGCAGAGCCTCTTGCCGAAAAGGCAAATGTCTGGCTCCTTCTGCCACAGGGAAACACCCAGCCCTGAAAGCTGTTGCTGCTCTTCACGGTGCCTTGGCGCCCTATCTACAGGCACAACAGCACTGGGGATCTGGGCTTTCCCAGAGACGCAACATCTCATGGCGCTCGGCTGCGGCAGAGCCTCTTGCCGAAAAGGCAAACATCCGGCTCCTTCTCCCACAGGGAAGGGCCCAGCCCTGAAAGCTGTTGCTGCTCTTCACGGTGCCTTGGCGCCCTATCTACAGGCACAACAGCACTGGGGATCTGGGCTTTCCCAGAGAAGCAACATCTCATGGCGCTCGGCCACGGCAGAGCCTCTTGCCGAAAAGGCAAACGTCCGGCTCCTTCTGCCACAGGGAAACACCCACCCTGAAAGCTGTTGCTGCTCTTCACGGTGCCTTGGCGCCCTATCTACAGGCACAATAGCCCTGGGGATCTGGGCTTTCCCAGAGAAGCAACATCTCATGGCGCTCGGCCACGGCAGATCCTCTTGCCGAAAAGGCAAACGTCCGGCTCCTTCTGCCACAGGGAAACACCCAGCCCTGAAAGCTGTTGCTGCTCTTCACGGTGCCTTGGCGCCCTATCTACAGGCACAACAGCACTGGGGATCTGGGCTTTCCCAGAGAAGCAACATCTCATGGCGCCTGGCCACGGCAGAGCCTCTTGCCGAAAAGGCAAACGTCCGGCTCCTTCTCCCACAGGGAAGGGCCCAGCCCTGAAAGCTGTTGCTGCTCTTCACGGTGCCTTGGGGCCCTGTCTACAGGCACAACAGCACTGGGGATCTGGGCTTTCCCAGAGAAGCAATATCTCATGGCGCTCGGACGCGGCAGAGCCTCTTGCCGAAAAGGCAAACGTCAGGCTCCTTCTCCCACTGGGAAGGGCCCAGCCCTGAAAGCTGTTGCTGCTCTTCACGGTGCCTTGGCACCCTATCTACAGGCACAACAGCACTGGGGATCTGGGCTTTCCCAGAGACGAAACATCTCATGGCGCCCGGCCGTGGCAGAGCCTCTTGCTGAAAAGGCAAACGTCCGGCTCCTTCTCCCACAGGGAAGGGCCCAGCCCTGAAAGCTGTTGCTGCTCTTCACCTAACCTTGGTGCCCTATGTACTAGGCACAACAGCACTGGGGATTTGTGCTTTCCCAGAGACGCAACATCTCATGGCGCTCGGCCGCGGCAGAGCCTCTTGCCGAAAAGGCAAACGTCCGGCTCCTTCTCCCACAGGGAAGGGCCCAGCCCTGAAAGCTGTTGCTGCTCTTCACGGTGCCTTGGCGCCCTATCTACAGGCACAACAGCACTGGGGATCTGGGCTTTCCCAGAGACGCAACATCTCATGGCGCTCGGCCGCGGCAGAGCCTCTTGCCGAAAAGGCAAACGTCCGGCTCCTTCTCCCACAGGGAAGGGCCCAGCCCTGAAAGCTGTTGCTGCTCTTCACGGTGCCTTGGGGCCCTATCTACAGGCACAACAGCACTGGGGATCTGGGCTTTCCCAGAGAAGCAACATCTCATGGCGCTCGGCCGCGGCAGAGCCTCTTGCCGAAAAGGCAAACGTCCGGCTCCTTCTGCCACATGGAAACACCCAGCCCTGAAAGCTGTTGCTGCTCTTCACGGTGCCTTGGCGCCCTATCTACAGGCACAACAGCACTGGGGATCTGGGCTTTCCCAGAGACGAAACATCTCATGGCGCTCGTTCGCGGCAGAGCCTCTTGCCGAAAAGGCAAACGTCCAGCTCCTTCTCCCACAGGGAAGGGCCCAGCCCTGAAAGCTGTTGCTGATCTTCACCTAACCTTGGTGCCCTATCTACAGGCACAACAGCACTGGGGATCTGGGCTTTCCCAGAGACGCAACATCTCATGGCGCTCGGCCGCGGCAGAGCCTCTTGCCGAAAAGGTAAACGTCCGGCTCCTTCTCCCACAGGGAAGGGCCCAGCCCTGAAAGCTGTTGCTGCTCTTCACGGTGCCTTGGCACCCTATCTACAGGCACAACAGCACTGGGGATCTGGGCTTTCCCAGAGACGCAACAGCTCATGGCGCTCGTTCATGGCAGAGCCTCTTGCCGAAAAGGCAAACGTCCGGCTCCTTCTCCCACAGGGAAGGGCCCAGCCCTGAAACCTGTTGCTGATCTTCACCTAACCTTGATGCCCTATGTACTAGGCAAAACAGCACTGGGGATTTGTGCTTTCCCAGAGACGCAACATCTCATGGCGCTCGGCCGTGGCAGAGCCTCTTGCCGAAAACGCAAACGTCCGGCTCCTTCTGCCACATGGAAACACGCAGCCCTGAAAGCTGTTGCTGCTCTTCACGGTGCCTTGGCGCCCTATCTACAGGCACAACAGCACTGGGGATCTGGGCTTTCCCAGAGAAGCAACATCTCATGGCGCTCGGCCGCGGCAGAGCCTCTTGCCGAAAAGGCAAACGTCCGGCTCCTTCTCCCACAGGGAAGGGCCCAGCCCTGAAAGCTGTTGCTGCTCTTCACCTAACCTTGGTGCCCTATCTACAGGCACAACAGCACTGGGGAACTGGGCTATCCCAGAGACGCAACATCTCATGGTGCTCGGCCGCGGCAGACGCTCTTGCCGAAAAGGCAAATGTCCGGCTCCGTCTTCCACAGGGAAGGGCCCAGCCCTGAAAGCTGTTGCTGCTCTTCACGGTGCCTTGGCGCCCTATCTACAGGCACAACAGCACTGGGGATCTGGGCTTTCCAAGAGAAGCAACACCTCATGGCGCTCGGCCGCGGCAGAGCCTCTTGCCGAAAAGGCAAACGTCCGGCTCCTTCTGCCACAGGGAAGGGCCCAGCCCTGAAAGCTGTTGCTGCTCTTCACGGTGCCTTGGCGCCCTATCTACAGGCACAACAGCACTGGGGATCTGGGCTTTCCCAGACAAGCAACGTCTCATGGCGCTCGGCCGCGGCAGAGCCTCTTGCCGAAAAGGCAAATGTCTGGCTCCTTCTGCCACAGGGAAACACCCATCCCTGAAAGCTGTTGCTGCTCTTCACGGTGCCTTGGCGCCCTATCTACAGGCACAACAGCACTGGGGATCTGGGCTTTCCCAGAGACGCAACATCTCATGGCGCTCGGACGCGGCAGAGCCTCTTGCCGAAAAGGCAAACGTCCGGCTCCTTCTCCCACAGGGAAGGGCCCAGCCCTGAAAGCTGTTGCTGCTCTTCACGGTGCCTTGGGGCCCTATCTACAGGCACAACAGCACTGGGGATCTGGGCTTTCCCAGAGAAGCAACATCTCATGGCGCTCGGCCGCGGCAGAGCCTCTTGCCGAAAAGGCAAACGTCCGGCTCCTTCTGCCACATGGAAACACCCAGCCCTGAAAGCTGTTGCTGCTATTCACGGTGCCTTGGCGCCCTATCTACAGGCACAACAGCACTGGGGATCTGGGCTTTCCCAGAGACGAAACATCTCATGGCGCTCGTTCGCGGCAGAGCCTCTTGCCGAAAAGGCAAACGTCCAGCTCCTTCTCCCACAGGGAAGGGCCCAGCCCTGAAAGCTGTTGCTGATCTTCACCTAACCTTGGTGCCCTATCTACAGGCACAACAGCACTGGGGATCTGGGCTTTCCCAGAGACGCAACATCTCATGGCGCTCGGCCGCGGCAGAGCCTCTTGCCGAAAAGGTAAACGTCCGGCTCCTTCTCCCACAGGGAAGGGCCCAGCCCTGAAAGCTGTTGCTGCTCTTCACGGTGCCTTGGCACCCTATCTACAGGCACAACAGCACTGGGGATCTGGGCTTTCCCAGAGACGCAACAGCTCATGGCGCTCGTTCATGGCAGAGCCTCTTGCCGAAAAGGCAAACGTCCGGCTCCTTCTCCCACAGGGAAGGGCCCAGCCCTGAAACCTGTTGCTGATCTTCACCTAACCTTGATGCCCTATGTACTAGGCAAAACAGCACTGGGGATTTGTGCTTTCCCAGAGACGCAACATCTCATGGCGCTCGGCCGTGGCAGAGCCTCTTGCCGAAAACGCAAACGTCCGGCTCCTTCTGCCACATGGAAACACGCAGCCCTGAAAGCTGTTGCTGCTCTTCACGGTGCCTTGGCGCCCTATCTACAGGCACAACAGCACTGGGGATCTGGGCTTTCCCAGAGAAGCAACATCTCATGGCGCTCGGCCGCGGCAGAGCCTCTTGCCGAAAAGGCAAACGTCCGGCTCCTTCTCCCACAGGGAAGGGCCCAGCCCTGAAAGCTGTTGCTGCTCTTCACCTAACCTTGGTGCCCTATCTACAGGCACAACAGCACTGGGGAACTGGGCTATCCCAGAGACGCAACATCTCATGGTGCTCGGCCGCGGCAGACGCTCTTGCCGAAAAGGCAAATGTCCGGCTCCGTCTTCCACAGGGAAGGGCCCAGCCCTGAAAGCTGTTGCTGCTCTTCACGGTGCCTTGGCGCCCTATCTACAGGCACAACAGCACTGGGGATCTGGGCTTTCCAAGAGAAGCAACACCTCATGGCGCTCGGCCGCGGCAGAGCCTCTTGCCGAAAAGGCAAACGTCCGGCTCCTTCTGCCACAGGGAAGGGCCCAGCCCTGAAAGCTGTTGCTGCTCTTCACGGTGCCTTGGCGCCCTATCTACAGGCACAACAGCACTGGGGATCTGGGCTTTCCCAGACAAGCAACGTCTCATGGCGCTCGGCCGCGGCAGAGCCTCTTGCCGAAAAGGCAAATGTCTGGCTCCTTCTGCCACAGGGAAACACCCATCCCTGAAAGCTGTTGCTGCTCTTCACGGTGCCTTGGCGCCCTATCTACAGGCACAACAGCACTGGGGATCTGGGCTTTCCCAGAGACGCAACATCTCATGGCGCTCGGACGCGGCAGAGCCTCTTGCCGAAAAGGCAAACGTCCGGCTCCTTCTCCCACAGGGAAGGGCCCAGCCCTGAAAGCTGTTGCTGATCTTCACCTAACCTTGATGCCCTATGTACTAGGCAAAACAGCACTGGGGATTTGTGCTTTCCCAGAGACGCAACATCTCATGGCGCTCGGCCGTTGCAGAGCCTCTTGCCGAAAAGGCAAACGTCCGCCTCCTTCTCCCACAGGGAAACACCCAGCCCTGAAAGCTGTTGCTGCTCTTCACGGTGCCTTGGCGCCCTATCTACAGGCACAACAGCACTGGGGATCTGGGCTTTCCCAGAGACGCAACATCTCATGGCGCTCGGCTGCGGCAGAGCCTCTTGCCGAAAAGGCAAACATCCGGCTCCTTCTCCCACAGGGAAGGGCCCAGCCCTGAAAGCTGTTGCTGCTCTTCACGGTGCCTTGGCGCCCTATCTACAGGCACAATAGCCCTGGGGATCTGGGCTTTCCCAGAGAAGCAACATCTCATGGCGCTCGGCCACGGCAGAGCCTCTGGCCGAAAAGGCAAACGTCCGGCTCCTTCTGCCACAGGGAAACACCCAGCCCTGAAAGCTGTTGCTGCTCTTCACGGTGCCTTGGCGCCCTATCTACAGGCACAATAGCCCTGGGGATCTGGGCTTTCCCAGAGAAGCAACATCTCATGGCGCTCGGCCACGGCAGAGCCTCTTGCCGAAAAGGCAAACGTCCGGCTCCTTCTGCCACAGGGAAACACCCAGCCCTGAAAGCTGTTGCTGCTCTTCACGGTGCCTTGGCACCCTATCTACAGGCACAACAGCACTGGGGATCTGGGCTTTCCCAGAGAAGCAACATCTCATGGCGCCTGGCCACGGCAGAGCCTCTTGCCGAAAAGGCAAACGTCCGGCTCCTTCTCCCACAGGGAAGGGCCCAGCCCTGAAAGCTGTTGCTGCTCTTCACGGTGCCTTGGGGCCCTATCTACAGGCACAACAGCACTGGGGATCTGGGCTTTCCCAGAGAAGCAACATCTCATGGCGCTCGGACGCGGCAGAGCCTCTTGCCGAAAAGGCAAACGTCCGGCTCCTTCTCCCACTGGGAAGGGCCCAGCCCTGAAAGCTGTTGCTGCTCTTCACGGTGCCTTGGCACCCTATCTACAGGCACAACAGCACTGGGGATCTGGGCTTTCCCAGAGAAGCAACATCTCATGGCGCTCGGCCGCGGCAGAGCCTCTTGCCGAAAAGGCAAATGTCTGGCTCCTTCTGCCACAGGGAAACACCCAGCCCTGAAAGCTGTTGCTGCTCTTCACGGTGCCTTGGCGCCCTATCTACAGGCACAACAGCACTGGGGATCTGGGCTTTCCCAGAGACGCAACATCTCATGGCGCTCGTTCATGGCAGAGCCTCTTGCCGAAAAGGCAAACGTCCGGCTCCTTCTCCCACAGGGAAGGGCCCAGCCCTGAAAGCTGTTGCTGATCTTCACCTAACCTTGATGCCCTATGTACTAGGCACAACAGCACTGGGGATCTGGGCTTTCCCAGAGACGAAACATCTCATGGCGCCCGGCCGTGGCAGAGCCTCTTGCCGAAAAGGCAAACGTCCGGCTCCTTCTCCCACAGGGAAGGGCCCAGCCCTGAAAGCTGTTGCTGCTCTTCACCTAACCTTGGTGCCCTATGTACTAGGCACAACAGCACTGGGGATTTGTGCTTTCCCAGAGACGCAACATCTCATGGCGCTCGGCCGCGGCAGAGCCTCTTGCCGAAAAGGCAAACGTCCGGCTCCTTCTCCCACAGGGAAGGGCCCAGCCCTGAAAGCTGTTGCTGCTCTTCACGGTGCCTTGGCGCCCTATCTACAGGCACAACAGCACTGGGGATCTGGGCTTTCCCAGAGACGCAACATCTCATGGCGCTCGGACGCGGCAGAGCCTCTTGCCGAAAAGGCAAACGTCCGGCTCCTTCTCCCACAGGGAAGGGCCCAGCCCTGAAAGCTGTTGCTGCTCTTCACGGTGCCTTGGGGCCCTATCTACAGGCACAACAGCACTGGGGATCTGGGCTTTCCCAGAGAAGCAACATCTCATGGCGCTCGGCCGCGGCAGAGCCTCTTGCCGAAAAGGCAAACGTCCGGCTCCTTCTGCCACATGGAAACACCCAGCCCTGAAAGCTGTTGCTGCTCTTCACGGTGCCTTGGCGCCCTATCTACAGGCACAACAGCACTGGGGATCTGGGCTTTCCCAGAGACGAAACATCTCATGGCGCTCGTTCGCGGCAGAGCCTCTTGCCGAAAAGGCAAACGTCCAGCTCCTTCTCCCACAGGGAAGGGCCCAGCCCTGAAAGCTGTTGCTGATCTTCACCTAACCTTGGTGCCCTATCTACAGGCACAACAGCACTGGGGATCTGGGCTTTCCCAGAGACGCAACATCTCATGGCGCTCGCACGCGGCAGAGCCTCTTGCCGAAAAGGCAAACGTCCGGCTCCTTCTCCCACAGGGAAACACCCAGCCCTGAAAGCTGTTGCTGCTCTTCACGGTGCCTTGCCGCCCTATCTACAGGCACAACAGCACTGGGGATCTGGGCTTTCCCAGAGACGCAACAGCTCATGGCGCTCGTTCATGGCAGAGCCTCTTGCCGAAAAGGCAAACGTCCGGCTCCTTCTCCCACAGGGAAGGGCCCAGCCCTGAAAGCTGTTGCTGCTCTTCACCTAACCTTGGTGCCCTATCTACAGGCACAACAGCACTGGGGAACTGGGCTATCCCAGAGACGCAACATCTCATGGCGCTCGGCCGTGGCAGAGCCTCTTGCCGAAAACGCAAACGTCCGGCTCCTTCTGCCACATGGAAACACGCAGCCCTGAAAGCTGTTGCTGCTCTTCACGGTGCCTTGGCGCCCTATCTACAGGCACAACAGCACTGGGGATCTGGGCTTTCCCAGAGACGAAACATCTCATGGCGCTCGGCCGCGGCAGAGCCTCTTGCCGAAAAGGCAAACGTCCGGCTCCTTCTCCCACAGGGAAGGGCCCAGCCCTGAAAGCTGTTGCTGCTCTTCACCTAACCTTGGTGCCCTATCTACAGGCACAACAGCACTGGGGAACTGGGCTATCCCAGAGACGCAACATCTCATGGTGCTCGGCCGCGGCAGACGCTCTTGCCGAAAAGGCAAATGTCCGGCTCCGTCTTCCACAGGGAAGGGCCCAGCCCTGAAAGCTGTTGCTGCTCTTCACGGTGCCTTGGCGCCCTATCTACAGGCACAACAGCACTGGGGATCTGGGCTTTCCAAGAGAAGCAACACCTCATGGCGCTCGGCCGCGGCAGAGCCTCTTGCCGAAAAGGCAAACGTCCGGCTCCTTCTGCCACAGGGAAGGGCCCAGCCCTGAAAGCTGTTGCTGCTCTTCACGGTGCCTTGGCGCCCTATCTACAGGCACAACAGCACTGGGGATCTGGGCTTTCCCAGACAAGCAACATCTCATGGCGCTCGGCCGCGGCAGAGCCTCTTGCCGAAAAGGCAAATGTCTGGCTCCTTCTCCCACAGGGAAACACCCAGCCCTGAAAGCTGTTGCTGCTCTTCACGGTGCCTTGGCGCCCTATCTACAGGCACAACAGCACTGGGGATCTGGGCTTTCCCAGAGACGCAACATCTCATGGCGCTCGGACGCGGCAGAGCCTCTTGCCGAAAAGGCAAACGTCCGGCTCCTTCTCCCACAGGGAAGGGCCCAGCCCTGAAACCTGTTGCTGATCTTCACCTAACCTTGATGCCCTATGTACTAGGCAAAACAGCACTGGGGATTTGTGCTTTCCCAGAGACGCAACATCTCATGGCGCTCGGCCGTGGCAGAGCCTCTTGCCGAAAACGCAAACGTCAGGCTCCTTCTGCCACAGGGAAACACCCAGCCCTGAAAGCTGTTGCTGCTCTTCACGGTGCCTTGGCGCCCTATCTACAGGCACAACAGCACTGGGGATCTGGGCTTTCCCTGAGACGCAACATCTCATGGCGCTCGGCCGCGGCAGAGCCTCTTGCCGAAAAGGCAAACGTCCGGCTCCTTCTCCCACAGGGAAGGGCCCAGCCCTGAAAGCTGTTGCTGCTCTTCACGGTGCCTTGGCGCCCTATCTACAGGCACAATAGCCCTGGGGATCTGGGCTTTCCCAGAGAAGCAACATCTCATGGCGCTCGGCCACGGCAGAGCCTCTTGCCGAAAAGGCAAACGTCCGGCTCCTTCTGCCACAGGGAAGGGCCCAGCCCTGAAAGCTGTTGCTGCTCTTCACGGTGCCTTGGGGCCCTATCTACAGGCACAACAGCACTGGGGATCTGGGCTTTCCCAGAGAAGCAACATCTCATGGCGCTCGGACGCGGCAGAGCCTCTTGCCGAAAAGGCAAACGTCCGGCTCCTTCTCCCACTGGGAAGGGCCCAGCCCTGAAAGCTGTTGCTGCTCTTCACGGTGCCTTGGCACCCTATCTACAGGCACAACAGCACTGGGGTTCTGGGCTTTCCCAGAGACGAAACATCTCATGGCGCCCGGCCGTGGCAGAGCCTCTTGCTGAAAAGGCAAACGTCCGGCTCCTTCTCCCACAGGGAAGGGCCCAGCCCTGAAAGCTGTTGCTGCTCTTCACCTAACCTTGGTGCCCTATGTACTAGGCACAACAGCACTGGGGATTTGTGCTTTCCCAGAGATGCAACATCTCATGGCGCTCGGCCGCGGCAGAGCCTCTTGCCGAAAAGGCAAACGTCCGGCTCCTTCTGCCACAGGGAAGGGCCCAGCCCTGAAAGCTGTTGCTGCTCTTCACGGTGCCTTGCCGCCCTATCTACAGGCACAACAGCACTGGGGATCTGGGCTTTCCCAGAGACGCAACATCTCATGGCGCTCGGCCGCGGCAGAGCCTCTTGCCGAAAAGGCAAACGTCCTGCTCCTTCTCCCACTGGGAAGGGCCCAGCCCTGAAAGCTGTTGCTGCTCTTCACGGTGCCTTGGCACCCTATCTACAGGCACAACAGCACTGGGGATCTGGGCTTTCCCAGAGACGCAACATGTCATGGCGCTCGGCCGCGGCAGAGCCTCTTGCCGAAAAGGCAAACGTCCGGCTCCTTCTGCCACATGGAAACACGCAGCCCTGAAAGCTGTTGCTGCTCTTCACGGTGCCTTGGCGCCCTATCTACAGGCACAACAGCACTGGGGATCTGGGCTTTCCCAGAGACGCAACATCTCATGGCGCTCGTTCGCGGCAGAGCCTCTTGCCGAAAAGGCAAACGTCCAGCTCCTTCTCCCACAGGGAAGGGCCCAGCCCTGAAACCTGTTGCTGATCTTCACCTAACCTTGGTGCCCTATGTACTAGGCACAACAGCACTGGGGATTTGTGCTTTCCCAGAGACGCAACATCTCATGGCGCTTGGCCGTGGCAGAGCCTCTTGCCGAAAACGCAAACGTCCGGCTCCTTCTCCCACAGGGAAACACCCAGCCCTGAAAGCTGTTGCTGCTCTTCACGGTGCCTTGGCGCCCTATCTACAGGCACAACAGCACTGGGGATCTGGGCTTTCCCTGAGACGCAACATCTCATGGCGCTCGGCCGCGGCAGAGCCTCTTGCCGAAAAGGCAAACGTTGGCTCCTTCTCCCACAGGGAAGGGCCCAGCCCTGAAAGCTGTTGCTGCTCTTCACGGTGCCTTGGCGCCCTATCTACAGGCACAATAGCCCTGGGGATCTGGGCTTTCCCAGAGAAGCAACATCTCATGGCGCTCGGCCACGGCAGAGCCTCTTGCCGAAAAGGCAAACGTCCGGCTCCTTCTGCCACAGGGAAGGGCCCAGCCCTGAAAGCTGTTGCTGCTCTTCACGGTGCCTTGGGGCCCTATCTACAGGCACAACAGCACTGGGGATCTGGGCTTTCCCAGAGAAGCAACATCTCATGGCGCTCGGACGCGGCAGAGCCTCTTGCCGAAAAGGCAAACGTCCGGCTCCTTCTCCCACTGGGAAGGGCCCAGCCCTGAAAGCTGTTGCTGCTCTTCACGGTGCCTTGGCACCCTATCTACAGGCACAACAGCACTGGGGATCTGGGCTTTCCCAGAGACGAAACATCTCATGGCGCCCGGCCGTGGCAGAGCCTCTTGCTGAAAAGGCAAACGTCCGGCTCCTTCTCCCACAGGGAAGGGCCCAGCCCTGAAAGCTGTTGCTGCTCTTCACCTAACCTTGGTGCCCTATGTACTAGGCACAACAGCACTGGGGATTTGTGCTTTCCCAGAGACGCAACATCTCATGGCGCTCGGCCGCGGCAGAGCCTCTTGCCGAAAAGGCAAACGTCCGGCTCCTTCTGCCACAGGGAAGGGCCCAGCCCTGAAAGCTGTTGCTGCTCTTCACGGTGCCTTGCCGCCCTATCTACAGGCACAACAGCACTGGGGATCTGGGCTTTCCCAGAGACGCAACATCTCATGGCGCTCGGCCGCGGCAGAGCCTCTTGCCGAAAAGGCAAACGTCCTGCTCCTTCTCCCACTGGGAAGGGCCCAGCCCTGAAAGCTGTTGCTGCTCTTCACGGTGCCTTGGCACCCTATCTACAGGCACAACAGCACTGGGGATCTGGGCTTTCCCAGAGACGCAACATCTCATGGCGCTCGGCCGCGGCAGAGCCTCTTGCCGAAAAGGCAAACGTCCGGCTCCTTCTGCCACATGGAAACACGCAGCCCTGAAAGCTGTTGCTGCTCTTCACGGTGCCTTGGCGCCCTATCTACAGGCACAACAGCACTGGGGATCTGGGCTTTCCCAGAGACGCAACATCTCATGGCGCTCGTTCGCGGCAGAGCCTCTTGCCGAAAAGGCAAACGTCCAGCTCCTTCTCCCACAGGGAAGGGCCCAGCCCTTAAACCTGTTGCTGATCTTCACCTAACCTTGGTGCCCTATGTACTAGGCACAACAGCACTGGGGATTTGTGCTTTCCCAGAGACGCAACATCTCATGGCGCTCGGCCGTGGCAGAGCCTCTTGCCGAAAAGGCAAACGTCCGGCTCCTTCTCCCACAGGGAAACACCCAGCCCTGAAAGCTGTTGCTGATCTTCACCTAACCTTGGTGCCCTATCTACAGGCACAACAGCACTGGGGATCTGGGCTTTCCCAGAGACGCAACATCTCATGGCGCTCGCACGCGGCAGAGACTCTTGCCGAAAAGGCAAACGTCCGGCTCCTTCTCCCACAGGGAAACACCCAGCCCTGAAAGCTGTTGCTGCTCTTCACGGTGCCTTGGCGCCCTATCTACAGGCACAACAGCACTGGGGATCTGGGCTTTCCCAGAGAAGCAACATCTCATGGCGCTCGGCCGCGGCAGAGCCTCTTGCCGAAAAGGCAAACGTCCGGCTCCTTCTCCCACAGGGAAGGGCCCAGCCCTGAAAGCTGTTGCTGCTCTTCACCTAACCTTGCTGCCCTATCTACAGGCACAACAGCACTGGGGAACTGGGCTATCCCAGAGACGCAACATCTCATGGTGCTCGGCCGCGGCAGACGCTCTTGCCGAAAAGGCAAATGTCCGGCTCCGTCTTCCACAGGGAAGGGCCCAGCCCTGAAAGCTGTTGCTGCTCTTCACGGTGCCTTGGCGCCCTATCTACAGGCACAACAGCACTGGGGATCTGGGCTTTCCCAGAGACGCAACATCTCATGGCGCTCGTTCATGGCAGAGCCTCTTGCCGAAAAGGCAAACGTCCGGCTCCTTCTCCCACAGGGAAGGGCCCAGCCCTGAAAGCTGTTGCTGATCTTCACCTAACCTTGATGCCCTATGTACTAGGCAAAACAGCACTGGGGATTTGTGCTTTCCCAGAGACGCAACATCTCATGGCGCTCGGCCGTTGCAGAGCCTCTTGCCGAAAAGGCAAACGTCCGGCTCCTTCTGCCACATGGAAACACCCAGCCCTGAAAGCTGTTGCTGCTCTTCACGGTGCCTTGGCGCCCTATCTACAGGCACAACAGCACTGGGGATCTGGGCTTTCCCAGAGACGCAACATCTCATGGCGCTCGGCTGCGGCAGAGCCTCTTGCCGAAAAGGCAAACATCCAGCTCCTTCTCCCACAGGGAAGGGCCCAGCCCTGAAAGCTGTTGCTGCTCTTCACGGTGCCTTGGCGCCCTATCTACAGGCACAACAGCACTGGGGATCTGGGCTTTCCCAGAGAAGCAACATCTCATGGCGCTCGGCCACGGCAGAGCCTCTTGCCGAAAAGGCAAACGTCCGGCTCCTTCTGCCACAGGGAAACACCCACCCTGAAAGCTGTTGCTGCTCTTCACGGTGCCTTGGCGCCCTATCTACAGGCACAATAGCCCTGGGGATCTGGGCTTTCCCAGAGAAGCAACATCTCATGGCGCCTGGCCACGGCAGAGCCTCTTGCCGAAAAGGCAAACGTCCGGCTCCTTCTCCCACAGGGAAGGGCCCAGCCCTGAAAGCTGTTGCTGCTCTTCACGGTGCCTTGGGGCCCTGTCTACAGGCACAACAGCACTGGGGATCTGGGCTTTCCCAGAGAAGCAACATCTCATGGCGCTCGGACGCGGCAGAGCCTTTGCCGAAAAGGCAAACGTCAGGCTCCTTCTCCCACTGGGAAGGGCCCAGCCCTGAAAGCTGTTGCTGCTCTTCACGGTGCCTTGGCACCCTATCTACAGGCACAACAGCACTGGGGATCTGGGCTTTCCCAGAGACGAAACATCTCATGGCGCCCGGCCGTGGCAGAGCCTCTTGCTGAAAAGGCAAACGTCCGGCTCCTTCTCCCACAGGGAAGGGCCCAGCCCTGAAAGCTGTTGCTGCTCTTCACCTAACCTTGGTGCCCTATGTACTAGGCACAACAGCACTGGGGATTTGTGCTTTCCCAGAGACGCAACATCTCATGGCGCTCGGCCGCGGCAGAGCCTCTTGCCGAAAAGGCAAACGTCCGGCTCCTTCTCCCACAGGGAAGGGCCCAGCCCTGAAAGCTGTTGCTGCTCTTCACGGTGCCTTGGCGCCCTATCTACAGGCACAACAGCACTGGGGATCTGGGCTTTCCCAGAGACGCAACATCTCATGGCGCTCGGCCGCGGCAGAGCCTCTTGCCGAAAAGGCAAACGTCCGGCTCCTTCTCCCACAGGGAAGGGCCCAGCCCTGAAAGCTGTTGCTGCTCTTCACGGTGCCTTGGGGCCCTATCTACAGGCACAACAGCACTGGGGATCTGGGCTTTCCCAGAGAAGCAACATCTCATGGCGCTCGGCCATGGCAGAGCCTCTTGCCGAAAAGGCAAACGTCCGGCTCCTTCTGCCACATGGAAACACCCAGCCCTGAAAGCTGTTGCTGCTCTTCACGGTGCCTTGGCGCCCTATCTACAGGCACAACAGCACTGGGGATCTGGGCTTTCCCAGAGACGCAACATCTCATGGCGCTCGGCCGCGGCAGAGCCTCTTGCCGAAAAGGCAAACGTTGGCTCCTTCTGCCACAGGGAAGGGCCCAGCCCTGAAAGCTGTTGCTGCTCTTCACGGTGCCTTGGCGCCCTATCTACAGGCACAATAGCCCTGGGGATCTGGGCTTTCCCAGAGAAGCAACATCTCATGGCGCTCGGCCACGGCAGAGCCTCTTGCCGAAAAGGCAAACGTCCGGCTCCTTCTGCCACAGGGAAGGGCCCAGCCCTGAAAGCTGTTGCTGCTCTTCACGGTGCCTTGGGGCCCTATCTACAGGCACAACAGCACTGGGGATCTGGGCTTTCCCAGAGAAGCAACATCTCATGGCGCTCGGACGCGGCAGAGCCTCTTGCCGAAAAGGCAAACGTCCGGCTCCTTCTCCCACTGGGAAGGGCCCAGCCCTGAAAGCTGTTGCTGCTCTTCACGGTGCCTTGGCACCCTATCTACAGGCACAACAGCACTGGGGTTCTGGGCTTTCCCAGAGACGAAACATCTCATGGCGCCCGGCCGTGGCAGAGCCTCTTGCTGAAAAGGCAAACGTCCGGCTCCTTCTCCCACAGGGAAGGGCCCAGCCCTGAAAGCTGTTGCTGCTATTCACCTAACCTTGGTGCCCTATGTACTAGGCACAACAGCACTGGGGATTTGTGCTTTCCCAGAGACGCAACATCTCATGGCGCTCGGACGCGGCAGAGCCTCTTGCCGAAAAGGCAAACGTCCGGCTCCTTCTGCCACAGGGAAGGGCCCAGCCCTGAAAGCTGTTGCTGCTCTTCACGGTGCCTTGCCGCCCTATCTACAGGCACAACAGCACTGGGGATCTGGGCTTTCCCAGAGACGCAACATCTCATGGCGCTCGGCCGCGGCAGAGCCTCTTGCCGAAAAGGCAAACGTCCTGCTCCTTCTCCCACTGGGAAGGGCCCAGCCCTGAAAGCTGTTGCTGCTCTTCACGGTGCCTTGGCACCCTATCTACAGGCACAACAGCACTGGGGATCTGGGCTTTCCCAGAGACGCAACATCTCATGGCGCTCGGCCGCGGCAGAGCCTCTTGCCGAAAAGGCAAACGTCCGGCTCCTTCTGCCACATGGAAACACGCAGCCCTGAAAGCTGTTGCTGCTCTTCACGGTGCCTTGCCGCCCTATCTACAGGCACAACAGCACTGGGGATCTGGGCTTTCCCAGAGACGCAACATCTCATGGCGCTCGTTCGCGGCAGAGCCTCTTGCCGAAAAGGCAAACGTCCAGCTCCTTCTCCCACAGGGAAGGGCCCAGCCCTGAAACCTGTTGCTGATCTTCACCTAACCTTGGTGCCCTATGTACTAGGCACAACAGCACTGGGGATTTGTGCTTTCCCAGAGACGCAACATCTCATGGCGCTCGGCCGTGGCAGAGCCTCTTGCCGAAAAGGCAAACGTCCGGCTCCTTCTCCCACTGGGAAGGGCCCAGCCCTGAAAGCTGTTGCTGATCTTCACCTAACCTTGGTGCCCTATCTACAGGCACAACAGCACTGGGGATCTGGGCTTTCCCAGAGACGCAACATCTCATGGCGCTCGCACGCGGCAGAGACTCTTGCCGAAAAGGCAAACGTCCGGCTCCTTCTCCCACAGGGAAACACCCAGCCCTGAAAGCTGTTGCTGCTCTTCACGGTGCCTTGCCGCCCTATCTACAGGCACAACAGCACTGGGGATCTGGGCTTTCCCAGAGAAGCAACATCTCATGGCGCTCGGCCGCGGCAGAGCCTCTTGCCGAAAAGGCAAACGTCCGGCTCCTTCTGCCACATGGAAACACCCAGCCCTGAAAGCTGTTGCTGCTCTTCACGGTGCCTTGGCGCCCTATCTACAGGCACAACAGCACTGGGGATCTGGGCTTTCCCAGAGACGAAACATCTCATGGCGCTCGTTCGCGGCAGAGCCTCTTGCCGAAAAGGCAAACGTCCAGCTCCTTCTCCCACAGGGAAGGGCCCAGCCCTGAAAGCTGTTGCTGATCTTCACCTAACCTTGATGCCCTATGTACTAGGCACAACAGCACTGGGGATCTGGGCTTTCCCAGAGACGCAACATCTCATGGCGCTCGGCCGTGGCAGAGCCTCTTGCCGAAAACGCAAACGTCCGGCTCCTTCTCCCACAGGGAAACACCCAGCCCTGAAAGCTGTTGCTGCTCTTCACGGTGCCTTGGCGCCCTATCTACAGGCACAACAGCACTGGGGATCTGGGCTTTCCCAGAGACGCAACATCTCATGGCGCTCGGCCGCGGCAGAGCCTCTTGCCGAAAAGGCAAACGTTGGCTCCTTCTCCCACAGGGAAGGGCCCAGCCCTGAAAGCTGTTGCTGCTCTTCACGGTGCCTTGGCGCCCTATCTACAGGCACAATAGCCCTGGGGATCTGGGCTTTCCCAGAGAAGCAACATCTCATGGCGCTCGGCCACGGCAGAGCCTCTTGCCGAAAAGGCAAACGTCCGGCTCCTTCTGCCACAGGGAAGGGCCCAGCCCTGAAAGCTGTTGCTGCTCTTCACGGTGCCTTGGGGCCCTATCTACAGGCACAACAGCACTGGGGATCTGGGCTTTCCCAGAGAAGCAACATCTCATGGCGCTCGGACGCGGCAGAGCCTCTTGCCGAAAAGGCAAACGTCCGGCTCCTTCTCCCACTGGGAAGGGCCCAGCCCTGAAAGCTGTTGCTGCTCTTCACGGTGCCTACAACAGCACTGGGGTTCTGGGCTTTCCCAGAGACGAAACATCTCATGGCGCCCGGCCGTGGCAGAGCCTCTTGCTGAAAAGTCAAACGTCCGGCTCCTTCTCCCACAGGGAAGGGCCCAGCCCTGAAAGCTGTTGCTGCTCTTCACCTAACCTTGGTGCCCTATGTACTAGGCACAACAGCACTGGGGATTTGTTGCTTTCCCAGAGACGCAACATCTCATGGCGCTCGGCCGCGGCAGAGCCTCTTGCCGAAAAGGCAAACGTCCGGCTCCTTCTGCCACAGGGAAGGGCCCAGCCCTGAAAGCTGTTGCTGCTCTTCACGGTGCCTTGCCGCCCTATCTACAGGCACAACAGCACTGGGGATCTGGGCTTTCCCAGAGACGCAACATCTCATGGCGCTCGGCCGCGGCAGAGCCTCTTGCCGAAAAGGCAAACGTCCTGCTCCTTCTCCCACTGGGAAGGGCCCAGCCCTGAAAGCTGTTGCTGCTCTTCACGGTGCCTTGGCACCCTATCTACAGGCACAACAGCACTGGGGATCTGGGCTTTCCCAGAGACGCAACATCTCATGGCGCTCGGCCGCGGGCCAGAGCCTCTTGCCGAAAAGGCAAACGTCCGGCCTCCTTCTGCCACATGGAAACACGCAGCCCTGAAAGCTGTTGCTGCTCTTCACGGGTGCCTTGCCGCCCTATCTACAGGCACAACAGCACTGGGGATCTGGGCTTTCCCAGAGACGCAACATCTCATGGCGCTCGTTCGCGGCAGAGCCTCTTGCCGAAAAGGCAAACGTCCAGCTCCTTCTCCCACAGGGAAGGGCCCAGCCCTGAAACCTGTTGCTGATCTTCACCTAACCTTGGTGCCCTATGTACTAGGCACAACAGCACTGGGGATTTGTGCTTTCCCAGAGACGCAACATCTCATGCGCTCGGCCGTGGCAGAGCCTCTTGCCGAAAAGGCAAACGTCCGGCTCCTTCTCCCACTGGGAAGGGCCCAGCCCTGAAAGCTGTTGCTGATCTTCACCTAACCTTGGGTGCCCTATCTACAGGCACAACAGCACTGGGGATCTGGGCTTTCCCAGAGACGCAACATCTCATGGCGCTCGCACGCGGCAGAGACTCTTGCCGAAAAGGCAAACGTCCGGCTCCTTCTCCCACAGGGAAACACCCAGACACCCTGAAAGCTGTTGCTGCTCTTCACGGTGCCTTGCCGCCCTATCTACAGGCACAACAGCACTGGGGATCTGGGCTTTCCCAGAGAAGCAACATCTCATGGCGCTCGGCCGCGGCAGAGCCTCTTGCCGAAAAGGCAAACGTCCGGCTCCTTCTCCCACAGGGAAGGGCCCAGCCCTGAAAGCTGTTGCTGCTCTTCACCTAACCTTGCTGCCCTATCTACAGGCACAACAGCACTGGGGAACTGGGCTATCCCAGAGACGCAACATCTCATGGTGCTCGGGCCCGCGGCAGACGCTCTTGCCGAAAAGGCAAATGTCCGGCTCCGTCTTCCACAGGGAAGGGCCCAGCCCTGAAAGCTGTTGCTGCTCTTCACGGTGCCTTGGCGCCCTATCTACAGGCACAACAGCACTGGGGATCTGGGCTTTCCAAGAGAAGCAACACCTCATGGCGCTCGGCCCGCGGCAGAGCCTCTTGCCGAAAAGGCAAACGTCCGGCTCCTTCTGCCACAGGGAAACACCCAGCCCTGAAAGCTGTTGCTGCTCTTCACGGTGCCTTGGCGCCCTATCTACAGGCACAACAGCACTGGGGATCTGGGCTTTCCCAGAGAAGCAACATCTCATGGCGCTCGGCCGCGGCAGAGCCTCTTGCCGAAAAGGCAAATGTCTGGCTCCTTCTGCCACAGGGAAACACCCAGCCCTGAAAGCTGTTGCTGCTCTTCACGGTGCCTTGGCGCCCTATCTACAGGCACAACAGCACTGGGGATCTGGGCTTTCCCAGAGACGCAACATCTCATGGGCGCTCGATCATGGCAGAGCCTCTTGCCGAAAAGGCAAACGTCCGGCTCCTTCCTCCCACAGGGAAGGGCCCAGCCCTGAAAGCTGTTGCTGATCTTCACCTAACCTTGATGCCCTATGTACTAGGCAAAACAGCACTGGGGATTTGTGCTTTCCCAGAGACGCAACATCTCATGGCGCTCGGCCGTTGCAGAGCCTCTTGCCGAAAAGGCAAACGTCCCGCCTCCTTCTCCCACAGGGAAACACCCCAGCCCTGAAAGCTGTTGCTGCTCTTCACGGTGCCTTGGCGCCCTATCTACAGGCACAACAGCACTGGGGATCTGGGCTTTCCCAGAGACGCAACATCTCATGGCGCTCGGCTGCGGCAGAGCCTCTTGCCGAAAAGGCAAACATCCGGCTCCTTCTCCCACAGGGAAGGGCCCAGCCCTGAAAGCTGTTGCTGCTCTTCACGGTGCCTTGGCGCCCTATCTACAGGCACAATAGCCCTGGGGATCTGGGCTTTCCCAGAGAAGCAACATCTCATGGCGCTCCGGCCACGGCAGAGCCTCTTGCCGAAAAGGCAAACGTCCGGCTCTTCTGCCACAGGGAAGGGCCCAGCCCTGAAAGCTGTTGCTGCTCTTCACGGTGCCTTGGCGCCCTATCTACAGGCACAATAGCCCTGGGGATCTGGGCTTTCCCAGAGAAGCAACATCTCATGGCGCTCGGCCACGGCAGAGCCTCTTGCCTAAAAGGCAAACGTCCGGCTCCTTCTGCCACAGGGAAACACCCAGCCCTGAAAGCTGTTGCTGCTCTTCACGGTGCCTTGGCGCCCTATCTACAGGCACACAGCACTGGGGATCTGGGCTTTCCCAGAGAAGCAACATCTCATGGCGCCTGGCCACGGGGCAGAGCCTCTTGCCGAAAAGGCAAACGTCCGGCTCCTTCTCCCACAGGGAAGGGCCCAGCCCTGAAAGCTGTTGCTGCTCTTCACGGTGCCTTGGGGCCCTATCTACAGGCACAACAGCACTGGGGATCTGGGCTTTCCCAGAGAAGCAACATCTCATGGCGCTCGGACGCGGCAGAGCCTCTTGCCGAAAAGGCAAACGTCCGGCTCCTTCTCCCACTGGGAAGGGCCCAGCCCTGAAAAGCTGTTGCTGCTCTTCACGGTGCCTTGGCACCCTATCTACAGGCACAACAGCACTGGGGATCTGGGCTTTCCCAGAGACGAAACATCTCATGGCGCCCGGCCGTGGCAGAGCCTCTTGCTGAAAAGGCAAACGTCCGGCTCTTTCTCCCACAGGGAAGGGCCCAGCCCCTGAAAGCTGTTGCTGCTCTTCACCTAACCTTGGTGCCCTATGTACTAGGCACAACAGCACTGGGGATTTGTGCTTTCCCAGAGACGCAACATCTCATGGCGCTCGGCCGCGGCAGAGCCTCTTGCCGAAAAGGCAAATGTCCGGCTCCTTCTCCCACAGGGAAGGGCCCAGCCCTGAAAGCTGTTGCTGATCTTCACCTAACCTTGGTGCCCTATCTACAGGCACAACAGCACTGGGGATCTGGGCTTTCCCAGAGACGCAACATCTCATGGGCGCTCGCGACGCGGCAGAGACTCTTGCCGAAAAGGCAAACGTCCGGCTCCTTCTCCCACAGGGAAACACCCAGCCCTGAAAGCTGTTGCTGCTCTTCACGGTGCCTTGCCGCCCTATCTACAGGCACAACAGCACTGGGGATCTGGGCTTTCCCAGAGAAGCAACATCTCATGGCGCTCGGCCGCGGCAGAGCCTCTTGCCGAAAAGGCAAACGTCCGGCTCCTTCTCCCACAGGGAAGGGCCCAGCCCTGAAAGCTGTTGCTGCTCTTCACCTAACCTTGGTGCCCTATCTACAGGCACAACAGCACTGGGGAACTGTGCTATCCCAGAGACGCAACATCTCATGGTGCTCGGCCGCGGCAGACGCTCTTGCCGAAAAGGCAAATGTCCGGCTCTGTCTTCCACAGGGAAGGGCCCAGCCCTGAAAGCTGTTGCTGCTCTTCACGGTGCCTTGGCACCCTATCTACAGGCACAACAGCACTGGGGATCTGGGCTTTCCAAGAGAAGCAACACCTCATGGCGCTCGGCCGCGGCAGAGCCTCTTGCCGAAAAGGCAAACGTCCGGCTCCTTCTGCCACAGGGAAGGGCCCAGCCCTGAAAGCTGTTGCTGCTCTTCACGGTGCCTTGGCGCCCTATCTACAGGCACAACAGCACTGGGGATCTGGGCTTTCCCAGAGAAGCAACATCTCATGGCGCTCGGCCGCGGCAGAGCCTCTTGCCGAAAAGGCAAATGTCTGGCTCCTTCTGCCACAGGGAAACACCCAGCCCTGAAAGCTGTTGCTGCTCTTCACGGTGCCTTGGCGCCCTATCTACAGGCACAAAAGCAGTGCTGATCTGCGCTTTCCCAGAGACGCAACATCTCATGGCGCTCGTTCATGGCAGAGCCTCTTGCCGAAAAGGCAAACGTCCGGCTCCTTCTCCCACAGGGAAGGGCCCAGCCCTGAAAGCTGTTGCTGATCTTCACCTAACCTTGATGCCCTATGTACTAGGCAAAACAGCACTGGGGATTTGTGCTTTCCCAGAGACGCAACATCTCATGGCGCTCGGCCGCGGCAGAGCCTCTTGCCGAAAAGGCAAAACGTTGGCTCCTTCTCCCACAGGGAAGGGCCCAGCCCTGAAAGCTGTTGCTGCTCTTCACGGTGCCTTGGCGCCCTATCTACAGGCACAATAGCCCTGGGGATCTGGGCTTTCCCAGAGAAGCAACATCTCATGGCGCTCGGCCACGGCAGAGCCTCTTGCCGAAAAGGCAAACGTCCGGCTCCTTCTGCCACAGGGAAGGGCCCAGCCCTGAAAGCTGTTGCTGCTCTTCACGGTGCCTTGGGGCCCTATCTACAGGCACAACAGCACTGGGGATCTGGGCTTTCCCAGAGAAGCAACATCTCATGGCGCTCGGACGCGGCAGAGCCTCTTGCCGAAAAGGCAAACGTCCGGCTCCTTCTCCCACTGGGAAGGGCCCAGCCCTGAAAGCTGTTGCTGCTCTTCACGGTGCCTTGGCACCCTATCTACAGGCACAACAGCACTGGGGTTCTGGGCTTTCCCAGAGACGAAACATCTCATGGCGCCCGGCCGTGGCAGAGCCTCTTGCTGAAAAGTCAAACGTCCGGCTCCTTCTCCCACAGGGAAGGGCCCAGCCCTGAAAGCTGTTGCTGCTCTTCACCTAACCTTGGTGCCCTATGTACTAGGCACAACAGCACTGGGGATTTGTGCTTTCCCCAGAGACGCAACATCTCATGGCGCTCGGCCGCGGCAGAGCCTCTTGCCGAAAAGGCAAACGTCCGGCTCCTTCTGCCACAGGGAAGGGCCCAGCCCTGAAAGCTGTTGCTGCTCTTCACGGTGCCTTGCCGCCCTATCTACAGGCACAACAGCACTGGGGATCTGGGCTTTCCCAGAGACGCAACATCTCATGGCGCTCGGCCGCGGCAGAGCCTCTTGCCGAAAAGGCAAACGTCCTGCTCCTTCTCCCACTGGGAAGGGCCCAGCCCTGAAAGCTGTTGCTGCTCTTCACGGTGCCTTGGCACCCTATCTACAGGCACAACAGCACTGGGGATCTGGGCTTTCCCAGAGACGCAACATCTCATGGCGCTCGGCCGCGGCAGAGCCTCTTGCCGAAAAGGCAAACGTCCGGCTCCTTCTGCCACATGGAAACACGCAGCCCTGAAAGCTGTTGCTGCTCTTCACGGTGCCTTGCCGCCCTATCTACAGGCACAACAGCACTGGGGATCTGGGCTTTCCCAGAGACGCAACATCTCATGGCGCTCGTTCGCGGCAGAGCCTCTTGCCGAAAAGGCAAACGTCCAGCTCCTTCTCCCACAGGGAAGGGCCCAGCCCTGAAACCTGTTGCTGATCTTCACCTAACCTTGGTGCCCTATGTACTAGGCACAACAGCACTGGGGATTTGTGCTTTCCCAGAGACGCAACATCTCATGGCGCTCGGCCGTGGCAGAGCCTCTTGCCGAAAAGGCAAACGTCCGGCTCCTTCTCCCACTGGGAAGGGCCCAGCCCTGAAAGCTGTTGCTGATCTTCACCTAACCTTGGTGCCCTATCTACAGGCACAACAGCACTGGGGATCTGGGCTTTCCCAGAGACGCAACATCTCATGGCGCTCGCACGCGGCAGAGACTCTTGCCGAAAAGGCAAACGTCCGGCTCCTTCTCCCACAGGGAAACACCCAGCCCTGAAAGCTGTTGCTGCTCTTCACGGTGCCTTGCCGCCCTATCTACAGGCACAACAGCACTGGGGATCTGGGCTTTCCCAGAGAAGCAACATCTCATGGCGCTCGGCCGCGGCAGAGCCTCTTGCCGAAAAGGCAAACGTCCGGCTCCTTCTCCCACAGGGAAGGGCCCAGCCCTGAAAGCTGTTGCTGCTCTTCACCTAACCTTGCTGCCCTATCTACAGGCACAACAGCACTGGGGAACTGGGCTATCCCAGAGACGCAACATCTCATGGTGCTCGGCCGCGGCAGACGCTCTTGCCGAAAAGGCAAATGTCCGGCTCCGTCTTCCACAGGGAAGGGCCCAGCCCTGAAAGCTGTTGCTGCTCTTCACGGTGCCTTGGCGCCCTATCTACAGGCACAACAGCACTGGGGATCTGGGCTTTCCAAGAGAAGCAACACCTCATGGCGCTCGGGCCGCGGCAGAGCCTCTTGCCGAAAAGGCAAACGTCCGGCTCCTTCTGCCACAGGGAAACACCCAGCCCTGAAAGCTGTTGCTGCTCTTCACGGTGCCTTGGCGCCCTATCTACAGGCACAACAGCACTGGGGATCTGGGCTTTCCCAGAGAAGCAACATCTCATGGCGCTCGGCCGCGGCAGAGCCTCTTGCCGAAAAGGCAAATGTCTGGCTCCTTCTGCCACAGGGAAACCCCCAGCCCTGAAAGCTGTTGCTGCTCTTCACGGTGCCTTGGCGCCCTATCTACAGGCACAACAGCACTGGGGATCTGGGCTTTCCCAGAGACGCAACATCTCATGGCGCTCGATCATGGCAGAGCCTCTTGCCGAAAAGGCAAACGTCCGGCTCCTTCTCCCACAGGGAAGGGCCCAGCCCTGAAAGCTGTTGCTGATCTTCACCTAACCTTGATGCCCTATGTACTAGGCAAAACAGCACTGGGGATTTGTGCTTTCCCAGAGACGCAACATCTCATGGCGCTCGGCCGTTGCAGAGCCTCTTGCCGAAAAGGCAAACGTCCGCCTCCTTCTCCCACAGGGAAACACCCAGCCCTGAAAGCTGTTGCTGCTCTTCACGGTGCCTTGGCGCCCTATCTACAGGCACAACAGCACTGGGGATCTGGGCTTTCCCAGAGACGCAACATCTCATGGCGCTCGGCTGCGGCAGAGCCTCTTGCCGAAAAGGCAAACATCCGGCTCCTTCTCCCACAGGGAGGGCCCAGCCCTGAAAGCTGTTGCTGCTCTTCACGGTGCCTTGGCGCCCTATCTACAGGCACAATAGCCCTGGGGATCTGGGCTTTCCCAGAGAAGCAACATCTCATGGCGCTCGGCCACGGCAGAGCCTCTTGCCGAAAAGGCAAACGTCCGGCTCCTTCTGCCACAGGGAAGGGCCCAGCCCTGAAAGCTGTTGCTGCTCTTCACGGTGCCTTGGCGCCCTATCTACAGGCACAATAGCCCTGGGGATCTGGGCTTTCCCAGAGAAGCAACATCTCATGGCGCTCGGCCACGGCAGAGCCTCTTGCCTAAAAGGCAAACGTCCGGCTCCTTCTGCCACAGGGAAACACCCAGCCCTGAAAGCTGTTGCTGCTCTTCACGGTGCCTTGGCGCCCTATCTACAGGCACAACAGCACTGGGGATCTGGGCTTTCCCAGAGAAGCAACATCTCATGGCGCCTGGCCACGGCAGAGCCTCTTGCCGAAAAGGCAAACGTCCGGCTCCTTCTCCCACAGGGAAGGGCCCAGCCCTGAAAGCTGTTGCTGCTCTTCACGGTGCCTTGGGGCCCTATCTACAGGCACAACAGCACTGGGGATCTGGGCTTTCCCAGAGAAGCAACATCTCATGGCGCTCGGACGCGGCAGAGCCTCTTGCCGAAAAGGCAAACGTCCGGCTCCTTCTCCCACTGGGAAGGGCCCAGCCCTGAAAGCTGTTGCTGCTCTTCACGGTGCCTTGGCACCCTATCTACAGGCACAACAGCACTGGGGATCTGGGCTTTCCCAGAGACGCAACATCTCATGGCGCTCGCACGCGGCAGAGACTCTTGCCGAAAAGGCAAACGTCCGGCTCCTTCTCCCACAGGGAAACACCCAGCCCTGAAAGCTGTTGCTGCTCTTCACGGTGCCTTGCCGCCCTATCTACAGGCACAACAGCACTGGGGATCTGGGCTTTCCCAGAGAAGCAACATCTCATGGCGCTCGGCCGCGGCAGAGCCTCTTGCCGAAAAGGCAAGCGTCCGGCTCCTTCTCCCACAGGGAAGGGCCCAGCCCTGAAAGCTGTTGCTGCTCTTCACCTAACCTTGGTGCCCTATCTACAGGCACAACAGCACTGGGGAACTGTGCTATCCCAGAGACGCAACATCTCATGGTGCTCGGCCGCGGCAGACGCTCTTGCCGAAAAGGCAAATGTCCGGCTCTGTCTTCCACAGGGAAGGGCCCAGCCCTGAAAGCTGTTGCTGCTCTTCACGGTGCCTTGGCACCCTATCTACAGGCACAACAGCACTGGGGATCTGGGCTTTCCAAGAGAAGGCAACACCTCATGGCGCTCGGCCGCGGCAGAGCCTCTTGCCGAAAAGGCAAACGTCCGGCTCCTTCTGCCACAGGGAAGGGCCCAGCCCTGAAAGCTGTTGCTGGCTCTTCACGGTGCCTTGGCGCCCTATCTACAGGCACAACAGCACTGGGGATCTGGGCTTTCCCAGAGAAGCAACATCTCATGGCGCTCGGCCGCGGCAGAGCCTCTTGCCGAAAAGGCAAATGTCTGGCTCCTTCTGCCACAGGGAAACACCCAGCCCTGAAAGCTGTTGCTGCTCTTCACGGTGCCTTGGCGCCCTATCTACAGGCACAAAAGCAGTGCTGATCTGCGCTTTCCCAGAGACGCAACATCTCATGGCGCTCGTTCATGGCAGAGCCTCTTGCCGAAAAGGCAAACGTCCGGCTCCTTCTCCCACAGGGAAGGGCCCAGCCCCTGAAACTGTTGCTGATCTTCACCTAACCTTGATGCCCTATGTACTAGGCAAAACAGCACTGGGGATTTGTGCTTTCCCAGAGACGCAACATCTCATGGCGCTCGGCCGTGGCAGAGCCTCTTGCCGAAAAGGCAAACGTCGGCTCCTTCTCCCACAGGGAAACACCCCAGCCCTTGAAAGCTGTTGCTGCTCTTCACGGTGCCTTGGCGCCCTATCTACAGGCACAACAGCACTGGGGATCTGGGCTTTCCCAGAGACGCAACATCTCATGGCGCTCGGACGCGGCAGAGCCTCTTTGCCGAAAAGGCAAACGTTGGTCCTTCTCCCACAGGGAAGGGCCCAGCCCTGAAAGCTGTTGCTGCTCTTCACGGTGCCTTGGCGCCCTATCTACAGGCACAATAGGCCTGGGGATCTGGGCTTTTCCCAGAGAAGCAACATCTCATGGCGCTCGGCCCACGGCAGAGCCTCTTGCCGAAAAGGCAAATGTCCGGCTCCTTCTGCCACAGGGAAGGGCCCAGCCCTGAAAGCTGTTGCTGCTCTTCACGGTGCCTTGGCTCCCTATCTACAGGCACAACAGCACTGGGGATCTGGGCTTTCCCAGAGAAGCAACATCTCATGGCGCTCGGACGCGGCAGAGCCTCTTTGCCGAAAAGGCAAACGTCCGGCTCCTTCTCCCACTGGGAAGGGCCCAGCCCTGAAAGCTGTTGCTGCTCTTCACGGTGCCTTGGCACCCTATCTACAGGCACAACAGCCCTGGGATCTGGGCTTTCCCAGAGACGAAACATCTCATGGCGCCCGGCCGTGGCAGAGCCTCTTGCTGAAAAGGCAAACGTCCGGCTCCTTCTCCCACAGGGAAGGGCCCAGCCCTGAAAGCTGTTGCTGCTCTTCACCTAACCTTGGTGCCCTATGTACTAGGCACAACAGCACTGGGGATTTGTGCTTTCCCAGAGACGCAACATCTCATGGCGCTCGGCCGCGGCAGAGCCTCTTGCCGAAAAGGCAAACGTCCTGCTCCTTCTCCCACTGGGAAGGGCCCAGCCCTGAAAGCTGTTGCTGCTCTTCACGGTACCTTGGCGCCCTATCTACAGGCACAACAGCACTGGGGATCTGGGCTTTCCCAGAGACGCAACATGTCATGGCGCTCGGCCGCGGCAGAGCCTCTTGCCGAAAAGGCAAACGTCCGGCTCCTTCTGCCACATGGAAACACCCAGCCCTGAAAGCTGTTGCTGCTCTTCACGGTGCCTTGCCGCCCTATCTACAGGCACAACAGCACTGGGGATCTGGGCTTTCCCAGAGACGAAACATCTCATGGCGCTCGTTCGCGGCAGAGCCTCTTGCCGAAAAGGCAAACGTCCAGCTCCTTCTCCCACAGGGAAGGGCCCAGCCCTGAAACCTGTTGCTGATCTTCACCTAACCTTGGTGCCCTATGTACTAGGCACAACAGCACTGGGGATTTGTGCTTTCCCAGAGACGCAACATCTCATGGCGCTCGGCCGCGGCAGAGCCTCTTGCCGAAAAGGCAAACGTCCGGCTCCTTCTCCCACAGGGAAGGGCCCAGCCCTGAAAGCTGTTGCTGATCTTCACCTAACCTTGGTGCCCTATCTACAGGCACAACAGCACTGGGGATCTGGGCTTTCCCAGAGACGCAACATCTCATGGCGCTCGCACGCGGCAGAGACTCTTGCCGAAAAGGCAAACGTCCGGCTCCTTCTGCCTCAGGGAAACACCCAGCCCTGAAAGCTGTTGCTGCTCTTCACGGTGCCTTGGCGCCCTATCTACAGGCACAACAGCACTGGGGATCTGAGCTTTCCCAGAGAAGCAACATCTCATGGCGCTCGGCCGCGGCAGAGCCTCTTGCCGAAAAGGCAAACGTCCGGCTCCTTCTCCCACAGGGAAGGGCCCAGCCCTGAAAGCTGTTGCTGCTCTTCACCTAACCTTGCTGCCCTATCTACAGGCACAACAGCACTGGGGAACTGGGCTATCCCAGAGACGCAACATCTCATGGTGCTCGGCCGCGGCAGACGCTCTTGCCGAAAAGGCAAATGTCCGGCTCCGTCTTCCACAGGGAAGGGCCCAGCCCTGAAAGCTGTTGCTGCTCTTCACGGTGCCTTGGCGCCCTATCTACAGCCACAACAGCACTGGGGATCTGGGCTTTCCAAGAGAAGCAACACCTCATGGCGCTCGGCCGCGGCAGAGCCTCTTGCCGAAAAGGCAAACGTCCGGCTCCTTCTGCCACAGGGAAGGGCCCAGCCCTGAAAGCTGTTGCTGCTCTTCACGGTGCCTTGGCGCCCTATCTACAGGCACAACAGCCCTGGGGATCTGGGCTTTCCCAGAGAAGCAACATCTCATGGCGCTCGGCCGCGGCAGAGCCTCTTGCCGAAAAGGCAAATGTCTGGCTCCTTCTGCCACAGGGAAACACCCAGCCCTGAAAGCTGTTGCTGCTCTTCACGGTGCCTTGGCGCCCTATCTACAGGCACAATAGCCCTGGGGATCTGGGCTTTCCCAGAGAAGCAACATCTCATGGCGCTCGGCCACGGCAGAGCCTCTTGCCGAAAAGGCAAACGTCCGGCTCCTTCTGCCACAGGGAAACACCCAGCCCTGAAAGCTGTTGCTGCTCTTCACGGTGCCTTGGCGCCCTATCTACAGGCACAACAGCACTGGGGATCTGGGCTTTCCCAGAGAAGCAACATCTCATGGCGCCTGGCCACGGCAGAGCCTCTTGCCGAAAAGGCAAACGTCCGGCTCCTTCTCCCACAGGGAAGGGCCCAGCCCTGAAAGCTGTTGCTGCTCTTCACGGTGCCTTGGGGCCCTATCTACAGGCACAACAGCACTGGGGATCTGGGCTTTCCCAGAGAAGCAACATCTCATGGCGCTCGGACGCTGCAGAGCCTCTTGCCGAAAAGGCAAACGTCCGGCTCCTTCTCCCACTGGGAAGGGCCCAGCCCTGAAAGCTGTTGCTGCTCTTCACGGTGCCTTGGCACCCTATCTACAGGCACAACAGCACTGGGGATCTGGGCTTTCCCAGAGACGAAACATCTCATGGCGCCCGGCCGTGGCAGAGCCTCTTGCTGAAAAGGCAAACATCCGGCTCTTTCTCCCACAGGGAAGGGCCCAGCCCTGAAAGCTGTTGCTGCTCTTCACCTAACCTTGGTGCCCTATGTACTAGGCACAACAGCACTGGGGATTTGTGCTTTCCCAGAGACGCAACATCTCATGGCGCTCGGCCGCGGCAGAGCCTCTTGCCGAAAAGGCAAACGTCCGGCTCCTTCTCCCACAGGGAAGGGCCCAGCCCTGAAAGCTGTTGCTGCTCTTCACGGTGCCTTGGCGCCCTATCTACAGGCACAACAGCACTGGGGATCTGGGCTTTCCCAGAGACGCAACATCTCATGGCGCTCGGCCGCGGCAGAGCCTCTTGCCGAAAAGGCAAACGTCCGGCTCCTTCTCCCACTGGGAAGGGCCCAGCCCTGAAAGCTATTGCTGCTCTTCACGGTGCCTTGGCACCCTATCTACAGGCACAACAGCACTGGGGATCTGGGCTTTCCCAGAGACACAACATCTCATGGCGCTCGGCCGCGGCAGAGCCTCTTGCCGAAAACGCAAACGTCCGGCTCCTTCTGCCACATGGAAACACGCAGCCCTGAAAGCTGTTGCTGCTCTTCACGGTGCCTTGGCGCCCTATCTACAGGCACAACAGCACTGGGGATCTGGGCTTTCCCAGAGACGAAACATCTCATGGCGCTCGTTCGCGGCAGAGCCTCTTGCCGAAAAGGCAAACGTCCAGCTCCTTCTCCCACTGGGAAGGGCCCAGCCCTGAAACCTGTTGCTGATCTTCACCTAACCTTGGTGCCCTATGTACTAGGCACAACAGCACTGGGATTTGTGCTTTCCCAGAGACGCAACATCTCATGGCGCTCGGCCGCGGCAGAGCCTCTTGCCGAAAAGGCAAACGTCCGGCTCCTTCTCCCACAGGGAAGGGCCCAGCCCTGAAAGCTGTTGCTGATCTTCACCTAACCTTGGTGCCCTATCTACAGGCACAACAGCACTGGGGATCTGGGCTTTCCCAGAGACGCAACATCTCATGGCGCTCGCACGCGGCAGAGACTCTTGCCGAAAAGGCAAACGTCCGGCTCCTTCTCCCACAGGGAAACACCCAGCCCTGAAAGCTGTTGCTGCTCTTCACGGTGCCTTGCCGCCCTATCTACAGGCACAACAGCACTGGGGATCTGGGCTTTCCCAGAGAAGCAACATCTCATGGCGCTCGGCCGCGGCAGAGCCTCTTGCCGAAAAGGCAAACGTCCGGCTCCTTCTCCCACAGGGAAGGGCCCAGCCCTGAAAGCTGTTGCTGCTCTTCACCTAACCTTGCTGCCCTATCTACAGGCACAACAGCACTGGGGAACTGGGCTATCCCAGAGACGCAACATCTCATGGTGCTCGGCCGCGGCAGACGCTCTTGCCGAAAAGGCAAATGTCCGGCTCCGTCTTCCACAGGGAAGGGCCCAGCCCTGAAAGCTGTTGCTGCTCTTCACGGTGCCTTGGCGCCCTATCTACAGCCACAACAGCACTGGGGATCTGGGCTTTCCAAGAGAAGCAACACCTCATGGCGCTCGGCCGCGGCAGAGCCTCTTGCCGAAAAGGCAAACGTCCGGCTCCTTCTGCCACAGGGAAGGGCCCAGCCCTGAAAGCTGTTGCTGCTCTTCACGGTGCCTTGGCGCCCTATCTACAGGCACAACAGCCCTGGGGATCTGGGCTTTCCCAGAGAAGCAACATCTCATGGCGCTCGGCCGCGGCAGAGCCTCTTGCCGAAAAGGCAAATGTCTGGCTCCTTCTGCCACAGGGAAACACCCAGCCCTGAAAGCTGTTGCTGCTCTTCACGGTGCCTTGGCGCCCTATCTACAGGCACAATAGCCCTGGGGATCTGGGCTTTCCCAGAGAAGCAACATCTCATGGCGCTCGGCCACGGCAGAGCCTCTTGCCTAAAAGGCAAACGTCCGGCTCCTTCTGCCACAGGGAAACACCCAGCCCTGAAAGCTGTTGCTGCTCTTCACGGTGCCTTGGCGCCCTATCTACAGGCACAACAGCACTGGGGATCTGGGCTTTCCCAGAGAAGCAACATCTCATGGCGCCTGGCCACGGCAGAGCCTCTTGCCGAAAAGGCAAACGTCCGGCTCCTTCTCCCACAGGGAAGGGCCCAGCCCTGAAAGCTGTTGCTGCTCTTCACGGTGCCTTGGGGCCCTATCTACAGGCACAACAGCACTGGGGATCTGGGCTTTCCCAGAGAAGCAACATCTCATGGCGCTCGGACTCTGCAGAGCCTCTTGCCGAAAAGGCAAACGTCCGGCTCCTTCTCCCACTGGGAAGGGCCCAGCCCTGAAAGCTGTTGCTGCTCTTCACGGTGCCTTGGCACCCTATCTACAGGCACAACAGCACTGGGGATCTGGGCTTTCCCAGAGACGAAACATCTCATGGCGCCCGGCCGAGGCAGAGCCTCTTGCTGAAAAGGCAAACATCCGGCTCTTTCTCCCACAGGGAAGGGCCCAGCCCTGAAAGCTGTTGCTGCTCTTCACCTAACCTTGGTGCCCTATGTACTAGGCACAACAGCACTGGGGATTTGTGCTTTCCCAGAGACGCAACATCTCATGGCGCTCGGCCGCGGCAGAGCCTCTTGCCGAAAAGGCAAACGTCCGGCTCCTTCTCCCACAGGGAAGGGCCCAGCCCTGAAAGCTGTTGCTGCTCTTCACGGTGCCTTGGCGCCCTATCTACAGGCACAACAGCCCTGGGGATCTGGGCTTTCCCAGAGACGCAACATCTCATGGCGCTCGGCCGCGGCAGAGCCTCTTGCCGAAAAGGCAAACGTCCGGCTCCTTCTCCCACTGGGAAGGGCCCAGCCCTGAAAGCTATTGCTGCTCTTCACGGTGCCTTGGCACCCTATCTACAGGCACAACAGCACTGGGGATCTGGGCTTTCCCAGAGACACAACATCTCATGGCGCTCGGCCGCGGCAGAGCCTCTTGCCGAAAACGCAAACGTCCGGCTCCTTCTGCCACATGGAAACACGCAGCCCTGAAAGCTGTTGCTGCTCTTCACGGTGCCTTGGCGCCCTATCTACAGGCACAACAGCACTGGGGATCTGGGCTTTCCCAGAGACGAAACATCTCATGGCGCTCGTTCGCGGCAGAGCCTCTTGCCGAAAAGGCAAACGTCCAGCTCCTTCTCCCACTGGGAAGGGCCCAGCCCTGAAACCTGTTGCTGATCTTCACCTAACCTTGGTGCCCTATGTACTAGGCACAACAGCACTGGGATTTGTGCTTTCCCAGAGACGCAACATCTCATGGCGCTCGGCCGCGGCAGAGCCTCTTGCCGAAAAGGCAAACGTCCGGCTCCTTCTCCCACAGGGAAGGGCCCAGCCCTGAAAGCTGTTGCTGATCTTCACCTAACCTTGGTGCCCTATCTACAGGCACAACAGCACTGGGGATCTGGGCTTTCCCAGAGACGCAACATCTCATGGCGCTCGCACGCGGCAGAGACTCTTGCCGAAAAGGCAAACGTCCGGCTCCTTCTCCCACAGGGAAACACCCAGCCCTGAAAGCTGTTGCTGCTCTTCACGGTGCCTTGCCGCCCTATCTACAGGCACAACAGCACTGGGGATCTGGGCTTTCCCAGAGAAGCAACATCTCATGGCGCTCGGCCGCGGCAGAGCCTCTTGCCGAAAAGGCAAACATCCGGCTCCTTCTCCCACAGGGAAGGGCCCAGCCCTGAAAGCTGTTGCTGCTCTTCACGGTGCCTTGGCGCCCTATCTACAGGCACAACAGCACTGGGGATCTGGGCTTTCCCAGAGACGCAACATCTCATGGCGCTCGGCCGCGGCAGAGCCTCTTGCCGAAAAGGCAAATGTCTGGCTCCTTCTGCCACAGGGAAACACCCAGCCCTGAAAGCTGTTGCTGCTCTTCACGGTGCCTTGGCGCCCTATCTACAGGCACAAAAGCAGTGCTGATCTGCGCTTTCCCAGAGACGCAACATCTCATGGCGCTCGTTCATGGCAGAGCCTCTTGCCGAAAAGGCAAACGTCCGGCTCCTTCTCCCACAGGGAAGGGCCCAGCCCTGAAAGCTGTTGCTGATCTTCACCTAACCTTGATGCCCTATGTACTAGGCAAAACAGCACTGGGGATTTGTGCTTTCCCAGAGACGCAACATCTCATGGCGCTCGGCCGTGGCGGAGCCTCTTGCCGAAAAGGCAAACGTCCGGCTCCTTCTCCCACAGGGAAACACCCAGCCCTGAAAGCTGTTGCTGCTCTTCACGGTGCCTTGGCGCCCTATCTACAGGCACAACAGCACTGGGGATCTGGGCTTTCCCAGAGACGCAACATCTCATGGCGCTCGGCCGCGGCAGAGCCTCTTGCCGAAAAGGCAAACGTTGGCTCCTTCTCCCACAGGGAAGGGCCCAGCCCTGAAAGCTGTTGCTGCTCTTCACGGTGCCTTGGCGCCCTATCTACAGGCACAATAGCCCTGGGGATCTGGGCTTTCCCAGAGAAGCAACATCTCATGGCGCTCGGCCACGGCAGAGCCTCTTGCCGAAAAGGCAAACGTCCGGCTCCTTCTGCCACAGGGAAGGGCCCAGCCCTGAAAGCTGTTGCTGCTCTTCACGGTGCCTTGGCACCCTATCTACAGGCACAACAGCACTGGGGATCTGGGCTTTCCCAGAGAAGCAACATCTCATGGCGCTCGGACGCGGCAGAGCCTCTTGCCGAAAAGGCAAACGTCCGGCTCCTTCTCCCACTGGGAAGGGCCCAGCCCTGAAAGCTGTTGCTGCTCTTCACGGTGCCTTGGCACCCTATCTACAGGCACAACAGCACTGGGGATCTGGGCTTTCCCAGAGACGAAACATCTCATGGCGCCCGGCCGTGGCAGAGCCTCTTGCTGAAAAGGCAAACGTCCGGCTCCTTCTCCCACAGGGAAGGGCCCAGCCCTGAAAGCTGTTGCTGCTCTTCACCTAACCTTGGTGCCCTATGTACTAGGCACAACAGCACTGGGATTTGTGCTTTCCCAGAGACGCAACATCTCATGGCGCTCGGCCGCGGCAGAGCCTCTTGCCGAAAAGGCAAACGTCCGGCTCCTTCTGCCACAGGGAAGGGCCCAGCCCTGAAAGCTGTTGCTGCTCTTCACGGTGCCTTGGCGCCCTATCTACAGGCACAACAGCACTGGGGATCTGGGCTTTCCCAGAGACGCAACATCTCATGGCGCTCGGCCGCGGCAGAGCCTCTTGCCGAAAAGGCAAACGTCCTGCTCCTTCTCCCACTGGGAAGGGCCCAGCCCTGAAACCTGTTGCTGCTCTTCACGGTGCCTTGGCACCCTATCTACAGGCACAACAGCACTGGGGATCTGGGCTTTCCCAGAGACACAACATCTCATGGCGCTCGGCCGCGGCAGAGCCTCTTGCCGAAAAGGCAAACGTCCGGCTCCTTCTGCCACATGGAAACACGCAGCCCTGAAAGCTGTTGCTGCTCTTCACGGTGCCTTGGCGCCCTATCTACAGGCACAACAGCACTGGGGATCTGGGCTTTCCCAGAGACGAAACATCTCATGGCGCTCGTTCGCGGCAGAGCCTCTTGCCGAAAAGGCAAACGTCCAGCTCCTTCTCCCACAGGGAAGGGCCCAGCCCTGAAACCTGTTGCTGATCTTCACCTAACCTTGGTGCCCTATGTACTAGGCACAACAGCACTGGGGATTTGTGCTTTCCCAGAGACGCAACATCTCATGGCGCTCGCACGCGGCAGAGCCTCTTGCCGAAAAGGCAAACGTCCGGCTCCTTCTCCCACAGGGAAGGGCCCAGCCCTGAAAGCTGTTGCTGATCTTCACCTAACCTTGGTGCCCTATCTACAGGCACAACAGCACTGGGGATCTGGGCTTTCCCAGAGACGCAACATCTCATGGCGCTCGCACGCGGCAGAGACTCTTGCCGAAAAGGCAAACGTCCGGCTCCTTCTGCCTCAGGGAAACACCCAGCCCTGAAAGCTGTTGCTGCTCTTCACGGTGCCTTGGCGCCCTATCTACAGGCACAACAGCACTGGGGATCTGAGCTTTCCCAGAGAAGCAACATCTCATGGCGCTCGGCCGCGGCAGAGCCTCTTGCCGAAAAGGCAAACGTCCGGCTCCTTCTCCCACAGGGAAGGGCCCAGCCCTGAAAGCTGTTGCTGCTCTTCACCTAACCTTGCTGCCCTATCTACAGGCACAACAGCACCGGGGAACTGGGCTATCCCAGAGACGCAACATCTCATGGTGCTCGGCCGCGGCAGACGCTCTTGCCGAAAAGGCAAATGTCCGGCTCCGTCTTCCACAGGGAAGGGCCCAGCCCTGAAAGCTGTTGCTGCTCTTCACGGTGCCTTGGCGCCCTATCTACAGCCACAACAGCACTGGGGATCTGGGCTTTCCAAGAGAAGCAACACCTCATGGCGCTCGGCCGCGGCAGAGCCTCTTGCCGAAAAGGCAAACGTCCGGCTCCTTCTGCCACAGGGAAGGGCCCAGCCCTGAAAGCTGTTGCTGCTCTTCACGGTGCCTTGGCGCCCTATCTACAGGCACAACAGCCCTGGGGATCTGGGCTTTCCCAGAGAAGCAACATCTCATGGCGCTCGGCCGCGGCAGAGCCTCTTGCCGAAAAGGCAAATGTCTGGCTCCTTCTGCCACAGGGAAACACCCAGCCCTGAAAGCTGTTGCTGCTCTTCACGGTGCCTTGGCACCCTATCTACAGGCACAACAGCACTGGGGATCTGGGCTTTCCCAGAGACGCAACATCTCATGGCGCTCGTTCATGGCAGAGCCTCTTGCCGAAAAGGCAAACGTCCGGCTCCTTCTCCCACAGGGAAGGGCCCAGCCCTGAAAGCTGTTGCTGATCTTCACCTAACCTTGATGCCCTATGTACTAGGCAAAACAGCACTGGGGATTTGTGCTTTCCCAGAGACGCAACATCTCATGGCGCTCGGCCGTTGCAGAGCCTCTTGCCGAAAAGGCAAACGTCCGCCTCCTTCTCCCACAGGGAAACACCCAGCCCTGAAAGCTGTTGCTGATCTTCACGGTGCCTTGGCGCCCTATCTACAGGCACAACAGCACTGGGGATCTGGGCTTTCCCAGAGACGCAACATCTCATGGCGCTCGGCTGCGGCAGAGCCTCTTGCCGAAAAGGCAAACATCCGGCTCCTTCTCCCACAGGGAAGGGCCCAGCCCTGAAAGCTGTTGCTGCTCTTCACGGTGCCTTGGCGCCCTATCTACAGGCACAATAGCCCTGGGGATCTGGGCTTTCCCAGAGAAGCAACATCTCATGGCGCTCGGCCACGGCAGAGCCTCTTGCCGAAAAGGCAAACGTCCGGCTCCTTCTGCCACAGGGAAACACCCAGCCCTGAAAGCTGTTGCTGCTCTTCACGGTGCCTTGGCGCCCTATCTACAAGCACAACAGCACTGGGGATCTGGGCTTTCCCAGAGACGCAACATCTCATGGCGCTCGGCTGCGGCAGAGCCTCTTGCCGAAAAGGCAAACATCCGGCTCCTTCTCCCACTGGGAAACACCCAGGCTGAAAGCTGTTGCTGCTCTTCACGGTGCCTTGGCGCCCTATCTACAGGCACAACAGCACTGGGGATCTGGGCTTTCCCAGAGAAGCAACATCTCATGGCGCTCTGCCGCGGCAGAGCCTCTTGCCGAAAAGGCAAACGTCCGGCTCCTTCTCCCACTGGGAAGGGCCCAGCCCTGAAAGCTGTTGCTGCTCTTCACGGTGCCTTGGCACCCTATCTACAGGCACAACAGCACTGGGGATCTGGGCTTTCCCAGAGACGAAACATCTCATGGCGCCCGGCCGTGGCAGAGCCTCTTGCTGAAAAGGCAAACGTCCGGCTCCTTCTCCCACAGGGAAGGGCCCAGCCCTGAAAGCTGTTGCTGATCTTCACCTAACCTTGGTGCCCTATGTACTAGGCACAACAGCACTGGGGATTTGTGCTTTCCCAGAGACGCAACATCTCATGGCGCTCGGCCGCGGCAGAGCCTCTTGCCGAAAAGGCAAACGTCCGGCTCCTTCTCCCACAGGGAAGGGCCCAGCCCTGAAAGCTGTTGCTGCTCTTCACGGTGCCTTGGCGCCCTATCTACAGGCACAACAGCACTGGGGATCTGGGCTTTCCCAGAGACGCAACATCTCATGGCGCTCGGCCGCGGCAGAGCCTCTTGCCGAAAAGGCAAACGTCCGGCTCCTTCTCCCACAGGGAAGGGCCCAGCCCTGAAAGCTGTTGCTGCTCTTCACCTAACCTTGGTGCCCTATCTACAGGCACAACAGCAGTGGGGATCTGGGCTATCCCAGAGACGCAACATCTCATGGTGCTCGGACGCGGCAGAGCCTCTTGCCGAAAAGGCAAATGTCTGGCTCCGTCTGCCACAGGGAAGGGCCCAGCCCTGAAAGCTGTTGCTGCTCTTCACGGTGCCTTGGCGCCCTATCTACAGGCACAACAGCACTGGGGATCTGGGCTTTCCCAGAGAAGCAACATCTCATGGCGCTCGGCCGCGGCAGAGCCTCTTGCCGAAAAGGCAAACGTCCGGCTCCTTCTGCCACAGGGAAGGGCCCAGCCCTGAAAGCTGTTGCTGCTCTTCACGGTGCCTTGGCACCCTATCTACAGGCACAACAGCACTGGGGATCTGGGCTTTCCCAGAGACGCAACATCTCATGGCGCTCGGCCGCGGCAGAGCCTCTTGCCGAAAAGGCAAACGTCCGGCTCCTTCTGCCACATGGAAACACCCAGCCCTGAAAGCTGTTGCTGCTCTTCACGGTGCCTTGGCGCCCTATCTACAGGCACAACAGCACTGGGGATCTGGGCTTTCCCAGAGACGAAACATCTCATGGCGCTCGTTCGCGGCAGAGCCTCTTGCCGAAAAGGCAAACGTCCGGCTCCTTCTCCCACAGGGAAGGGCCCAGCCCTGAAAGCTGTTGCTGATCTTCACCTAACCTTGGTGCCCTATGTACTAGGCACAACAGCACTGGGGATTTGTGCTTTCCCAGAGACGCAACATCTCATGGCGCTCGCACGCGGCAGAGACTCTTGCCGAAAAGGCAAACGTCCGGCTCCTTCTCCCACAGGGAAGGGCCCAGCCCTGAAAGCTGTTGCTGCTCTTCACGGTGCCTTGGCACCCTATCTATAGGCACAATAGCCCTGGGGATCTGGGCTTTCCCAGAGAAGCAACATCTCATGGCGCTCGGCCACGGCAGAGCCTATTGCCGAAAAGGCAAACGTCCGGCTCCTTCTGCCACAGGGAAGGGCCCAGCCCTGAAAGCTGTTGCTGCTCTTCACGGTGCCTTGGTGCCCTATCTACAGGCACAACAGCACTGGGGATCTGGGCTTTCCCAGAGACGCAACATCTCATGGCGCTCGGCCGCGGCAGAGCCTCTTGCCGAAAAGGCAAACGTCCGGCTCCTTCTCCCACAGGGAAGGGCCCAGCCCTGAAAGCTGTTGCTGCTCTTCACCTAACCTTGCTGCCCTATCTACAGGCACAACAGCACTGGGGATCTGGGCTTTCCCAGAGACGCAACATCTCATGGCGCTCAGCCGCGGCAGAGCCTCTTGCCGAAAAGGTAAACGTCCGGCTCCTTCTCCCACAGGGAAGGGCCCAGCCCTGAAAGCTGTTGCTGCTCTTCACGGTGCCTTGCCGCCCTATCTACAGGCACAACAGCACTGGGGATCTGGGATTTCCCAGAGACGCATCATCTCATGGCGCTCGGCCGCGGCAGAGCCTCTTGCCGAAAAGGCAAACGTCCGGCTCCTTCTGCCACATGGAAACACCCAGCCCTGAAAGCTGTTGCTGCTCTTCACGGTGCCTTGGCGCCCTATCTACAGGCACAACAGCACTGGGGATCTGGGCTTTCCCAGAGACGAAACATCTCATGGCGCTCGTTCGCGGCAGAGCCTCTTGCCGAAAAGGCAAACGTCCGGCTCCTTCTCCCACAGGGAAGGGCCCAGCCCTGAAAGCTGTTGCTGATCTTCACCTAACTTTGGTGCCCTATGTACTAGGCACAACAGCACTGGGGATTTGTGCTTTCCCAGAGACGCAACATCTCATGGCGCTCGGCCGCGGCAGAGCCTCTGCCGAAAAGGCAAACGTCCGGCTCCTTCTGCCACAGGGAAACACCCAGCCCTGAAAGCTGTTGCTGCTCTTCACGGTGCCTTGGCGCCCTATCTACAGGCACAACAGCACTGGGGATCTGGGCTTTCCCAGAGACGCAACATCTCATGGCGCTCGCACGCGGCAGAGACTCTTGCCGAAAAGGCAAACGTCCGGCTCCTTCTCCCACAGGGAAGGGCCCAGCCCTGAAAGCTGTTGCTGCTCTTCACGGTGCCTTGGCACCCTATCTATAGGCACAATAGCCCTGGGGATCTGGGCTTTCCCAGAGAAGCAACATCTCATGGCGCTCGGCCACGGCAGAGCCTCTTGCCGAAAAGGCAAACGTCCGGCTCCTTCTGCCACAGGGAAGGGCCCAGCCCTGAAAGCTGTTGCTGCTCTTCACGGTGCCTTGGTGCCCTATCTACAGGCACAACAGCACTGGGGATCTGGGATTTCCCAGAGAAGCAATATGTCATGGCGCTCGGACGCGGCAGAGCCTCTTGCCGAAAAGGCAAACGTCCGGCTCCTTCTGCCACAGGGAAACACCCAGGCTGAAAGCTGTTGCTGCTCTTCACGGTGCCTTGGCACCCTATCTACAGGCACAACAGCACTGGGTATCTGGGCTTTCCCAGAGACGCAACATCTCATGGCGCTCGGCCGCGGCAGAGCCTCTTGCCGAAAAGGCAAACGTCCGGCTCCTTCTCCCACAGGGAAGGGCCCAGCCCTGAAAGCTGTTGCTGCTCTTCACCTAACCTTGCTGCCGTATCTACAGGCACAACAGCACTGGGGATCTGGGCTTTCCCAGAGACGCAACATCTCATGGCGCTCGGCCGCGGCAGAGCCTCTTGCCGAAAAGGTAAACGTCCGGCTCCTTCTCCCACAGGGAAGGGCCCAGCCCTGAAAGCTGTTGCTGCTCTTCACGGTGCCTTGGCGCCCTATCTACAGGCACAACAGCACTGGGGATCTGAGATTTCCCAGAGACGCAACATCTCATGGCGCTCGTTCGCGGTAGAGCCTCTTGCCGAAAAGGCAAACGTCCGGCTCCTTCTGCCACAGGGAAGGGCCCAGCCCTGAAAGCTGTTGCTGCTCTTCACGGTGCCTTTGCACCCTATCTACAGGCACAACAGCACTGGGGATCTGGGCTTTCCCAGAGACGAAACATCTCATGGCGCCCGGACGTGGCAGAGCCTCTTGCTGAAAAGGCAAACGTCCGGCTCCTTCTCCCACAGGGAAGGGCCCAGCCCTGAAAGCTGTTGCTGATCTTCACCTAACCTTGGTGCCCTATGTACTAGGCAAAACAGCACTGGGGATTTGTGCTTTCCCAGAGACGCAACATCTCATGGCGCTCGGACGCGGCAGAGCCTCTTGCCGAAAAGGCAAACGTCCGGCTCCTTCTCCCACAGGGAAGGGCCCAGCCCTGAAAGCTGTTGCTGCTCTTCACGGTGCCTTGGCGCCCTATCTACAGGCACAATAGCCCTGGGGATCTGGGCTTTCCCAGAGACGCAACATCTCATGGCGCTCGGCCGCGGCAGAGCCTCTTGCTGAAAAGGCAAACGTCCGGCTCCTTCTCCCACAGGGAAGGGCCCAGCCCTGAAAGCTGTTGCTGCTCTTCACGGTGCCTTGGCGCCCTATCTACAGGCACAACAGCACTGGGGATCTGAGATTTCCCAGAGACGCAACATCTCATGGCGCTCGTTCGCGGTAGAGCCTCTTGCCGAAAAGGCAAACGTCCGGCTCCTTCTGCCACAGGGAAGGGCCCAGCCCTGAAAGCTGTTGCTGCTCTTCACGGTGCCTTTGCACCCTATCTACAGGCACAACAGCACTGGGGATCTGGGCTTTCCCAGAGACGAAACATCTCATGGCGCCCGGACGTGGCAGAGCCTCTTGCTGAAAAGGCAAACGTCCGGCTCCTTCTCCCACAGGGAAGGGCCCAGCCCTGAAAGCTGTTGCTGATCTTCACCTAACCTTGGTGCCCTATGTACTAGGCAAAACAGCACTGGGGATTTGTGCTTTCCCAGAGACGCAACATCTCATGGCGCTCGGACGCGGCAGAGCCTCTTGCCGAAAAGGCAAACGTCCGGCTCCTTCTCCCACAGGGAAGGGCCCAGCCCTGAAAGCTGTTGCTGCTCTTCACGGTGCCTTGGCGCCCTATCTACAGGCACAATAGCCCTGGGGATCTGGGCTTTCCCAGAGACGCAACATCTCATGGCGCTCGGCCGCGGCAGAGCCTCTTGCTGAAAAGGCAAACGTCCGGCTCCTTCTCCCACAGGGAAGGGCCCAGCCCTGAAAGCTGTTGCTGCTCTTCACGGTGCCTTGGCGCCCTATCTACAGGCACAACAGCCCTGGGGATCTGGGCTTTCCCAGAGACGCAACATCTCATGGCGCTCGGCCGCGGCAGAGCCTCTTGCCGAAAAGGCAAACGTTGGCTCCTTCTGCCACAGGGAAGGGCCCAGCCCTGAAAGCTGTTGCTGCTCTTCACGGTGCCTTGGCGCCCTATCTACAGGCACAATAGCCCTGGGGATCTGGGCTTTCCCAGAGACGCAACATCTCATGGCGCTCGGCCACGGCAACGCCTCTTGCCGAAAAGGCAAACGTCCGGCTCCTTCTCCCACAGGGAAGGGCCCAGCCCTGAAAGCTGTTGCTGCTCTTCACGGTGCCTTGGCGCCCTATCTACAGGCACAACAGCACTGGGGATCTGGGCTTTCCCAGAGACGCAACATCTCATGGCGCTCGGACGCGGCAGAGCCTCTTGCCGAAAAGTCAAACGTCCGGCTCCTTCTGCCACAGGGAAACACCCAGCCCTGAAAGCTGTTGCTGCTCTTCACGGTGCCTTGGTGCCCTATCTACAGGCACAACAGCACTGGGGATCTGGGCTTTCCCAGAGACGCAACATCTCATGGCGCTCGGACGCGGCAGAGCCTCTTGCCGAAAAGGCAAACGTCCGGCTCCTTCTGCCACATGGAAACACCCAGCCCTGAAAGCTGTTGCTGCTCTTCACGGTGCCTTGGCGCCCTATCTATAGGCACAATAGCCCTGGGGATCTGGGCTATCCCAGAGACGCAACATCTCATGGCGCTCGGTCACGGCAGAGCCTCTTGCCGAAAAGGCAAACGTCCGGCTCCTTCTGCCACAGGGAAACACCCAGCCCTGAAAGCTGTTGCTGCTCTTCACGGTGCCTTGCCGCCCTATCTACAGGCACAACAGCACTGGGGATCTGGGCTTTCCCAGAGACGCAACATCTCATGGCACTCAGTCGCGGCAGAGACTCTTGCCGAAAAGGCAAACGTCCGGCTCATTCTGCCACAGGGAAACAGCCAGCCCTGAAAGCTGTTGCTGCTCTTCACGGTGCCTTGGCGCCCTATCTATAGGCACAATAGCCCTAGGGATCTGGGCTTTCCCAGAGACGCAACATCTCATGGCGCTCGGCCACGGCAGAGCCTCTTTCCGAAAAGGCAAACGTCCGGCTCCTTCTGCCACATGGAAACACCCAGCCCTGAAAGCTGTTGCTGCTCTTCACGGTGCCTTGGCGCCCTATCTACAGGCACAACAGCACTGGGGATCTGGGCTTTCCCAGAGACGCAACATCTCATGGCGCTTGGCCGCGGCAGAGCCTCTTGCCGAAAAGGCAAACGTTGGCTCCTTCTCCCACTGGGAAGGGCCCAGCCCTGAAAGCTCTTGCTGCTCTTCACGGTGCCTTGGCGCCCTATCGACAGGCACAACAGCACTGGGGATCTGGGCTTTCCCAGAGACGCAACATCTCATGGCGCTCGGCTGCGGCAGAGCCTCTTGCCGAAAAGGCAAACGTCCGGCTCCTTCTGCCACAGGGAAGGGCCCAGCCCTGAAAGCTGTTGCTGATCTTCACCTAACCTTGGTGCCCTATGTACTAGGCACAACAGCACTGGGGATTTGTGCTTTCCAAGAGACGCAACATCACATGGCGCTCGGCCGCGGCAGAGCCTCTTGCCGAAAAGGCAAACGTCCGGCTCCTTCTCCCACAGGGAAGGGCCCAGCCCTGAAAGCTCTTGCTGCTCTTCACGGTGCCTTGGCACCCTATCTACAGGCAGAACAGCACTGGGGATCTGGGCTTTCCCAGAGACGCAACATCTCATGGCGCTCGGACGCGGCAGAGCCTCTTGCCGAAAAGGCAAACGTCCGGCTCCTTCTGCCACATGGAAACACCCAGCCCTGAAAGCTGTTGCTGCTCTTCACGGTGCCTTGGCACCCTATCTACAGGCACAACAGCACTGGGGATCTGGGCTTTCCCAGAGACGCAACATCTCATGGCGCTCGGCCGCGGCAGAGCCTCTTGCCGAAAAGGCAAACGTCCGGCTCCTTCTCCCACAGGGAAGGGCCCAGCCCTGAAAGCTCTTGCTGCTCTTCACGGTGCCTTGGCGCCCTATCTACAGGCACAACAGCACTGGGGATCTGGGCTTTCCCAGAGACGCAACATCTCATGGCGCTCGGTCGCGGCAGAGCCTCTTGCCGAAAAGGCAAACGTCCGGCTCCTTCTGCCACATGGAAACACCCAGCCCTGAAAGCTGTTGCTGCTCTTCACGGTGCCTTGGCGCCCTATCTACAGGCAAAACAGCACTGGGGATCTGGGCTTTCCCAGAGACGCAACATCTCATGGCGCTCGGCCGCGGCAGAGCCTCTTGACGAAAGGGCAAATGTCCGGCTCCTTCTGCCACAGGGAAACACCCAGCCCTGAAAGCTGTTGCTGCTCTTCACGGTGCCTTGGCACCCTATCTACAGGCACAACAGCACTGGGGATCTGGGCTTTCCCAGAGAAGCAACATCTCATGGCGCTCGGCCGCGGCAGAGCCTCTTGCCGAAAAGGCAAACATTGGCTCCTTCTCCCACAGGGAAGGGCCCAGCCCTGAAAGCTGTTGCTGCTCTTCACGGTGCCTTGGCGCCCTATCTACAGGCACAACAGCACTGGGGATCTGGGCTTTCCCAGAGACGCAACATCTCATGGCGCTCGGCTGCGGCAGAGCCTCTTGCCGAAAAGGCAAACGTCCGGCTCCTTCTCCCACAGGTAAGGGCCCAGCCCTGAAAGCTGTTGCTGCTCTTCACCTAACCTTGGTGCCCTATCTACAGGCACAACAGCACTGGGGATCTGGGCTATCCCAGAGACGCAACATCTCATGGCGCTCGGCCGCGGCAGAGCCTCTTGCCGAAAAGGCAAACGTTGGCTCCATCTCCCACAGGGAAGGGCCCAGCCCTGAAAGCTGTTGCTGCTCTTCACGGTGCCTTGGCGCCCTATCTACAGGCACAACAGCACTGGGGATCTGGGCTATCCCAGAGACGCAACATCTCATGGCGCTCGGCCACGGCAGAGCCTCTTGCCGAAAAGGCAAACGTCCGGCTCCTTCTGACACATGGAAACACCCAGACCTGAAAGCTGTTGCTGCTCTTCACGGTGCCTTGCCGCCCTATCTACAGGCACAATAGCCCTGGGAATCTGGGCTTTCCCAGAGACGCAACATCTCATGGCGCTCGGCCAGGGCAGAGCCTCTTGCCGAAAAGGCAAACGTCCGGCTCCTTCTGCCACAGGGAAGGGCCCAGCCCTGAAAGCTCTTGCTGCTCCTCACGGTGCCTTGGCGCCCTATCTACAGGCACAACAGCACTGGGGATCTGGGCTTTCCCAGAGAAGCAATATCTCATGGCGCACGTTCGCGGCAGAGCCTCTTGCCGAAAAGGCAAACGTCCGGCTCCTTCTCCCACAGGGAAACACCCAGCCCTGAAAGCTGTTGCTGATCTTCACGGTGCCTTGGTGCCCTATCTACAGGCACAACAGCCCTGGGGATCTGGGCTTTCCCAGAGAAGCAACATCTCATGGCGCTCGGCCGCGGCAGAGCCTCTTGCTGAATAGGCAAACGTTGGCTCCATCTCCCACAGGGAAGGGCCCAGCCCTGAAAGCTGTTGCTGCTCTTCACGGTGCCTTGGCGCCCTATCTACAGGCACAACAGCACTGGGGATCTGAGCTTTCCCAGAGACGCAACATCTCATGGCGCTCGGACGCGGCAGAGCCTCTTGCCGAAAAGGCAAACGTCCGGCTCCTTCTCCCACAGGGAAGGGCCCAGCCCTGAAAGCTGTTGCTGCTCTTCACGGTGCCTTGGCGCCCTATCTACAGGCACAACAGCACTGGGGATCTGGGCTTTCCCAGAGACGCAACATCTCATGGCGCTCGTTCGCGGCAGAGCCTCTTGCCGAAAAGGCAAACGTCCGGCTCCTTCTCCCACAGGGAAGGGCCCAGCCCTGAAAGCTGTTGCTGATCTTCACCTAACCTTGCTGCCCTATGTACTAGGCACAAAATCACTGGGGATTTGTCCTTTCCCAGAGACGCAACATCTCATGGCGCTCGGCCGCGGCAGAGCCTCTTGCCGAAAAGGCAAACGTCTGGCTCCTTCTGCCACAGGGAAACACCCAGCCCTGAAAGCTGTTGCTGCTCTTCACGGTGCCTTGGCGCCCTATCTACAGGCACAATAGCCCTGGAGATCTGGGCTTTCCCAGAGACGCAACATCTCATGGCGCTCGGCCGCGGCAGAGCCTCTTGCCGAAAAGGCAAACGTCTGGCTCCTTCTGCTACAGGGAAACACCCAGCCCTGAAAGCTGTTGCTGCTCTTCACGGTGCCTTGGCGCCCTATCTACAGGCACAACAGCACTGGGGATCTGGGCTTTCCCAGAGACGCAACATCTCATGGCGCTCGTCCGCGGCAGAGCCTCTTGCCGAAAAGGCAAACGTCCGGCTCCTTCTGCCACATGGAAACACCCAGCCCTGAAAGCTGTTGCTGCTCTTCACGGTGCCTTGGCACCCTATCTACAGGCACAACAGCACTGGGGATCTGGGCTTTCCCAGAGACGCAACATCTCATGGCGCTCGGCCGCGGCAGAGCCTCTTGCCGAAAAGGCAAACGTCCGGCTCCTTCTCCCACAGGGAAACACCCAGCCCTGAAAGCTGTTGCTGCTCTTCACGGTGCCTTGGCGCCCTATCTACAGGCACAACAGCACTGGGGATCTGGGCTATCCCAGAGACGCAACATCTCATGGCGCATGGCCGCCGCAGAGCCTCTTGACGAAAGGGCAAATGTCCGGCTCCGTCTGCCACAGGGAAGGGCCCAGCCCTTGAAGCTGTTGCTGCTCTTCACGGTGCCTTGGCACCCTATCTACAGGCACAACAGCACTGGGGATCTGGGCTTTCCCAGAGAAGCAACATCTCATGGCGCTCGTCCGCGGCAGAGCCTCTTGCTGAAAAGGCATACATTGGCTCCTTCTCCCACAGGGAAGGGCCCAGCCCTGAAAGCTGTTGCTGCTCTTCACGGTGCCTTGGCGCCCTATCTACAGGCACAACAGCACTGGGGATCTGGGCTTTCCCAGAGACGCAACATCTCATGGCGCTCGGCTGCGGCAGAGCCTCTTGCCGAAAAGGCAAACGTCCGGCTCCTTCTCCCACAGGTAAGGGCCCAGCCCTGAAAGCTGTTGCTGCTCTTCACCTAACCTTGGTGCCCTATCTACAGGCACAACAGCACTGGGGATCTGGGCTATCCCAGAGACGCAACATCTCATGGCGCTCGGCCGCGGCAGAGCCTCTTGCCGAAAAGGCAAACGTTGGCTCCATCTCCCACAGGGAAGGGCCCAGCCCTGAAAGCTGTTGCTGCTCTTCACGGTGCCTTGGCGCCCTATCTACAGGCACAACAGCACTGGGGATCTGGGCTTTCCCAGAGACGCAACATCTCATGGCGCTCGGCCGCGGCAGAGCCTCTTGCCGAAAAGGCAAACGTCTGGCTCCTTCTGCCACAGGGAAACACCCAGCCCTGAAAGCTGTTGCTGCTCTTCACGGTGCCTTGGCGCCCTATCTACAGGCACAATAGCCCTGGGGATCTGGGCTTTCCCAGAGACGCAACATCTCATGGCGCTCGGACGCGGCAGAGCCTCTTGCCGAAAAGGCAAACGTCTGGCTCCTTCTGCCACAGGGAAACACCCAGCCCTGAAAGCTGTTGCTGCTCTTCACGGTGCCTTGGCACCCTATCTACAGGCACAACAGCACTGGGGATCTGGGCTTTCCCAGAGACGCAACATCTCATGGCGCTCGGACGCGGCAGAGCCTCTTGCCGAAAAGGCAAACGTCCGGCTCCTTCTGCCACATGGAAACACCCAGCCCTGAAAGCTGTTGCTGCTCTTCACGGTGCCTTGGCACCCTATCTACAGGCACAACAGCACTGGGGATCTGGGCTTTCCCAGAGACGCAACATCTCATGGCGCTCGGCCGCGGCAGAGCCTCTTGCCGAAAAGGCAAACGTCCGGCTCCTTCTCCCACAGGGAAACACCCAGCCCTGAAAGCTGTTGCTGCTCTTCACGGTGCCTTGGCGCCCTATCTACAGGCACAACAGCACTGGGGATCTGGGCTATCCCAGAGACGCAACATCTCATGGCGCATGGCCGCGGCAGAGCCTCTTGACGAAAGGGCAAATGTCCGGCTCCGTCTGCCACAGGGAAGGGCCCAGCCCTTGAAGCTGTTGCTGCTCTTCACGGTGCCTTGGCACCCTATCTACAGGCACAACAGCACTGGGGATCTGGGCTTTCCCAGAGACGCAACATCTCATGGCGCTCGGCCGCGGCAGAGCCTCTTGCCGAAAAGACAAACGTTGGCTCCTTCTCCCACTGGGAAGGGCCCAGCCCTGAAAGCTCTTGCTGCTCTTCACGGTGCCTTGGCGCCCTATCTACAGGCACAACAGCACTGGGGATCTGGGCTTTCCCAGAGACGCAACATCTCATGGCGCTCGGCTGCGGCAGAGCCTCTTGCCGAAAAGGCAAACGTCCGGCTCCTTCTCCCACAGGGAAGGGCCCAGCCCTGAAAGCTGTTGCTGATCTTCACCTAACCTTGGTGCCCTATGTACTAGACACAACAGCACTGGGGATTTGTGCTTTCCCAGAGACGCAACATCACATGGCGCTCGGCCGCGGCAGAGCCTCTTGCCGAAAAGGCAAACGTCCGGCTCCTTCTGCCACATGGAAACACCCAGCCCTGAAAGCTGTTGCTGCTCTTCATGGTGCCTTGGCACCCTATCTACAGGCACAACAGCACTGGGGATCTGGGCTTTCCCAGAGACGCAACATCTCATGGCGCTCGGTCGCGGCAGAGCCTCTTGCCGAAAAGGCAAACGTCCCGCTCCGTCTGCCACAGGGAAACACCCAGCCCTGAAAGCTGTTGCTGCTCTTCACGGTGCCTTGGCGCCCTATCTACAGGCAAAACAGCACTGGGGATCTGGGCTTTCCCAGAGACTCAACATCTCATGGCGCTCGGTCGCGGCAGAGCCTCTTGCCGAAAAGGCAAACGTCCGGCTCCTTCTGCCACATGGAAACACCCAGCCCTGAAAGCTGTTGCTGCTCTTCACTGTGCCTTGGCACCCTATCTACAGGCACAACAGCACTGGGGATCTGGGCTTTCCCAGAGACGCAACATCTCATGGCGCTCGGCCGCGGCAGAGCCTCTTGCCGAAAAGGCAAACGTCCGGCTCCTTCTGCCACAGGGAAGGGCCCAGCCCTGAAAGCTGTTGCTGCTCTTCACGGTGCCTTGGCACCCTATCTACAGGCACAACAGCACTGGGGATCTGGGCTTTCCCAGAGAAGCAACATCTCATGGCGCTCGGCCGCGGCAGAGCCTCTTGCCGAAAAGGCAAACGTCCGGCTCCTTCTCCCACAGGGAAGGGCCCAGCCCTGAAAGCTGTTGCTGCTCTTCACGGTGCCTTGGCGCCCTATCTACAGGCACAACAGCACGGGGGATCTGGGCTTTCCCAGAGACGCAACATCTCATGGCGCTCGGCTGCAGCAGAGCCTCTTGCCGAAAAGGCAAACGTCCGGCTCCTTCTCCCACAGGGAAGGGCCCAGCCCTGAAAGCTGTTGCTGCTCTTCACCTAACCTTGGTGCCCTATCTACAGGCACAACAGCACTGGGGATCTGGGCTATCCCAGAGACGCAACATCTCATGGCGCTCGGCCGCGGCAGAGCCTCTTGCCGAAAAGGCAAACGTCCGGCTCCTTCTGCCACATGGAAACACGCAGCCCTGAAAGCTGTTGCTGATCTTCACGGTGCCTTGGCACCCTATCTACAGGCACAACAGCACTGGGGATCTGGGCTTTCCCAGAGACGCAACATCTCATGGCGCTCGGCCGCGGCAGAGCCTCTTGCCGAAAAGGCAAACGTTGGCTCCTTCTCCCACAGGGAAGGGCCCAGCCCTGAAAGCTGTTGCTGATCTTCACCTAACCTTGCTGCCCTATGTACTAGGCACAACATCACTGGGGATTTGTCCTTTCTTAGAGACGCAACATCTCATGGCGCTCGGCCGCGGCAGAGCCTCTTGCCGAAAAGGCAAACGTCCGGCTCCTTCTGCCACATGGAAACACCCAGCCCTGAAAGCTGTTGCTGCTCTTCACGGTGCCTTGGCGCCCTATCTACAGGCACAACAGCACTGGGGATCTGGGCTTTCCCAGAGACGAAACATCTCATGGCGCTCGTTCGCGGCAGAGCCTCTTGCCGAAAAGGCAAACGTCCGGCTCCTTCTCCCACAGGGAAGGGCCCAGCCCTGAAAGCTGTTGCTGATCTTCACCTAACCTTGGTGCCCTATGTACTAGGCACAACAGCACTGGGGATTTGTGCTTTCCCAGAGACGCAACATCTCATGGCGCTCGGCCGCGGCAGAGCCTCTTGCCGAAAAGGCAAACGTCCGGCTCCTTCTGCCACAGGGAAACACCCAGCCCTGAAAGCTGTTGCTGCTCTTCACGGTGCCTTGGCGCCCTATCTACAGGCACAACAGCACTGGGGATCTGGGCTTTCCCAGAGACGAAACATCTCATGGCGCTCGGCCATGGCAGAGCCTCTTGCCGAAAAGGCAAACGTCCGGCTCCTTCTCCCACAGGGAAGGGCCCAGCCCTGAAAGCTGTTGCTGCTCTTCACGGTGCCTTGGCACCCTATCTATAGGCACAATAGCCCTGGGGATCTGGGCTTTCCCAGAGAAGCAACATCTCATGGCGCTCGGCCGCGGCAGAGCCTCTTGCCGAAAAGGCAAACGTCCGGCTCCTTCTGCCACAGGGAAACACCCAGCCCTGAAAGCTGTTGCTGCTTTTCACGGTGCCTTGGCGCCCTATCTACAGGCACAACAGCACTGGGGATCTGGGCTTTCCCAGAGACGCAACATCTCATGGCGCTTGGCTGCGGCAGAGCCTCTTGCCGAAAAGGCAAACATCCGGCTCCTTCTCCCACAGGGAAGGGCCCAGCCCTGAAAGCTGTTGCTGATCTTCACATAACCTTGATGCCCTATGTACTAGGCACAACAGCACTGGGGATTTGTGCTTTCCCAGAGGCGCAACATCACATGGCGCTCGGCCGCGGCAGAGCCTCTTGCCGAAAAGGCAAACGTCCGGCTCCTTCTGCCACAGGGAAGGGCCCAGCCCTGAAAGCTGTTGCTGCTCTTCACGGTGCCTTGGTGCCCTATCTACAGGCACAATAGCCCTGGGGATCTGGGATTTCCCAGAGAAGCAATATCTCATGGCGCTCGGACGCGGCAGAGCCTCTTGCCGAAAAGGCAAACGTCCGGCTCCTTCTGCCACAGGGAAACACCCAGCCCTGAAAGCTGTTGCTGCTCTTCACCTAACCTTGCTGCCCTATCTACAGACACAACAGCACTGGGGATCTGGGCTTTCCCAGAGACGCAACATCTCATGGCGCTCAGCCGCGGCAGAGCCTCTTGCCGAAAAGGTAAACGTCCGGCTCCTTCTCCCACAGGGAAGGGCCCAACCCTGAAAGCTGTTGCTGCTCTTCACGGTGCCTTGGCGCCCTATCTACAGGCACAACAGCACTGGGGATCTGGGATTTCCCAGAGACGCAACATCTCATGGCGCTCGTTCGCGGCAGAGCCTCTTGCCGAAAAGGCAAACGTCCGGCTCCTTCTCCCACTGGGAAGGGCCCAGCCCTGAAAGCTGTTGCTGCTCTTCACGGTGCCTTGGCACCCTATCTACAGGCACAACAGCACTGGGGATCTGGGCTATCCCAGAGACGCAACATCTCATGGCGCATGGCCGCCGCAGAGCCTCTTGACGAAAGGGCAAATGTCCGGCTCCGTCTGCCACAGGGAAGGGCCCAGCCCTTGAAGCTGTTGCTGCTCTTCACGGTGCCTTGGCACCCTATCTACAGGCACAACAGCACTGGGGATCTGGGCTTTCCCAGAGACGCAACATCTCATGGCGCTCGGCCGCGGCAGAGCCTCTTGCCGAAAAGACAAACGTTGGCTCCTTCTCCCACTGGGAAGGGCCCAGCCCTGAAAGCTCTTGCTGCTCTTCACGGTGCCTTGGCGCCCTATCTACAGGCACAACAGCACTGGGGATCTGGGCTTTCCCAGAGACGCAACATCTCATGGCGCTCGGTCGCGGCAGAGCCTCTTGCCGAAAAGGCAAACGTCCGGCTCCTTCTGCCACATGGAAACACCCAGCCCTGAAAGCTGTTGCTGCTCTTCACTGTGCCTTGGCACCCTATCTACAGGCACAACAGCACTGGGGATCTGGGCTTTCCCAGAGACGCAACATCTCATGGCGCTCGGCCGCGGCAGAGCCTCTTGCCGAAAAGACAAACGTTGGCTCCTTCTACCACTGGGAAGGGCCCAGCCCTGAAAGCTGTTGCTGCTCTTCACGGTGCCTTGGTGCCCTATCTACAGGCACAACAGCACTTGGGATTTGTTCTTTCCCAGAGACGCAACATCTCATGGCGCTCGGTCGCGGCAGAGCCTCTTGCCGAAAAGGCAAACGTCCGGCTCCTTCTGCCACATGGAAACACCCAGCCCTGAAAGCTGTTGCTGCTCTTCACGGTGCCTTGGCGCCCTATCTACAGGCAAAACAGCACTGGGGATCTGGGCTTTCCCAGAGACTCAACATCTCATGGCGCTCGGTCGCGGCAGAGCCTCTTGCCGAAAAGGCAAACGTCCGGCTCCTTCTGCCACATGGAAACACCCAGCCCTGAAAGCTGTTGCTGCTCTTCACTGTGCCTTGGCACCCTATCTACAGGCACAACAGCACTGGGGATCTGGGCTTTCCCAGAGACGCAACATCTCATGGCGCTCGGCCGCGGCAGAGCCTCTTGCCGAAAAGGCAAACGTCCGGCTCCTTCTCCCACAGGGAAGGGCCCAGCCCTGAAAGCTGTTGCTGCTCTTCACCTAACCTTGGTGCCCTATCTACAGGCACAACAGCACTGGGGATCTGGGCTTTCCCAGAGACTCAACATCTCATGGCGCTCGGCCGCGGCAGAGCCTCTTGCCGAAAAGGCAAACGTCCGGCTCCTTCTGCCACATGGAAACACCCAGCCCTGAAAGCTGTTGCTGCTCTTCACGGTGCATTGGCGACCTATCTACAGGCACAATAGCCCTGGGGATCTGGGCTTTCCCAGAGACGCAACATCTCATGGCGCTCGGCCGCGGCAGAGCGTCTTGCCGAAAAGGCAAACGTCCGGCTCCTTCTGCCACAGGGAAGGGCCCAGCCCTGAAAGCTGTTGCTGCTCTTCACGGTGCCTTGGCGCCCTATCTACAGGCACAACAGCACTGGGGATCTGGGCTTTCCCAGAGAAGCAACATCTCATGGCGCACGTTCGCGGCAGAGCCTCTTGCCGAAAAGGCAAACGTCCGGCTCCTTCTCCCACAGGGAAGGGCCCAGCCCTGAAAGCTGTTGCTGATCTTCACGGTGCCTTGGTGCCCTATCTACAGGCACAACAGCCCTGGGGATCTGGGCTTTCCCAGAGACGCAACATCTCATGGCGCTCGGCCGCGGCAGAGCCTCTTGCCGAATAGGCAAACGTTGGCTCCATCTCCCACAGGGAAGGGCCCAGCCCTGAAAGCTGTTGCTGATCTTCACCTAACCTTGCTGCCCTATGTACTAGGCACAACATCACTGGGGATCTGAGCTTTCCCCCAGACGCAACATCTCATGGCGCTCGGCCGCGGCAGAGCCTCTTGCCGAAAAGGCAAACGTCCGGCTCCTTCTGCCACATGGAAACACCCAGCCCTGAAAGCTGTTGCTGCTCTTCACGGTGCCTTGGCGCCCTATCTACAGGCACAACAGCACTGGGGATCTGGGCTTTCCCAGAGACGAAACATCTCATGGCGCTCGTTCGCGGCAGAGCCTCTTGCCGAAAAGGCAAACGTCCGGCTCCTTCTCCCACAGGGAAGGGCCCAGCCCTGAAAGCTGTTGCTGATCTTCACCTAACCTTGGTGCCCTATGTACTAGGCACAACAGCACTGGGGATTTGTGCTTTCCCAGAGACGCAACATCTCATGGCGCTCGGCCGCGGCAGAGCCTCTTGCCGAAAAGGCAAACGTCCGGCTCCTTCTGCCACAGGGAAACACCCAGCCCTGAAAGCTGTTGCTGCTCTTCACGGTGCCTTGGCGCCCTATCTACAGGCACAACAGCACTGGGGATCTGGGCTTTCCCAGAGACGCAACATCTCATGGCGCTCGCACGCGGCAGAGACTCTTGCCAAAAAGGCAAACGTCCGGCTCCTTCTCCCACAGGGAAGGGCCCAGCCCTGAAAGCTGTTGCTGCTCTTCACGGTGCCTTGGCACCCTATCTATAGGCACAATAGCCCTGGGGATCTGGGCTTTCCCAGAGAAGCAACATCTCATGGCGCTCGGCCGCGGCAGAGCCTCTTGCCGAAAAGGCAAACATCCGGCTCCTTCTCCCACAGGGAAGGGCCCAGCCCTGAAAGCTGTTGCTGATCTTCACATAACCTTGATGCCCTATGTACTAGGCACAACAGCACTGGGGATTTGTGCTTTCCCAGAGGCGCAACATCACATGGCGCTCGGCCGCGGCAGAGCCTCTTGCCGAAAAGGCAAACGTCCGGCTCCTTCTGCCACAGGGAAGGGCCCAGCCCTGAAAGCTGTTGCTGCTCTTCACGGTGCCTTGGTGCCCTATCTACAGGCACAATAGCCCTGGGGATCTGGGATTTCCCAGAGAAGCAATATCTCATGGCGCTCGTTCGCGGCAGAGCCTCTTGCCGAAAAGGCAAACGTCCGGCTCCTTCTCCCACTGGGAAGGGCCAGCCCTGAAAGCTGTTGCTGCTCTTCACGGTGCCTTGGCACCCTATCTACAGGCACAACAGCACTGGGGATCTGGGCTATCCCAGAGACGCAACATCTCATGGCGCATGGCCGCCGCAGAGCCTCTTGACGAAAGGGCAAATGTCCGGCTCCGTCTGCCACAGGGAAGGGCCCAGCCCTTGAAGCTGTTGCTGCTCTTCACGGTGCCTTGGCACCCTATCTACAGGCACAACAGCACTGGGGATCTGGGCTTTCCCAGAGACGCAACATCTCATGGCGCTCGGCCGCGGCAGAGCCTCTTGCCGAAAAGACAAACGTTGGCTCCTTCTCCCACTGGGAAGGGCCCAGCCCTGAAAGCTCTTGCTGCTCTTCACGGTGCCTTGGCGCCCTATCTACAGGCACAACAGCACTGGGGATCTGGGCTTTCCCAGAGACGCAACATCTCATGGCGCTCGGTCGCGGCAGAGCCTCTTGCCGAAAAGGCAAACGTCCGGCTCCTTCTGCCACATGGAAACACCCAGCCCTGAAAGCTGTTGCTGCTCTTCACTGTGCCTTGGCACCCTATCTACAGGCACAACAGCACTGGGGATCTGGGCTTTCCCAGAGACGCAACATCTCATGGCGCTCGGCCGCGGCAGAGCCTCTTGCCGAAAAGACAAACGTTGGCTCCTTCTACCACTGGGAAGGGCCCAGCCCTGAAAGCTCTTGCTGCTCTTCACGGTGCCTTGGCGCCCTATCTACAGGCACAACAGCACTTGGGATTTGTTCTTTCCCAGAGACGCAACATCACATGGCGCTCGGCCGCGGCAGAGCCTCTTGCCGAAAAGGCAAACGTCCGGCTCATTCTGCCACATGGAAACACCCAGCCCTGAAAGCTGTTGCTGCTCTTCACGGTGCCTTGGCACCCTATCTACAGGCACAACACCACTGGGGATCTGGGCTTTCCCAGAGACGCAACATCTCATGGCGCTCGGTCGCGGCAGAGCCTCTTGCCGAAAAGGCAAACGTCCGGCTCCTTCTGCCACATGGAAACACCCAGCCCTGAAAGCTGTTGCTGCTCTTCACGGTGCCTTGGCGCCCTATCTACAGGCAAAACAGCACTGGGGATCTGGGCTTTCCCAGAGACTCAACATCTCATGGCGCTCGGTCGCGGCAGAGCCTCTTGCCGAAAAGGCAAACGTCCGGCTCCTTCTGCCACATGGAAACACCCAGCCCTGAAAGCTCTTGCTGCTCTTCACTGTGCCTTGGCACCCTATCTACAGGCACAACAGCACTGGGGATCTGGGCTTTCCCAGAGACGCAACATCTCATGGCGCTCGGCCGCGGCAGAGCCTCTTGCCGAAAAGGCAAACGTCCGGCTCCTTCTGCCACAGGGAAGGGCCCAGCCCTGAAAGCTGTTGCTGCTCTTCACGGTGCCTTGGCACCCTATCTACAGGCACAACAGCACTGGGGATCTGGGCTTTCCCAGAGAAGCAACATCTCATGGCGCTCGGCCGCGGCAGAGCCTCTTGCCGAAAAGGCAAACATTGGCTCCTTCTCCCACAGGGAAACACCCAGCCCTGAAAGCTGTTGCTGCTCTTCACGGTGCCTTGGCACCCTATCTACAGGCACAACAGCACTGGGGATCTGGGCTTTCCCAGAGACGCAACATCTCATGGCGCTCGGCCGCGGCAGAGCCTCTTGCCGAAAAGGCAAACGTCCGGCTTTTTCTCCCACAGGGAAGGGCCCAGCCCTGAAAGCTGTTGCTGCTCTTCACCTAACCTTGCTGCCCTATCTACAGACACAACAGCACTGGGGATCTGGGCTTTCCCAGAGACGCAACATCTCATGGCGCTCAGCCGCGGCAGAGCCTCTTGCCGAAAAGGTAAACGTCCGGCTCCTTCTCCCACAGGGAAGGGCCCAGCCCTGAAAGCTGTTGCTGCTCTTCACGGTGCCTTGGCGCCCTATCTACAGGCACAACAGCACTGGGGATCTGGGATTTCCCAGAGAAGCAACATCTCATGGCGCTCGTTCGCGGCAGAGCCTCTTGCCGAAAAGGCAAACGTCCGGCTCCTTCTCCCACAGGGAAGGGCCCAGCCCTGAAAGCTGTTGCTGCTCTTCACGGTGCCTTGGCACCCTATCTACAGGCACAACAGCACTGGGGATCTGGGCTTTCCCAGAGACGAAACATCTCATGGCGCCCGGACGTGGCAGAGCCTCTTGCTGAAAAGGCAAACGTCCGGCTCCTTCTCCCACAGGGAAGGGCCCAGCCCTGAAAGCTGTTGCTGATCTTCACCTAACCTTGGTGCCCTATGTACTAGGCAAAACAGCACTGGGGATTTGTACTTTCCCAGAGACGCAACATCTCATGGCGCTCGGCCGCGGCAGAGCCTCTTGCCGAAAAGGCAAACGTCCGGCTCCTTCTCCCACAGGGAAGGGCCCAGCCCTGAAAGCTGTTGCTGCTCTTCACGGTGCCTTGGCGCCCTATCTACAGGCACAACAGCACTGGGGATCTGGGCTTTCCCAGAGACGAAACATCTCATGGCGCTCGGCCATGGCAGAGCCTCTTGCCGAAAAGGCAAACGTCCGGCTCCTTCTCCCACAGGGAAGGGCCCAGCCCTGAAAGCTGTTGCTGACCTTCACCTAACCTTGGTGCCCTATGTACTAGGCACAACAGCACTGGGGATTTGTGCTTTCCCAAAGACGCAACATCTCATGGCGCTCGGCCGCGGCAGAGCCTCTTGCCGAAAAGGCAAACGTCCGGCTCCTTCTCCCACAGGGAAACACCCAGCCCTGAAAGCTGTTGCTGCTCTTCACGGTGCCTTGGCGCCCTATCTACAGGCACAACAGCACTGGGGATCTGGGCTTTCCCAGAGAAGCAACATCTCATGGCGCTCGGACGCGGCAGAGCCTCTTGCCGAAAAGGCAAACGTCCGGCACCTTCTCCAACAGGGAAGGGCCCAGCCCTGAAAGCTGTTGCTGCTCTTCACCTAACCTTGGTGCCCTATCTACAGGCACATCAGCACTGGGGATCTGGGCTTTCCCAGAGAAGCAACATCTCATGGCGCTCGGCCGCGGCAGAGCCTCTTGCCGAAAAGGCAAACGTCAGGCTCCTTCTCCCACTGGGAAGGGCCCAGCCCTGAAAGCTCTTGCTGCTCTTCACGGTGCCTTGGCTCCCTATCTACAGGCACAACAGCACTGGGGATCTGGGCTTTCCCAGAGACACAACATCTCATGGCGCTCGGCCGCGGCAGAGCCTCTTGCCGAAAAGGCAAACGTCCGGCTCCTTCTCCCACAGGGAAGGGCCCAGCCCTGAAAGCTGTTGCTGATCTTCACGGTGCCTTGGCGCCCTATCTACAGGCACAACAGCACTGGGGATCTGGGCTTTCCCAGAGACGCAACATCTCATGGCGCTCGGCTGCAGCAGAGCCTCTTGCCGAAAAGGCAAACGTCCGGCTCCTTCTCCCACAGGGAAGGGCCCAGCCCTGAAAGCTGTTGCTGCTCTTCACCTAACCTTGGTGCCCTATCTACAGGTACAACAGCACTGGGGATCTGGGCTATCCCAGAGACGCAACATCTCATGGCGCTCGGCCGCGGCAGAGCCTCTTGCCGAAAAGGCAAACGTTGGCTCCATCTCCCACAGGGAAACACCCAGCCCTGAAAGCTGTTGCTGCTCTTCACGGTGCCTTGGCGCCCTATCTACAGGCACAACAGCACTGGGGATCTGGGCTTTCCCAGAGACGCAACATCTCATGGCGCTCGGCCGCGGCAGAGCCTCTTGCCGAAAAGGCAAACGTCCGGCTCCTTCTGCCACATGGAAACACCCAGACCTGAAAGCTGTTGCTGCTCTTCACGGTGCCTTGCCGCCCTATCTACAGGCACAATAGCCCTGGGGATCTGGGCTTTCCCAGAGACGCAACATCTCATGGCGCTCGGCCGCGGCAGAGCCTCTTGCCGAAAAGGCAAACGTCCGGCTCCTTCTGCCACAGGGAAGGGCCCAGACCTGAAAGCTCTTGGTGCTCTTCACGGTGCCTTGGCGCCCTATCTACAGGCACAACAGCACTGGGGATCTGGGCTTTCCCAGAGAAGCAATATCTCATGGCGCACGTTCGCGGCAGAAACTCTTGCCGAAAAGGCAAACGTCCGGCTCCTTCTCCCACAGGGAAGGGCCCAGCCCTGAAAGCTGTTGCTGATCTTCACGGTGCCTTGGTGCCCTATGTACTAGGCACAACAGCACTGGGGATTTGTGCTTTCCCAGAGGCGCAACATCACATGGCGCTCGGCCGCGGCAGAGCCTCTTGCCGAAAAGGCAAACGTCCGGCTCCTTCTGCCACAGGGAAGGGCCCAGCCCTGAAAGCTGTTGCTGCTCTTCACGGTGCCTTGGTGCCCTATCTACAGGCACAATAGCCCTGGGGATCTGGGATTTCCCAGAGAAGCAATATCTCATGGCGCTCGGACGCGGCAGAGCCTCTTGCCGAAAAGGCAAACGTCCGGCTCCTTCTGCCACAGGGAAACACCCAGCCCTGAAAGCTGTTGCTGCTCTTCACGGTGCCTTGGCACCCTATCTACAGGCACAACAGCACTGGGTATCTGGGCTTTCCCAGAGACGCAACATCTCATGGCGCTCGGCTGTGGCAGAGCCTCTTGCCGAAAAGGCAAACGTCCGGCTTTTTCTCCCACAGGGAAGGGCCCAGCCCTGAAAGCTGTTGCTGCTCTTCACCTAACCTTGCTGCCCTATCTACAGACACAACAGCACTGGGGATCTGGGCTTTCCCAGAGACGCAACATCTCATGGCGCTCAGCCGCGGCAGAGCCTCTTGCCGAAAAGGTAAACGTCCGGCTCCTTCTCCCACAGGGAAGGGCCCAGCCCTGAAAGCTGTTGCTGCTCTTCACGGTGCCTTGGCGCCCTATCTACAGGCACAACAGCACTGGGGATCTGGGATTTCCCAGAGACGCAACATCTCATGGCGCTCGTTCGCGGCAGAGCCTCTTGCCGAAAAGGCAAACGTCCGGCTCCTTCTCCCACTGGGAAGGGCCCAGCCCTGAAAGCTGTTGCTGCTCTTCACGGTGCCTTGGCACCCTATCTACAGGCACAACAGCACTGGGGATCTGGGCTTTCCCAGAGACGAAACATCTCATGGCGCCCGGACGTGGCAGAGCCTCTTGCTGAAAAGGCAAACGTCCGGCTCCTTCTCCCACAGGGAAGGGCCCAGCCCTGAAAGCTGTTGCTGATCTTCACCTAACCTTGGTGCCCTATGTACTAGGCACAACAGCACTGGGGATTTGTACTTTCCCAGAGACGCAACATCTCATGGCGCTCGGCCGCGGCAGAGCCTCTTGCCGAAAAGGCAAACGTCCGGCTCCTTCTCCCACAGGGAAGGGCCCAGCCCTGAAAGCTGTTGCTGCTCTTCACGGTGCCTTGGCGCCCTATCTACAGGCACAACAGCACTGGGGATCTGGGCTTTCCCAGAGACGAAACATCTCATGGCGCTCGGCCATGGCAGAGCCTCTTGCCGAAAAAGCAAACGTCCGGCTCCTTCTCCCACAGGGAAGGGCCCAGCCCTGAAAGCTGTTGCTGACCTTCACCTAACCTTGGTGCCCTATGTACTAGGCACAACAGCACTGGGGATTTGTGCTTTCCCAGAGACGCAACATCTCATGGCGCTCGGCCGCGGCAGAGCCTCTTGCCGAAAAGGCAAACGTCCGGCTCCTTCTGCCACAGGGAAACACCCAGCCCTGAAAGCTGTTGCTGCTCTTCACGGTGCCTTGGCGCCCTATCTACAGGCACAACAGCACTGGGGATCTGGGCTTTCCCAGAGAAGCAACATCTCATGGCGCTCGGACGCGGCAGAGCCTCTTGCCGAAAAGGCAAACGTCCGGCACCTTCTCCAACAGGGAAGGGCCCAGCCCTGAAAGCTGTTGCTGCTCTTCACCTAACCTTGGTGCCCTATCTACAGGCACATCAGCACTGGGGATCTGGGCTTTCCCAGAGAAGCAACATCTCATGGCGCTCGGCCGCGGCAGAGCCTCTTGCCGAAAAGGCAAACGTCAGGCTCCTTCTCCCACTGGGAAGGGCCCAGCCCTGAAAGCTCTTGCTGCTCTTCACGGTGCCTTGGCGCCCTATCTACAGGCACAACAGCACTGGGGATCTGGGCTTTCCCAGAGACACAACATCTCATGGCGCTCGTTCGCGGCAGAGCCTCTTGCCGAAAAGGCAAACGTCCGGCTCCTTCTCCCACAAGGAAGGGCCCAGCCCTGAAAGCTCTTGCTGCTCTTCACGGTGCCTTGGCGCCCTATCTACAGGCACAACAGCACTGGGGATCTGGGCTTTCCCAGAGACGAAACATCTCATGGCGCTCGTTCGCGGCAGAGCCTCTTGCCGAAAAGGCAAACGTCCGGCTCCTTCTCCCACAGGGAAGGGCCCAGCCCTGAAAGCTGTTGCTGATCTTCACCTAACCTTGGCGCCCTATGTACTAGGCACAACAGCACTGGGGATTTGTGCTTTCCCAGAGACGCAACATCTCATGGCGCTCGGCCGCGGCAGAGCCTCTTGCCGAAAAGGCAAACGTCCGGCTCCTTCTGCCACAGGGAAACACCCAGACCTGAAAGCTCTTGCTGCTCTTCACGGTGCCTTGGCGCCCTATCTACAGGCACAACAGCACTGGGGATCTGGGCTTTCCCAGAGACGCAACATCTCATGGCGCCCGGCCGCCTCAGAGCGTCTTGCCGAAAAGGCAAACGTCCGGCTCCTTCTCCCACAGGGAAACACCCAGCCCTGAAAGCTGTTGCTGCTCTTCACGGTGCCTTGGCGCCCTATCTACAGGCACAACAGCACTGGGGATCTGGGCTTTCCCAGAGACGCAACATCTCATGGCGCTCGGCCGCGGCAGAGCCTCTTGCTGAAAAGGCAAACGTCCGGCTCCTTCTGCCACAGGGAAGGGCCCAGCCCTGAAAGCTGTTGCTGATCTTCACCTAACCTTGGTGCCCTATGTAATAGGCACAACAGCACTGGGGATTTGTGCTTTCCCAGAGGCGCAACATCACATGGCGCTCGGCCGCGGCCGAGCCTCTTGCCGAAAAGGCAAACGTCCGGCTCCTTCTGCCACAGGGAAGGGCCCAGCCCTGAAAGCTGTTGCTGCTCTTCACGGTGCCTTGGCGCCCTATCTACAGGCACAACAGCACTGGGGATCTGTGCTTTCCCAGAGACGCAACATCTCATGGCGCTCGGCCGCAGCAGAGCCTCTTGCCGAAAAGGGAAACGTCCAGCTCCTTCTCCCACTGGGAAGGGCCCAGCCCTGAAAGCTGTTGCTGCTCTTCACGGTGCCTTGGCGCCCTATCTACAGGCACAACAGCACTGGGGATATGGGATTTCCCAGAGAAGCAATATCTCATGGCGCTCGGCCGCGGCAGAGCCTCTTGCCGAAAAGGCAAACGTCCGGCTCCTTCTGCCACAGGGAAACACCCAGCCCTGAAGGCTGTTGCTGCTCTTCACGGTGCCTTGGCGCCCTATCTACAGGCACAATAGCCCTGGGGATATGGGCTTTCCCATAGAAACAACATCTAATTGCGCTCGGCCGCGGCAGAGCCTCTTGCCGAAAAGGAAAACGTCCGGCTCCTTCTCCCACAGGGAAGGGCCCAGCCCTGAAAGCTGTTGCTGCTCTTCACGGTGCCTTGGCGCCCTATCTACAGGCACAATAGCCCTGGGGATCTGGGCTTTCCCAGAGACGCAACATCTCATGGCGCTCGGCCGCGGCAGAGCCTCTTGCCGAAAAGGCAAACGTCCGGCTCCTTCTCCCACAGGGAAACACCCAGCCCTGAAAGCTGTTGCTGCTCTTCACGGTGCCTTGGCACCCTATCTACAGGCACAACAGCACTGGGGATCTGGGCTTTCCCAGAGACGCAACACCTCATGGCGCTCGGCCGCGGCAGAGCCTCTTGCCGAAAAGGCAAACGTCCGGCTCCTTCTTCCACAGGTAAGGGCCCAGCCCTGAAAGCTGTTGCTGCTCTTCACGGTGCCTTGGCGCCCTATCTACAGGCACAACAGCACTGGGGATCTGGGCTTTCCCAGAGACGCAACATCTCATGGCGCTTGGCCGCGGCAGAGCCTCTTGCCGAAAAGGCAAACGTCCGGCTCCTTCTCCCACAGGGAAGGGCCCAGCCCTGAAAGCTGTTGCTGCTCTTCACGGTGCCTTGGCGCCCTATCTACAGGCACAACAGCACTGGGGATCTGGGCTTTCCCAGAGACGCAACATCTCATGGTGCTCGGCCGCGGCAGAGCCTCTTGCCGAAAAGGCAAACGTTGGCTCCTTCTCCCACTGGGAAGGGCCCAGCCCTGAAAGCTCTTGCTGCTCTTCACGGTGCCTTGGCACCCTATCTACAGCCACAATAGCCCTGGGGATCTGGGCTTTCCCAGAGACGCAACATCTCATGGCGCTCGGCCACGGCAACGCCTCTTGCCGAAAAGGCAAACGTCCGGCTCCTTCTGCCACATGGAAACACCCAGCCCTGAAAGCTGTTGCTGCTCTTCACGGTGCCTTGGCGCCCTATCTACAGGCACAACAGCACTGGGGATCTGGGCTTTCCCAGAGACGCAACATCTCATGGCGCTCGGACGCGGCAGAGCCTCTTGCCGAAAAGGCAAACGTCCAGCTCCTTCTGCCACAGGGAAACACCCAGCCCTGAAAGCTGTTGCTGCTCTTCACGGTGCCTTGGTGCCCTATCTACAGGCACAACAGCACTGGGGATCTGGGCTTTCCCAGAGACGCAACATCTCATGGCGCTCGGACGCGGCAGAGCCTCTTGCCGAAAAGGCAAACGTCCGGCTCCTTCTGCCACATGGAAACACCCAGCCCTGAAAGCTGTTGCTGCTCTTCACGGTGCCTTGGCGCCCTATCTATAGGCACAATAGCCCTGGGGATCTGGGCTATCCCAGAGACGCAACATCTCATGGCGCTCGGTCACGGCAGAGCCTCTTGCCGAAAAGGCAAACGTCCGGCTCCTTCTCCCACAGGGAAGGGCCCAGCCCTGAAAGCTGTTGCTGCTCTTCACGGTGCCTTGGCGCCCTATCTACAGGCACAACAGCCCTGGGGATCTGGGCTTTCCCAGAGACGCAACATCTCATGGCGCTCGGCCGCGGCAGAGCCTCTTGCCGAAAAGGCAAACGTTGGCTCCTTCTGCCACAGGGAAGGGCCCAGCCCTGAAAGCTGTTGCTGCTCTTCACGGTGCCTTGGCGCCCTATCTACAGGCACAATAGCCCTGGGGATCTGGGCTTTCCCAGAGACGCAACATCTCATGGCGCTCGGCCACGGCAACGCCTCTTGCCGAAAAGGCAAACGTCCGGCTCCTTCTGCCACAGGGAAACACCCAGCCCTGAAAGCTGTTGCTGCTCTTCACGGTGCCTTGGCACCCTATCTACAGGCACAACAGCACTGGGGATCTGGGCTTTCCCAGAGACGCAACATCTCATGGCGCTCGGACGCGGCAGAGCCTCTTGCCGAAAAGGCAAACGTCCGGCTCCTTCTGCCACAGGGAAACACCCAGCCCTGAAAGCTGTTGCTGCTCTTCACGGTGCCTTGGCGCCCTATCTATAGGCACAATAGCCCTGGGGATCTGGGCTATCCCAGAGACGCAACATCTCATGGCGCTCGGTCACGGCAGAGCCTCTTGCCGAAAAGGCAAACGTCCGGCTCCTTCTGCCACAGGGAAACACCCAGCCCTGAAAGCTGTTGCTGCTCTTCACGGTGCCTTGCCGCCCTATCTACAGGCACAACAGCACTGGGGATCTGGGCTTTCCCAGAGACGCAACATCTCATGGCACTCAGTAGCGGCAGAGACTCTTGCCGAAAAGGCAAACGTTGGCTCCTTCTCCCACTGGGAAGGGCCCAGCCCTGAAAGCTCTTGCTGCTCTTCACGGTGCTTTGGCGCCCTATCTACAGGCACAATAGCCCTGGGGATCTGGGCTTTCCCAGAGACGCAACATCTCATGGCGCTCGGCCACGGCAACGCCTCTTGCCGAAAAGGCAAACGTCCAGCTCCTTCTGCCACATGGAAACACCCAGCCCTGAAAGCTGTTGCTGCTCTTCACGGTGCCTTGGCGCCCTATCTACAGGCACAACAGCACTGGGGATCTGGGCTTTCCCAGAGACGCAACATCTCATGGCGCTCGGCCGCGGCAGAGCCTCTTGCCGAAAAGGCAAACGTTGGCTCCTTCTGCCACAGGGAAGGGCCCAGCCCTGAAAGCTGTTGCTGCTCTTCACGGTGCCTTGGCGCCCTATCTACAGGCACAATAGCCCTGGGGATCTGGGCTTTCCCAGAGACGCAACATCTCATGGCGCTCGGCCACGGCAACGCCTCTTGCCGAAAAGGCAATCGTCCGGCTCCTTCTGCCACATGGAAACACCCAGCCCTGAAAGCTGTTGCTGCTCTTCACGGTGCCTTGGCGCCCTATCTACAGGCACAACAGCACTGGGGATCTGGGCTTTCCCAGAGACGCAACATCTCATGGCGCTCGGCCGCGGCAGAGCCTCTTGCCGAAAAGGCAAACGTCCGGCTCCTTCTCCCACAGGGAAGGGCCCAGCCCTGAAAGCTGTTGCTGCTCTTCACGGTGCCTTGGCGCCCTATCTACAGGCACAACAGCACTGGGGATCTGGGCTTTCCCAGAGACGCAACATCTCATGGTGCTCGGCCGCGGCAGAGCCTCTTGCCGAAAAGGCAAACGTTGGCTCCTTCTCCCACTGGGAAGGGCCCAGCCCTGAAAGCTCTTGCTGCTCTTCACGGTGCCTTGGCACCCTATCTACAGGCACAATAGCCCTGGGGATCTGGGCTTTCCCAGAGACGCAACATCTCATGGCGCTCGGCCACGGCAACGCCTCTTGCCGAAAAGGCAAACGTCCGGCTCCTTCTGCCACATGGAAACACCCAGCCCTGAAAGCTGTTGCTGCTCTTCACGGTGCCTTGGCGCCCTATCTACAGGCACAACAGCACTGGGGATCTGGGCTTTCCCAGAGACGCAACATCTCATGGCGCTCGGACGCGGCAGAGCCTCTTGCCGAAAAGGCAAACGTCCAGCTCCTTCTGCCACAGGGAAACACCCAGCCCTGAAAGCTGTTGCTGCTCTTCACGGTGCCTTGGTGCCCTATCTACAGGCACAACAGCACTGGGGATCTGGGCTTTCCCAGAGACGCAACATCTCATGGCGCTCGGACGCGGCAGAGCCTCTTGCCGAAAAGGCAAACGTCCGGCTCCTTCTGCCACATGGAAACACCCAGCCCTGAAAGCTGTTGCTGCTCTTCACGGTGCCTTGGCGCCCTATCTATAGGCACAATAGCCCTGGGGATCTGGGCTATCCCAGAGACGCAACATCTCATGGCGCTCGGTCACGGCAGAGCCTCTTGCCGAAAAGGCAAACGTCCGGCTCCTTCTCCCACAGGGAAGGGCCCAGCCCTGAAAGCTGTTGCTGCTCTTCACGGTGCCTTGGCGCCCTATCTACAGGCACAACAGCCCTGGGGATCTGGGCTTTCCCAGAGACGCAACATCTCATGGCGCTCGGCCGCGGCAGAGCCTCTTGCCGAAAAGGCAAACGTCCGGCTCCTTCTCCCACAGGGAAGGGCCCAGCCCTGAAAGCTGTTGCTGCTCTTCACGGTGCCTTGGCGCCCTATCTACAGGCACAACAGCACTGGGGATCTGGGCTTTCCCAGAGACGCAACATCTCATGGCGCTCGGCCGCGGCAGAGCCTCTTGCCGAAAAGGCAAACGTTGGCTCCTTCTGCCACAGGGAAGGGCCCAGCCCTGAAAGCTGTTGCTGCTCTTCACGGTGCCTTGGCGCCCTATCTACAGGCACAATAGCCCTGGGGATCTGGGCTTTCCCAGAGACGCAACATCTCATGGCGCTCGGCCACGGCAACGCCTCTTGCCGAAAAGGCAAACGTCCGGCTCCTTCTGCCACATGGAAACACCCAGCCCTGAAAGCTGTTGCTGCTCTTCACGGTGCCTTGGCACCCTATCTACAGGCACAACAGCACTGGGGATCTGGGCTTTCCCAGAGACGCAACATCTCATGGCGCTCGGACGCGGCAGAGCCTCTTGCCGAAAAGGCAAACGTCCGGCTCCTTCTGCCACAGGGAAACACCCAGCCCTGAAAGCTGTTGCTGCTCTTCACGGTGCCTTGGCGCCCTATCTATAGGCACAATAGCCCTGGGGATCTGGGCTATCCCAGAGACGCAACATCTCATGGCGCTCGGTCACGGCAGAGCCTCTTGCCGAAAAGGCAAACGTCCGGCTCCTTCTGCCACAGGGAAACACCCAGCCCTGAAAGCTGTTGCTGCTCTTCACGGTGCCTTGCCGCCCTATCTACAGGCACAACAGCACTGGGGATCTGGGCTTTCCCAGAGACGCAACATCTCATGGCACTCAGTAGCGGCAGAGACTCTTGCCGAAAAGGCAAACGTTGGCTCCTTCTCCCACTGGGAAGGGCCCAGCCCTGAAAGCTCTTGCTGCTCTTCACGGTGCTTTGGCGCCCTATCTACAGGCACAATAGCCCTGGGGATCTGGGCTTTCCCAGAGACGCAACATCTCATGGCGCTCGGCCACGGCAACGCCTCTTGCCGAAAAGGCAAACGTCCAGCTCCTTCTGCCACAGGGAAGGGCCCAGCCCTGAAAGCTGTTGCTGCTCTTCACGGTGCCTTGGCGCCCTATCTACAGGCACAACAGCACTGGGGATCTGGGCTTTCCCAGAGACGCAACATCTCATGGCGCTCGGCCGCGGCAGAGCCTCTTGCCGAAAAGGCAAACGTTGGCTCCTTCTGCCACAGGGAAGGGCCCAGCCCTGAAAGCTGTTGCTGCTCTTCACGGTGCCTTGGCGCCCTATCTACAGGCACAATAGCCCTGGGGATCTGGGCTTTCCCAGAGACGCAACATCTCATGGCGCTCGGACGCGGCAACGCCTCTTGCCGAAAAGGCAATCGTCCGGCTCCTTCTGCCACATGGAAACACCCAGCCCTGAAAGCTGTTGCTGCTCTTCACGGTGCCTTGGCGCCCTATCTACAGGCACAACAGCACTGGGGATCTGTGCTTTCCCAGAGACGCAACATCTCATGGCGCTCGGCCGCGGCAGAGCCTCTTGCCGAAAAGGCAAACGTCCGGCTCCTTCTGCCACAGGGAAACACCCAGCCCTGAAAGCTGTTGCTGCTCTTCACGGTGCCTTGGCACCCTATCTACAGGCACAACAGCACTGGGGATCTGGGCTTTCCCAGAGACGCAACATCTCATGGCGCTCGGACGCGGCAGAGCCTCTTGCCGAAAAGGCAAACGTCCGGCTCCTTCTGCCACATGGAAACACCCAGCCCTGAAAGCTGTTGCTGCTCTTCACGGTGCCTTGGCGCCCTATCTATAGGCACAATAGCCCTGGGGATCTGGGCTATCCCAGAGACGCAACATCTCATGGCGCTCGGTCACGGCAGAGCCTCTTGCCGAAAAGGCAAACGTCCGGCTCCTTCTGCCACAGGGAAACACCCAGCCCTGAAAGCTGTTGCTGCTCTTCACGGTGCCTTGCCGCCCTATCTACAGGCACAACAGCACTGGGGATCTGGGCTTTCCCAGAGACGCAACATCTCATGGCACTCAGTCGCGGCAGAGACTCTTGCCGAAAAGGCAAACGTCTGGCTCCTTCTGCCACAGGGAAACAGCCAGCGCTGAAAGCTCTTGCTGCTCTTCACGGTGCTTTGGCGCCCTATCTATAGGCACAATAGCCCTAGGGATCTGGGCTTTCCCAGAGACGCAACATCTCATGGCGCTCGGTCACGGCAGAGCCTCTTGCCGAAAAGGCAAACGTCCGGCTCCTTCTGCCACAGGGAAACACCCAGCCCTGAAAGCTGTTGCTGCTCTTCACGGTGCCTTGCCGCCCTATCTACAGGCACAACAGCACTGGGGATCTGGGCTTTCCCAGAGACGCAACATCTCATGGCACTCAGTAGCGGCAGAGACTCTTGCCGAAAAGGCAAACGTTGGCTCCTTCTCCCACTGGGAAGGGCCCAGCCCTGAAAGCTCTTGCTGCTCTTCACGGTGCTTTGGCGCCCTATCTACAGGCACAATAGCCCTGGGGATCTGGGCTTTCCCAGAGACGCAACATCTCATGGCGCTCGGCCACGGCAACGCCTCTTGCCGAAAAGGCAAACGTCCAGCTCCTTCTGCCACATGGAAACACCCAGCCCTGAAAGCTGTTGCTGCTCTTCACGGTGCCTTGGCGCCCTATCTACAGGCACAACAGCACTGGGGATCTGGGCTTTCCCAGAGACGCAACATCTCATGGCGCTCGGCCGCGGCAGAGCCTCTTGCCGAAAAGGCAAACGTTGGCTCCTTCTGCCACAGGGAAGGGCCCAGCCCTGAAAGCTGTTGCTGCTCTTCACGGTGCCTTGGCGCCCTATCTACAGGCACAATAGCCCTGGGGATCTGGGCTTTCCCAGAGACGCAACATCTCATGGCGCTCGGCCACGGCAACGCCTCTTGCCGAAAAGGCAATCGTCCGGCTCCTTCTGCCACATGGAAACACCCAGCCCTGAAAGCTGTTGCTGCTCTTCACGGTGCCTTGGCGCCCTATCTACAGGCACAACAGCACTGGGGATCTGGGCTTTCCCAGAGACGCAACATCTCATGGCGCTCGGCCGCGGCAGAGCCTCTTGCCGAAAAGGCAAACGTCCGGCTCCTTCTCCCACAGGGAAGGGCCCAGCCCTGAAAGCTGTTGCTGCTCTTCACGGTGCCTTGGCGCCCTATCTACAGGCACAACAGCACTGGGGATCTGGGCTTTCCCAGAGACGCAACATCTCATGGTGCTCGGCCGCGGCAGAGCCTCTTGCCGAAAAGGCAAACGTTGGCTCCTTCTCCCACTGGGAAGGGCCCAGCCCTGAAAGCTCTTGCTGCTCTTCACGGTGCCTTGGCACCCTATCTACAGGCACAATAGCCCTGGGGATCTGGGCTTTCCCAGAGACGCAACATCTCATGGCGCTCGGCCACGGCAACGCCTCTTGCCGAAAAGGCAAACGTCCGGCTCCTTCTGCCACATGGAAACACCCAGCCCTGAAAGCTGTTGCTGCTCTTCACGGTGCCTTGGCGCCCTATCTACAGGCACAACAGCACTGGGGATCTGGGCTTTCCCAGAGACGCAACATCTCATGGCGCTCGGACGCGGCAGAGCCTCTTGCCGAAAAGGCAAACGTCCAGCTCCTTCTGCCACAGGGAAACACCCAGCCCTGAAAGCTGTTGCTGCTCTTCACGGTGCCTTGGTGCCCTATCTACAGGCACAACAGCACTGGGGATCTGGGCTTTCCCAGAGACGCAACATCTCATGGCGCTCGGACGCGGCAGAGCCTCTTGCCGAAAAGGCAAACGTCCGGCTCCTTCTGCCACATGGAAACACCCAGCCCTGAAAGCTGTTGCTGCTCTTCACGGTGCCTTGGCGCCCTATCTATAGGCACAATAGCCCTGGGGATCTGGGCTATCCCAGAGACGCAACATCTCATGGCGCTCGGTCACGGCAGAGCCTCTTGCCGAAAAGGCAAACGTCCGGCTCCTTCTCCCACAGGGAAGGGCCCAGCCCTGAAAGCTGTTGCTGCTCTTCACGGTGCCTTGGCGCCCTATCTACAGGCACAACAGCCCTGGGGATCTGGGCTTTCCCAGAGACGCAACATCTCATGGCGCTCGGCCGCGGCAGAGCCTCTTGCCGAAAAGGCAAACGTCCGGCTCCTTCTCCCACAGGGAAGGGCCCAGCCCTGAAAGCTGTTGCTGCTCTTCACGGTGCCTTGGCGCCCTATCTACAGGCACAACAGCACTGGGGATCTGGGCTTTCCCAGAGACGCAACATCTCATGGCGCTCGGCCGCGGCAGAGCCTCTTGCCGAAAAGGCAAACGTTGGCTCCTTCTGCCACAGGGAAGGGCCCAGCCCTGAAAGCTGTTGCTGCTCTTCACGGTGCCTTGGCGCCCTATCTACAGGCACAATAGCCCTGGGGATCTGGGCTTTCCCAGAGACGCAACATCTCATGGCGCTCGGCCACGGCAACGCCTCTTGCCGAAAAGGCAAACGTCCGGCTCCTTCTGCCACATGGAAACACCCAGCCCTGAAAGCTGTTGCTGCTCTTCACGGTGCCTTGGCACCCTATCTACAGGCACAACAGCACTGGGGATCTGGGCTTTCCCAGAGACGCAACATCTCATGGCGCTCGGACGCGGCAGAGCCTCTTGCCGAAAAGGCAAACGTCCGGCTCCTTCTGCCACAGGGAAACACCCAGCCCTGAAAGCTGTTGCTGCTCTTCACGGTGCCTTGGCGCCCTATCTATAGGCACAATAGCCCTGGGGATCTGGGCTATCCCAGAGACGCAACATCTCATGGCGCTCGGTCACGGCAGAGCCTCTTGCCGAAAAGGCAAACGTCCGGCTCCTTCTGCCACAGGGAAACACCCAGCCCTGAAAGCTGTTGCTGCTCTTCACGGTGCCTTGCCGCCCTATCTACAGGCACAACAGCACTGGGGATCTGGGCTTTCCCAGAGACGCAACATCTCATGGCACTCAGTAGCGGCAGAGACTCTTGCCGAAAAGGCAAACGTTGGCTCCTTCTCCCACTGGGAAGGGCCCAGCCCTGAAAGCTCTTGCTGCTCTTCACGGTGCTTTGGCGCCCTATCTACAGGCACAATAGCCCTGGGGATCTGGGCTTTCCCAGAGACGCAACATCTCATGGCGCTCGGCCACGGCAACGCCTCTTGCCGAAAAGGCAAACGTCCAGCTCCTTCTGCCACAGGGAAGGGCCCAGCCCTGAAAGCTGTTGCTGCTCTTCACGGTGCCTTGGCGCCCTATCTACAGGCACAACAGCACTGGGGATCTGGGCTTTCCCAGAGACGCAACATCTCATGGCGCTCGGCCGCGGCAGAGCCTCTTGCCGAAAAGGCAAACGTTGGCTCCTTCTGCCACAGGGAAGGGCCCAGCCCTGAAAGCTGTTGCTGCTCTTCACGGTGCCTTGGCGCCCTATCTACAGGCACAATAGCCCTGGGGATCTGGGCTTTCCCAGAGACGCAACATCTCATGGCGCTCGGCCACGGCAACGCCTCTTGCCGAAAAGGCAATCGTCCGGCTCCTTCTGCCACATGGAAACACCCAGCCCTGAAAGCTGTTGCTGCTCTTCACGGTGCCTTGGCGCCCTATCTACAGGCACAACAGCACTGGGGATCTGTGCTTTCCCAGAGACGCAACATCTCATGGCGCTCGGCCGCGGCAGAGCCTCTTGCCGAAAAGGCAAACGTCCGGCTCCTTCTGCCACAGGGAAACACCCAGCCCTGAAAGCTGTTGCTGCTCTTCACGGTGCCTTGGCACCCTATCTACAGGCACAACAGCACTGGGGATCTGGGCTTTCCCAGAGACGCAACATCTCATGGCGCTCGGACGCGGCAGAGCCTCTTGCCGAAAAGGCAAACGTCCGGCTCCTTCTGCCACATGGAAACACCCAGCCCTGAAAGCTGTTGCTGCTCTTCACGGTGCCTTGGCGCCCTATCTATAGGCACAATAGCCCTGGGGATCTGGGCTATCCCAGAGACGCAACATCTCATGGCGCTCGGTCACGGCAGAGCCTCTTGCCGAAAAGGCAAACGTCCGGCTCCTTCTGCCACAGGGAAACACCCAGCCCTGAAAGCTGTTGCTGCTCTTCACGGTGCCTTGCCGCCCTATCTACAGGCACAACAGCACTGGGGATCTGGGCTTTCCCAGAGACGCAACATCTCATGGCACTCAGTCGCGGCAGAGACTCTTGCCGAAAAGGCAAACGTCTGGCTCCTTCTGCCACAGGGAAACAGCCAGCGCTGAAAGCTCTTGCTGCTCTTCACGGTGCTTTGGCGCCCTATCTATAGGCACAATAGCCCTAGGGATCTGGGCTTTCCCAGAGACGCAACATCTCATGGCGCTCGGCCACGGCAGAGCCTCTTGCCGAAAAGGCAAACGTCCGGCTCCTTCTGCCACAGGGAAACACCCAGCCCTGAAAGCTGTTGCTGCTCTTCACGGTGCCTTGGCGCCCTATCTACAGGCACAACAGCACTGGGGATGTGGGGTTTCCCAGGGACGCAACATCTCATGGCGCTCGGCTGCGGCAGAGCCTCTTGCCGAAAAGGCAAACGTCCGGATCCTTCTCCCACAGGGAAACACCCAGCCCTGAAAGCTGTTGCTGATCTTCACCTAACCTTGGTACCCTATGTACTAGGCACAACAGCACTGTGGATCTGGGCTTTCCCAGAGACGCAACATCTCATGGCGCTCGGCCGCGGCAGAGCCTCTTGCCGAAAAAGCAAACGTCCCGCTCCTGCCACAGGGAAACACCCAGTCCTGAAAGCTGTTGCTGCTCTTCACGGTGCCTTGGCGCCCTATCTACAGGCACAATAGCCCTGGGGATATGGGCTTTCCCAGAGACGCAACATCTCATGGCGCTCGGCCGCGGCAGAGCCTCTTGCCGAAAAGGCAAACGTCCGGCTCCTTCTCCCACTGGGAAGGGCCCAGCCCTGAAAGCTGTTGCTGCTCTTCACGGTGCCTTGGCGCCCTATCTACAGGCACAACAGCACTGGGGATCTGTGTTTTCCCAGAGAAGCAACATCTAATTGCGCTCGGACGCCGCAGAGCCTCTTGCCGAAAAGGCAAACGTCCGGCTCCTTCTGCCACAGGGAAACACCCAGCCCTGAAAGCTGTTGCTGCTCTTCACGGTGCCTTGGCGCCCTATCTACAGGCACAACAGCACTGGGGATCTGGGCTTTCCCAGAGAATCAACATCTCATGGCGCTCGGCCGCGGCAGAGCCTCTTGCCGAAAAGGCAAACGTCTGGCTCCTTCTGCCGCAGGGAAACACCCAGCCCTGAAAGCTGTTGCTGCTCTTCACGGTGCCTTGGCGCCCTATCTACAGGCACAATACCCTGGGGATCTGGCCTTTCCCAGAGACGCAACATCTCATGGCGCCCGGCCGCCTCAGAGCGTCTTGCCGAAAAGGCAAACGTCCGGCTCCTTCTCCCACAGGGAAACACCCAGCCCTGAAAGCTGTTGCTGCTCTTCACGGTGCCTTGGCGCCCTATCTACAGGCACAACAGCACTGGGGATCTGGGCTTTCCCAGAGACGCAACATCTCATGGCGCTCGGCCGCGGCAGAGCCTCTTGCTGAAAAGGCAAACGTCCGGCTCCTTCTCCCACAGGGAAGGGCCCAGCCCTGAAAGCTGTTGCTGATCTTCACCTAACCTTGGTGCCCTATGTAATAGGCACAACAGCACTGGGGATTTGTGCTTTCCCAGAGGCGCAACATCACATGGCGCTCGGCCGCGGCCGAGCCTCTTGCCGAAAAGGCAAACGTCCGGCTCCTTCTGCCACAGGGAAGGGCCCAGCCCTGAAAGCTGTTGCTGCTCTTCACGGTGCCTTGGCGCCCTATCTACAGGCACAACAGCACTGGGGATCTGTGCTTTCCCAGAGACGCAACATCTCATGGCGCTCGGCCGCGGCAGAGCCTCTTGCCGAAAAGGCAAACGTCCAGCTCCTTCTCCCACTGGGAAGGGCCCAGCCCTGAAAGCTGTTGCTGCTCTTCACGGTGCCTTGGCGCCCTATCTACAGGCACAACAGCACTGGGGATATGGGATTTCCCAGAGAAGCAATATCTCATGGCGCTCGGCCGCGGCAGAGCCTCTTGCCGAAAAGGCAAACGTCCGGCTCCTTCTGCCACAGGGAAACACCCAGCCCTGAAAGCTGTTGCTGCTCTTCACGGTGCCTTGGTGCCCTATCTACAGGCACAACAGCACTGGGGATCTGGGCTTTCCCAGAGACGCAACATCTCATGGCGCTCGGACGCGGCAGAGCCTCTTGCCGAAAAGGCAAACGTCCGGCTCCTTCTGCCACAGGGAAACACCCAGCCCTGAAAGCTGTTGCTGCTCTTCACGGTGCCTTGGTGCCCTATCTACAGGCACAACAGCACTGGGGATCTGGGCTTTCCCAGAGACGCAACATCTCATGGCGCTCGGACGCGGCAGAGCCTCTTGCCGAAAAGGCAAACGTCCGGCTCCTTCTGCCACATGGAAACACCCAGCCCTGAAATCTGTTGCTGCTCTTCACGGTGCCTTGGCGCCCTATCTATAGGCACAATAGCCCTGGGGATCTGGGCTTTCCCAGAGACGCAACATCTCATGGCGCTCGGTCACGGCAGAGCCTCTTGCCGAAAAGGCAAACGTCCGGCTCCTTCTCCCACAGGGAAGGGCCCAGCCCTGAAAGCTGTTGCTGATCTTCACCTAACCTTGGTGCCCTATGTAATAGGCACAACAGCACTGGGGATTTGTGCTTTCCCAGAGGCGCAACATCACATGGCGCTCGGCCGCGGCCGAGCCTCTTGCCGAAAAGGCAAACGTCCGGCTCCTTCTGCCGCAGGGAAACACCCAGCCCTGAAAGCTGTTGCTGCTCTTCACGGTGCCTTGGCGCCCTATCTACAGGCACAACAGCACTGGGGATCTGTGCTTTCCCAGAGACGCAACATCTCATGGCGCTCGGCCGCGGCAGAGCCTCTTGCCGAAAAGGCAAACGTCCAGCTCCTTCTCCCACTGGGAAGGGCCCAGCCCTGAAAGCTGTTGCTGCTCTTCACGGTGCCTTGGCGCCCTATCTACAGGCACAACAGCACTGGGGATATGGGATTTCCCAGAGAAGCAATATCTCAGCGCGCTCGGCCGCGGCAGAGCCTCTTGCCGAAAAGGCAAACGTCCGGCTCCTTCTGCCACAGGGAAACACCCAGCCCTGAAGGCTGTTGCTGCTCTTCACGGTGCCTTGGCGCCCTATCTACAGGCACAATAGCCCTGGGGATATGGGCTTTCCCATAGAAACAACATCTAATTGCGCTCGGCCGCGGCAGAGCCTCTTGCCGAAAAGGAAAACGTCCGGCTCCTTCTCCCACAGGGAAGGGCCCAGCCCTGAAAGCTGTTGCTGCTCTTCACGGTGCCTTGGCGCCCTATCTACAGGCACAATAGCCCTGGGGATCTGGGCTTTCCCAGAGACGCAACATCTCATGGCGCTCGGCCGCGGCAGAGCCTCTTGCCGAAAAGGCAAACGTCCGGCTCCTTCTCCCACAGGGAAACACCCAGCCCTGAAAGCTGTTGCTGCTCTTCACGGTGCCTTGGCACCCTATCTACAGGCACAACAGCACTGGGGATCTGGGCTTTCCCAGAGACGCAACATCTCATGGCGCTCAGCCGTGGCAGAGCCTCTTGCCGAAAAGGCAAACGTCCGGCTCCTTCTTCCACAGGGAAGGGCCCAGCCCTGAAAGCTGTTGCTGCTCTTCACGGTGCCTTGGCGCCCTATCTACAGGCACAACAGCACTGGGGATCTGGGCTTTCCCAGAGACGCAACATCTCATGGCGCTCGGCCGCGGCAGAGCCTCTTGCCGAAAAGGCAAACGTCCGGCTCCTTCTCCCACAGGGAAGGGCCCAGCCCTGAAAGCTGTTGCTGCTCTTCACGGTGCCTTGGCGCCCTATCTACAGGCACAACAGCACTGGGGATCTGGGCTTTCCCAGAGACGCAACATCTCATGGCGCTCGGCCGCGGCAGAGCCTCTTGCCGAAAAGGCAAACGTTGGCTCCTTCTCCCACTGGGAAGGGCCCAGCCCTGAAAGCTCTTGCTGCTCTTCACGGTGCCTTGGCGCCCTATCTACAGGCACAATAGCCCTGGGGATCTGGGCTTTCCCAGAGACGCAACATCTCATGGCGCTCGGCCACGGCAACGCCTCTTGCCGAAAAGGCAAACGTCCGGCTATTCTGACACATGGAAACACCCAGCCCTGAAAGCTGTTGCTGCTCTTCACGGTGCCTTGGCGCCCTATCTACAGGCACAACAGCACTGGGGATCTGGGCTTTCCCAGAGACGCAACATCTCATGGCGCTCGGACGCGGCAGAGCCTCTTGCCGAAAAGGCAAACGTCCGGCTCCTTCTGCCACAGGGAAACACCCAGCCCTGAAAGCTGTTGCTGCTCTTCACGGTGCCTTGGTGCCCTATCTACAGGCACAACAGCACTGGGGATCTGGGCTTTCCCAGAGACGCAACATCTCATGGCGCTCGGACGCGGCAGAGCCTCTTGCCGAAAAGGCAAACGTCCGGCTCCTTCTGCCACATGGAAACACCCAGCCCTGAAAGCTGTTGCTGCTCTTCACGGTTCCTTGGCGCCCTATCTATAGGCACAATAGCCCTGGGGATCTGGGCTATCCCAGAGACGCAACATCTCATGGCGCTCGGTCGCGGCAGAGCCTCTTGCCGAAAAGGCAAACGTCCGGCTCCTTCTCCCACAGGGAAGGGCCCAGCCCTGAAAGCTGTTGCTGCTCTTCACGGTGCCTTGGCGCCCTATCTACAGGCACAACAGCACTGGGGATCTGGGCTTTCCCAGAGACGCAACATCTCATGGCGCTCGGCCGCGGCAGAGCCTCTTGCCGAAAAGGCAAACGTCCGGCTCCTTCTCCCACAGGGAAGGGCCCAGCCCTGAAAGCTGTTGCTGCTCTTCACGGTGCCTTGGCGCCCTATCTACAGGCACAACAGCACTGGGGATCTGGGCTTTCCCAGAGACGCAACATCTCATGGCGCTCGGCCGCGGCAGAGCCTCTTGCCGAAAAGGCAAACGTCCGGCTCCTTCTGCCACAGGGAAGGGCCCAGCCCTGAAAGCTGTTGCTGCTCTTCACGGTGCCTTGGCCCCCTATCTACAGGCACAATAGCCCTGGGGATCTGGGCTTTCCCAGAGACGCAACATCTCATGGCGCTCGGCCACGGCAACGCCTCTTGCCGAAAAGGCAAACGTCCGGCTCCTTCTGCCACATGGAAACACCCAGCCCTGAAAGCTGTTGCTGCTCTTCACGGTGCCTTGGCGCCCTATCTACAGGCACAACAGCACTGGGGATCTGGGCTTTCCCAGAGACGCAACATCTCATGGCGCTCGGCCGCGGCAGAGCCTCTTGCCGAAAAGGCAAACGTCCGGCTCCTTCTGCCACAGGGAAACACCCAGCCCTGAAAGCTGTTGCTGCTCTTCACGGTGCCTTGGTGCCCTATCTACAGGCACAACAGCACTGGGGATCTGGGCTTTCCCAGAGACGCAACATCTCATGGCGCTCGGACGCGGCAGAGCCTCTTGCCGAAAAGGCAAACGTCCGGCTCCTTCTGCCACATGGAAACACCCAGCCCTGAAAGCTGTTGCTGCTCTTCACGGTGCCTTGGCGCCCTATCTATAGGCACAATAGCCCTGGGGATCTGGGCTATCCCAGAGACGCAACATCTCATGGCGCTCGGACGCGGCAGAGCCTCTTGCCGAAAAGGCAAACGTCCGGCTCCTTCTGCCACAGGGAAACACCCAGCCCTGAAAGCTGTTGCTGCTCTTCACGGTGCCTTGCCGCCCTATCTACAGGCACAACAGCACTGGGGATCTGGGCTTTCCCAGAGACGCAACATCTCATGGCACTCAGTCGCGGCAGAGACTCTTGCCGAAAAGGCAAACGTCCGGCTCCTTCTGCCACAGGGAAACAGCCAGCCCTGAAAGCTGTTGCTGCTCTTCACGGTGCCTTGGCGCCCTATCTATAGGCACAATAGCCCTAGGGATCTGGGTTTTCCCAGAGACGCAACATCTCATGGCGCTCGGCCACGGCAGAGCCTCTTGCCGAAAAGGCAAACGTCTGGCTCCTTCTCCCACTGGGAAGGGCCCAGCCCTGAAAGCTGTTGCTGCTCTTCACGGTGCCTTGGCGCCCTATCTACAGGCACAACAGCACTGGGGATGTGGGGTTTCCCAGGGACGCAACATCTCATGGCGCTCGGCTGCGGCAGAGCCTCTTGCCGAAAAGGCAAACGTCCGGCTCCTTCTCCCACTGGGAAGGGCCCAGCCCTGAAAGCTGTTGCTGATCTTCACCTAACCTTGGTACCCTATGTACTAGGCACAACAGCGCTGTGGATCTGGGCTTTCCCAGAGACGCAACATCTCATGGCGCTCGGCCGCGGCAGAGCCTCTTGCCGAAAAAGCAAACGTCCCGCTCCTGCCACAGGGAAACACCCAGTCCTGAAAGCTGTTGCTGCTCTTCACGGTGCCTTGGCGCCCTATCTACAGGCACAATAGCCCTGGGGATATGGGCTTTCCCAGAGACGCAACATCTCATGGCGCTCGGCCGCGGCAGAGCCTCTTGCCGAAAAGGCAAACGTCCGGCTCCTTCTCCCACTGGGAAGGGCCCAGCCCTGAAAGCTGTTGCTGCTCTTCACGGTGCCTTGGCGCCCTATCTACAGGCACAACAGCACTGGGGATCTGTGTTTTCCCAGAGAAGCAACATCTAATTGCGCTCGGACGCCGCAGAGCCTCTTGCCGAAAAGGCAAACGTCCGGCTCCTTCTGCCACAGGGAAACACCCAGCCCTGAAAGCTGTTGCTGCTCTTCACGGTGCCTTGGCGCCCTATCTACAGGCACAACAGCACTGGGGATCTGGGCTTTCCCAGAGAATCAACATCTCATGGCGCTCGGCCGCGGCAGAGCCTCTTGCCGAAAAGGCAAACGTCTGGCTCCTTCTGCCGCAGGGAAACACCCAGCCCTGAATGCTGTTGCTGCTCTTCACGGTGCCTTGGCGCCCTATCTACAGGCACAATACCCTGGGGATCTGGGCTTTCCCAGAGACGCAACATCTCATGGCGCTCGGTCGCGGCAGAGCCTCTTGCCGAAAAGGCAAACGTCCGGCTCCTTCTGCCACATGGAAACACCCAGCCCTGAAAGCTGTTGCTGCTCTTCACGGTGCCTTGGCACCCTATCTACAGGCACAACAGCACTGGGGATCTGGGCTTTCCCAGAGACGCAACATCTCATGGCGCTCGGCAGCGGCAGAGCCTCTTGCCGAAAAGGCAAACGTCCGGCTCCTTCTCCCACAGGGAAGGGCCCAGCCCTGAAAGCTGTTGCTGATCTTCACCTAACCTTGGTGCCCTATGTACTAGGCACAACAGCACTGGGGATTTGTGCTTTCCCAGAGACGCAACATCACATGGCGCTCGGCCGCGGCAGAGCCTCTTGCCGAAAAGGCAAACGTCCGGCTCCTTGTGCCACAGGGAAGGGCCCAGCCCTGAAAGCTGTTGCTGCTCTTCACGGTGCCTTGGTGCCCTATCTACAGGCACAACAGCACTGGGGATCTGGGCTTTCCCAGAGAAGCAATATCTCATGGCGCTCGGACGCGGCAGAGCCTCTTGCCGAAAAAGAAAACGTCCGGCTCCTTCTGCCACAGGGAAACACCCAGCCCTGAAAGCTGTTGCTGCTCTTCACGGTGCCTTGGCGCCCTATCTACAGGCACAATAGCCCTGGGGATCTGGGCTTTCCCAGAGACGCAACATATCATGGCGCTCGGCCACGGCAGAGCCTCTTGCCGTAAAGGCAAACGTCCGGCTCCTTCTCCCACTGGGAAGGGCCCAGCCCTGAAAGCTCTTGCTGCTCTTCACGGTGCCTTGGCGCCCTATCTACAGGCACAACAGCACTGGGGATCTGGGCTTTCCCAGAGACGCAACATCTCATGGCGCTCGGTCGCGGCAGAGCCTCTTGCCGAAAAGGCAAATGTCCGGCTCCGTCTGCCACAGGGAAGGGCCCAGCCCTGAAAGCTGTTGCTGCTCTTCACGGTGCCTTGGCACCCTATCTACAGGCACAACAGCACTGGGGATCTGGGCTTACCCAGAGAAGCAACATCTCATGGCGCTCGGCCGCGGCAGAGCCTCTTGCCGAAAAGGCAAACATTGGCTCCTTCTCCCACAGGGAAGGGCCCAGCCCTGAAAGCTGTTGCTGCTCTTCACGGTGCCTTGGCGCCCTATCTACAGGCACAATACCCTGCGGATCTGGGCTTTCCCAGAGACGCAACATCTCATGGCGCTCGGTCGCGGCAGAGCCTCTTGCCGAAAAGGCAAACGTCCGGCTCCTTCTGCCACATGGAAACACCCAGCCCTGAAAGCTGTTGCTGCTCTTCACGGTGCCTTGGCACCCTATCTACAGGCACAACAGCACTGGGGATCTGGGCTTTCCCAGAGACGCAACATCTCATGGCGCTCGGCAGCGGCAGAGCCTCTTGCCGAAAAGGCAAACGTCCGGCTCCTTCTCCCACAGGGAAGGGCCCAGCCCTGAAAGCTGTTGCTGATCTTCACCTAACCTTGGTGCCCTATGTACTAGGCACAACAGCACTGGGGATCTGGGCTTTCCCAGAGACGCAACATATCATGGCGCTCGGCCACGGCAGAGCCTCTTGCCGTAAAGGCAAACGTCCGGCTCCTTCTCCCACTGGGAAGGGCCCAGCCCTGAAAGCTCTTGCTGCTCTTCACGGTGCCTTGGCGCCCTATCTACAGGCACAACAGCACTGGGGATCTGGGCTTTCCCAGAGACGCAACATCTCATGGCGCTCGGTCGCGGCAGAGCCTCTTGCCGAAAAGGCAAACGTCCGGCTCCTTCTCCCACTGGGAAGGGCCCAGCCCTGAAAGCTGTTGCTGCTCTTCACGGTGCCTTGGCGCCCTATCTACAGGCACAACAGCACTGGGGATCTGGGCTTTCCCAGAGACGCAACATCTCATGGCGCTCGGCCGCGGCAGAGCCTCTTGCCGAAAAGGCAAACGTCCGGCTCCTTCTCCCACAGGGAAGGGCCCAGCCCTGAAAGCTGTTGCTGCTCTTCACCTAACCTTGGTGCCCTATCTACAGGCACAACAGCACTGGGGATCTGGGCTATCCCAGAGACGCAAAATCTCATGGCGCTTGGCCACGGCAGAGCCTCTTGCCGAAAAGGCAAATGTCCGGCTCCGTCTGCCACAGGGAAGGGCCCAGCCCTGAAAGCTGTTGCTGCTCTTCATGGTGCCTTGGCGCCCTATCTACAGGCACAACAGCACTGGGGATCTGGGCTTACCCAGAGAAGCAACATCTCATGGCGCTCGGCCGCGGCAGAGCCTCTTGCCGAAAAGGCAAACATTGGCTCCTTCTCCCACAGGGAAGGGCCCAGCCCTGAAAGCTGTTGCTGCTCTTCACCTAACCTTGGTGCCCTATCTACAGGCACAACAGCACTGGGGATCTGGGCTATCCCAGAGACGCAACATCTCATGGCGCTTGGCCACGGCAGAGCCTCTTGCCGAAAAGGCAAATGTCCGGCTCCTTCTGCCACAGGGAAGGGCCCAGCCCTGAAAGCTGTTGCTGCTCTTCACGGTGCCTTGGCACCCTATCTACAGGCACAACAGCACTGGGGATCTGGGCTTTCCCAGAGACGAAACATCTCATGGCGCTCGGCCGCGGCAGAGCCTCTTGCCGAAAAGGCAAACGTCCGGCTCCTTCTCCCACTGGGAAGGGCCCAGCCCTGAAAGCTGTTGCTGATCTTCACCTAACCTTGGTGCCCTATGTACTAGGCACAACATCACTGGGGATTTGTCCTTTCCCAGAGACGCAACATCTCATGGCGCTCGGCCGCGGCAGAGCCTCTTGCCGAAAAGGCAAACGTCTGGCTCCTTCTGCCACAGGGAAACACCCAGCCCTGAAAGCTGTTGCTGCTCTTCACGGTGCCTTGGCGCCCTATCTACAGGCACAATAGCCCTGGGGATCTGGGCTTTCCCAGAGACGCAACATCTCACGGCGCTCGGCCACAGCAGAGCCTCTTGCCGAAAAGGCAAACGTCCGGCTCCTTCTCCCACTGGGAAGGGCCCAGCCCTGAAAGCTGTTGCTGCTCTTCACGGTGCCTTGGCACCCTATCTACAGGCACAACAGCACTGGGGATCTGGGCTTTCCCAGAGACGCAACATCTCATGGCGCTCGGCCGCGGCAGAGCCTCTTGCCGAAAAGGCAAACATCCGGCTCCTTCTCCCTCATGGAAACACCCAGACCTGAAAGCTGTTGCTGCTCTTCACTGTGCCTTGGCACCCTATCTACAGGCACAACAGCACTGGGGATCTGGGCTTTCCCAGAGACGCAACATCTCATGGCGCTCGGCCGCGGCAGAGCCTCTTGCCGAAAAGGCAAACGTCCGGCTCCTTCTGCCACAGGGAAACACCCAGCCCTGAAAGCTGTTGCTGCTCTTCACGGTGCCTTGGCACCCTATCTACAGGCACAACAGCACTGGGGATCTGTGCTTTCCCAGAGAAGCAACATCTAATTGCGCTCGGACGCGGCAGAGCCTCTTGCCGAAAAGGCAAACGTTGGCTCCATCTCCCACAGGGAAGGGCCCAGCCCTGAAAGCTGTTGCTGCTCTTCACTGTGCCTTGGCACCCTATCTACAGGCACAACAGCACTGGGGATCTGGGCTTTCCCAGAGAAGCAATATCTCATGGAGCTTGGCCGCGGCAGAGCCTCTTGCCGAAAAGGCAAATGTTGGCTCCTTCTCCCACAGGGAAGGGCCCAACCCTGAAAGCTGTTGCTGCTCTTCACGGTGCCTTGGCGCCCTATCTACAGGCACAACAGCACTGGGGATCTGGGCTTTCCCAGAGACGCAACATCTCATGGCGCTCGTTCGCGGCAGAGCCTCTTGCCGAAAAGGCAAACGTCCGGCTCCTTCTCCCACAGGGAAGGGCCCAGCCCTGAAAGCTGTTGCTGATCTTCACGGTGCCTTGGTGCCCTATCTACAGGCACAACAGCACTGGGGATCTGGGCTTTCCCAGAGAAGGAACATCTCATGGCGCTCGTTCATGGCAGAGCCTCTTGCCGAATAGGCAAACGTTGGCTCCATCTCCCACAGGGAAGGGCCCAGCCCTGAAAGCTTTTGCTGCTCTTCACGGTGCCTTGGCACCCTATCTACAGGCACAACAGCACTGGGGATCTGAGCTTTCCCAGAGACGCAACATCTCATGGCGCTCGGCCGCGGCAGAGCCTCTTGCCGAAAAGGCAAACGTCCGGCTCCTTCTCCACAGGGAAGGGCCCAGCCCGAAAGCTGTTGCTGATCTTCACCTAACCTTGCTGCCCTATGTACTAGGCACAACATCACTGGGGATTTGTCCTTTCCCAGAGACGCAACATCTCATGGCGCTCGGCCGCGGCAGAGCCTCTTGCCGAAAAGGCAAACGTCTGGCTCCTTCTGCCACAGGGAAACACCCAGCCCTGAAAGCTGTTGCTGCTCTTCACAGTGCCTTGGCGCCCTATCTACAGGCACAATAGCCCTGGGGATCTGGGCTTTCCCAGAGACGCAACATCTCACGGCGCTCGGCCACAGCAGAGCCTCTTGCCGAAAAGGCAAACGTCCGGCTCCTTCTGCCACATGGAAACACCCAGCCCTGAAAGCTGTTGCTGCTCTTCACGGTGCCTTGGCACCCTATCTACAGGCACAACAGCACTGGGGATCTGGGCTTTCCCAGAGACGCAACATCTCATGGCGCTCGGACGCGGCAGAGCCTCTTGCCGAATAGGCAAACGTTGGCTCCATCTCCCACAGGGAAGGGCCCAGCCCTGAAAGCTGTTGCTGCTCTTCACGGTGCCTTGGCACCCTATCTACAGGCAAAACAGCACTGGGGATCTGGGCTTTCCCAGAGACGCAACATCTCATGGCGCTCGGCCGCGGCAGAGCCTCTTGCCGAAAAGGCAAACGTCCAGCTCCTTCTGCCACATGGAAACACCCAGCCCTGAAAGCTGTTGCTGCTCTTCACTGTGCCTTGGCACCCTATCTACAGGCACAACAGCACTGGGGATCTGGGCTTTCCAAGAGACGCAACATCTCATGGCGCTCGGCCGCGGCAGAGCCTCTTGCCGAAAAGGCAAACGTCCGGCTCCTTCTGCCACAGGGAAACACCCAGCCCTGAAAGCTGTTGCTGCTCTTCACGGTGCCTTGGCGCCCTATCTACAGGCACAACAGCACTGGGGATCTGGGCTTTCCCAGAGAAGCAATATCTCATGGCGCTCGTTCGCGGCAGAGCCTCTTGCCGAAAAGGCAAACGTCCGGCTCCTTCTCCCACAGGGAAGGGCCCAGCCCTGAAAGCTGTTGCTGATCTTCACGGTGCCTTGGTGCCCTATCTACAGGCACAACAGCACTGGGGATCTGGGCTTTCCCAGAGAAGCAACATCTGATGGCGCTCAGCCGCGGCAGAGCCTCTTGCCGAATAGGCAAACGTTGGCTCCATCTCCCACAGGGAAGGGCCCAGCCCTGAAAGCTGTTGCTGCTCTTCACGGTGCCTTGGCGCCCTATCTACAGGCACAACAGCACTGGGGATCTGAGCTTTCCCAGAGACGCAACATCTCATGGTGCTCGTTCATGGCAGAGCCTCTTGCCGAAAAGGCAAACGTCCGGCTCCTTCTGCCACAGGGAAGGGCCCAGCCCTGAAAGCTCTTGCTGCTCTTCACGGTGCCTTGGCGCCCTATCTACAGGCACAACAGCACTGGGGATCTGGGCTTTCCCAGAGACGCAACATCTCATGGCGCTCGTTCGCGGCAGAGCCTCTTGCCGAAAAGGCAAACGTCCGGCTCCTTCTCCCACAGGGAAGGGCCCAGCCCTGAAAGCTGTTGCTGATCTTCACCTAACCTTGCTGCCCTATGTACTAGGCACAACATCACTGGGGATTTGTGCTTTCCCAGAGACGCAACATCTCATGGCGCTCGGACGCGGCAGAGCCTCTTGCCGAAAAGGCAAACGTCTGGCTCCTTCTGCCACAGGGAAACACCCAGCCCTGAAAGCTGTTGCTGCTCTTCACGGTGCCTTGGCGCCCTATCTACAGGCACAATAGCCCTGGGGATCTGGGCTTTCCCAGAGACGCAACATCTCACGGCGCTCGGCCAGGGCAGAGCCTCTTGCCAAAAAGGCAAACGTGTGGCTCCTTCTGCCACAGGGAAACACCCAGCCCTGAAAGCTGTTGCTGCTCTTCACGGTGCCTTGGCGCCCTATCTACAGGCACAACAGCACTGGGGATCTGGGCTTTCCCAGAGAAGCAATATCTCATGGCGCTCGGACGCGGCAGAGCCTCTTGCCGAAAAGGCAAACGTCCGGCTCCTTCTGCCACATGGAAACACCCAGCCCTGAAAGCTGTTGCTGCTCTTCACTGTGCCTTGGCACCCTATCTACAGGCACAACAGCACTGGGGATCTGGGCTTTCCCAGAGACGCAACATCTCATGGCGCTCGGCCGCGGCAGAGCCTCTTGCCGAAAAGGCAAACGTCCGGCTCCTTCTGCCACAGGGAAACACCCAGCCCTGAAAGCTGTTGCTGCTCTTCACGGTGCCTTGGCACCCTATCTACAGGCACAACAGCACTGGGGATCTGGGCTTTCCCAGAGACGCAACATCTCATGGCGCTCGGCCGCGGCAGAGCCTCTTGCCGAAAAGGCAAACATTGGCTCCTTCTCCCACAGGGAAGGGCCCAGCCCTGAAAGCTCTTGCTGCTCTTCACGGTGCCTTGGCGCCCTATCTACAGGCACAACAGCACTGGGGATCTGGGCTTTTCCAGAGACGCAACATCTCATGGCGCTCGGCCGCGGCAGAGCCTCTTGCCGAAAAGGCAAACGTCCGGCTCCTTCTCCCACAGGGAAGGGCCCAGCCCTGACAGCTGTTGCTGATCTTCACCTAACCTTGCTGCCCTATGTACTAGGCACAACATCACTGGGGATTTGTCCTTTCCCAGAGACGCAACATCTCATGGCGCTCGTACGCGGCAGAGCCTCTTGCCGAAAAGGCAAACGTCTGGCTCCTTCTGCCACAGGGAAACACCCAGCCCTGAAAGCTGTTGCTGCTCTTCACGGTGCCTTGGCGCCCTATCTACAGGCACAATAGCCCTGGGGATCTGGGCTTTCCCAGAGACGCAACATCTCACGGCGCTCGGCCAGGGCAGAGCCTCTTGCCAAAAAGGCAAACGTCTGGCTCCTTCTGCCACAGGGAAACACCCAGCCCTGAAAGCTGTTGCTGCTCTTCACGGTGCCTTGGCGCCCTATCTACAGGCACAACAGCACTGGGGATCTGGGCTTTCCCAGAGACGCAACATCTCATGGCGCTCGGACGCGGCAGAGCCTCTTGCCGAAAAGGCAAACGTCCGGCTCCTTCTGCCACATGGAAACACCCAGCCCTGAAAGCTGTTGCTGCTCTTCACTGTGCCTTGGCACCCTATCTACAGGCACAACAGCACTGGGGATCTGGGCTTTCCCAGAGACGCAACATCTCATGGCGCTCGGCCGCGGCAGAGCCTCTTGCCGAAAAGGCAAACGTCCGGCTCCTTCTGCCACAGGGAAACACCCAGCCCTGAAAGCTGTTGCTGCTCTTCACGGTGCCTTGGCACCCTATCTACAGGCACAACAGCACTGGGGATCTGGGCTTTCCCAGAGAAGCAACATCTCATGGCGCTCGGCCGCGGCAGAGCCTCTTGCCGAAAAGGCAAACATTGGCTCCTTCTCCCACTGGGAAGGGCCCAGCCCTGAAAGCTCTTGCTGCTCTTCACGGTGCCTTGGCGCCCTATCTACAGGCACAACAGCACTGGGGATCTGGGCTTTCCCAGAGACGCAACATCTCATGGCGCTCGGCCGCGGCAGAGACTCTTGCCGAAAAGGCAAACGTCCGGCTCCTTCTCCCACAGGTAAGGGCCCAGCCCTGAAAGCTGTTGCTGCTCTTCACCTAACCTTGGTGCCCTATCTACAGGCACAACAGCACTGGGGATCTGGGCTATCCCAGAGACGCAACATCTCATGGCGCTCGGCCGCGGCAGAGCCTCTTGCCGAAAAGGCAAACATTGGCTCCATCTCCCACAGGGAAGGGCCCAGCCCTGAAAGCTGTTGCTGCTCTTCACGGTGCCTTGGCGCCCTATCTACAGGCACAACAGCACTGGGGATGTGGGCTTTCCCAGAGACGCAACATCTCATGGCGCTCGGCCGCGGCAGAGCCTCTTGCCGAAAAGGCAAACGTCCGGCTCCTTCTGCCACATGGAAACACCCAGACCTGAAAGCTGTTGCTGCTCTTCACGGTGCCTTGGCGCCCTATCTACAGGCACAATAGCCCTGGGAATCTGGGCTTTCCCAGAGACGCAACATCTCATGGCGCTCGGCCAGGGCAGAGCCTCTTGCCGAAAAGGCAAACGTCCGGCTCCTTCTGCCACAGGGAAGGGCCCAGCCCTGAAAGCTCTTGCTGCTCTTCACGGTGCCTTGGCGCCCTATCTACAGGCACAACAGCACTGGGGATCTGGGCTTTCCCAGAGAAGCAATATCTCATGGCGCACGTTCGCGGCAGAGCCTCTTGCCGAAAAGGCAAACGTCCGGCTCCTTCTGCCACATGGAAACACCCAGCCCTGAAAGCTGTTGCTGCTCTTCACTGTGCCTTGGCACCCTATCTACAGGCACAACAGCACTGGGGATCTGGGCTTTCCCAGAGACGCAACATCTCATGGCGCTCGGCCGCGGCAGAGCCTCTTGCCGAAAAGGCAAACGTCCGGCTCCTTCTGCCACAGGGAAACACCCAGCCCTGAAAGCTGTTGCTGCTCTTCACGGTGCCTTGGCACCCTATCTACAGGCACAACAGCACTGGGGATCTGGGCTTTCCCAGAGACGCAACATCTCATGGCGCTCGGCCGCGGCAGAGCCTCTTGCCGAAAAGGCAAACATTGGCTCCTTCTCCCACAGGGAAGGGCCCAGCCCTGAAAGCTCTTGCTGCTCTTCACGGTGCCTTGGCGCCCTATCTACAGGCACAACAGCACTGGGGATCTGGGCTTTTCCAGAGACGCAACATCTCATGGCGCTCGGCCGCGGCAGAGCCTCTTGCCGAAAAGGCAAACGTCCGGCTCCTTCTCCCACAGGGAAGGGCCCAGCCCTGACAGCTGTTGCTGATCTTCACCTAACCTTGCTGCCCTATGTACTAGGCACAACATCACTGGGGATTTGTCCTTTCCCAGAGACGCAACATCTCATGGCGCTCGGACGCGGCAGAGCCTCTTGCCGAAAAGGCAAACGTCTGGCTCCTTCTGCCACAGGGAAACACCCAGCCCTGAAAGCTGTTGCTGCTCTTCACGGTGCCTTGGCGCCCTATCTACAGGCACAATAGCCCTGGGGATCTGGGCTTTCCCAGAGACGCAACATCTCACGGCGCTCGGCCAGGGCAGAGCCTCTTGCCAAAAAGGCAAACGTCTGGCTCCTTCTGCCACAGGGAAACACCCAGCCCTGAAAGCTGTTGCTGCTCTTCACGGTGCCTTGGCGCCCTATCTACAGGCACAACAGCACTGGGGATCTGGGCTTTCCCAGAGACGCAACATCTCATGGCGCTCGGACGCGGCAGAGCCTCTTGCCGAAAAGGCAAACGTCCGGCTCCTTTTGCCACATGGAAACACCCAGCCCTGAAAGCTGTTGCTGCTCTTCACTGTGCCTTGGCACCCTATCTACAGGCACAACAGCACTGGGGATCTGGGCTTTCCCAGAGACGCAACATCTCATGGCGCTCGGCCGCGGCAGAGCCTCTTGCCGAAAAGGCAAACGTCCGGCTCCTTCTGCCACAGGGAAACACCCAGCCCTGAAAGCTGTTGCTGCTCTTCACGGTGCCTTGGCACCCTATCTACAGGCACAACAGCACTGGGGATCTGGGCTTTCCCAGAGAAGCAACATCTCATGGCGCTCGGCCGCGGCAGAGCCTCTTGCCGAAAAGGCAAACATTGGCTCCTTCTCCCACTGGGAAGGGCCCAGCCCTGAAAGCTCTTGCTGCTCTTCACGGTGCCTTGGCGCCCTATCTACAGGCACAACAGCACTGGGGATCTGGGCTTTCCCAGAGACGCAACATCTCATGGCGCTCGGCCGCGGCAGAGACTCTTGCCGAAAAGGCAAACGTCCGGCTCCTTCTCCCACAGGTAAGGGCCCAGCCCTGAAAGCTGTTGCTGCTCTTCACCTAACCTTGGTGCCCTATCTACAGGCACAACAGCACTGGGGATCTGGGCTATCCCAGAGACGCAACATCTCATGGCGCTCGGCCGCGGCAGAGCCTCTTGCCGAAAAGGCAAACATTGGCTCCATCTCCCACAGGGAAGGGCCCAGCCCTGAAAGCTGTTGCTGCTCTTCACGGTGCCTTGGCGCCCTATCTACAGGCACAACAGCACTGGGGATGTGGGCTTTCCCAGAGACGCAACATCTCATGGCGCTCGGCCGCGGCAGAGCCTCTTGCCGAAAAGGCAAACGTCCGGCTCCTTCTGCCACATGGAAACACCCAGACCTGAAAGCTGTTGCTGCTCTTCACGGTGCCTTGGCGCCCTATCTACAGGCACAATAGCCCTGGGAATCTGGGCTTTCCCAGAGACGCAACATCTCATGGCGCTCGGCCAGGGCAGAGCCTCTTGCCGAAAAGGCAAACGTCCGGCTCCTTCTGCCACAGGGAAGGGCCCAGCCCTGAAAGCTCTTGCTGCTCTTCACGGTGCCTTGGCGCCCTATCTACAGGCACAACAGCACTGGGGATCTGGGCTTTCCCAGAGAAGCAATATCTCATGGCGCACGTTCGCGGCAGAGCCTCTTGCCGAAAAGGCAAACGTCCGGCTCCTTCTCCCACAGGGAAGGGCCCAGCCCTGAAAGCTGTTGCTGATCTTCACGGTGCCTTGGTGCCCTATCTACAGGCACAACAGCCCTGGGGATCTGGGCTTTCCCAGAGAAGCAACATCTCATGGCGCTCGGCCGCGGCAGAGCCTCTTGCCGAATAGGCAAACGTTGGCTCCATCTCCCACAGGGAAGGGCCCAGCCCTGAAAGCTGTTGCTGCTCTTCACGGTGCCTTGGCGCCCTATCTACAGGCACAACAGCACTGGGGATCTGAGCTTTCCCAGAGACGCAACATCTCATGGCGCTCGGACGCGGCAGAGCCTCTTGCCGAAAAGGCAAACGTCCGGCTCCTTCTGCCACAGGGAAGGGCCCAGCCCTGAAAGCTCTTGCTGCTCTTCACGGTGCCTTGGCGCCCTATCTACAGGCACAACAGCACTGGGGATCTGGGCTTTCCCAGAGACGCAACATCTCATGGCGCTCGTTCGCGGCAGAGCCTCTTGCCGAAAAGGCAAACGTCCGGCTCCTTCTCCCACAGGGAAGGGCCCAGCCCTGAAAGCTGTTGCTGATCTTCACCTAACCTTGCTGCCCTATGTACTAGGCACAACATCACTGGGGATTTGTCCTTTCCCAGAGACGCAACATCTCATGGCGCTCGGCCGCGGCAGAGCCTCTTGCCGAAAAGGCAAACGTCTGGCTCCTTCTGCCACAGGGAAACACCCAGCCCTGAAAGCTGTTGCTGCTCTTCACGGTGCCTTGGCGCCCTATCTACAGGCACAATAGCCCTGGGGATCTGGGCTTTCCCAGAGACGCAACATCTCACGGCGCTCGGCCAGGGCAGAGCCTCTTGCCAAAAAGGCAAACGTCTGGCTCCTTCTGCCACAGGGAAACACCCAGCCCTGAAAGCTGTTGCTGCTCTTCACGGTGCCTTGGCACCCTATCTACAGGCACAACAGCAGTGGTTATCTGGGCTTTCCCAGAGACGCAACATCTCATGGCGCTCGGACGCGGCAGAGCCTCTTGCCGAAAAGGCAAACGTCCGGCTCCTTCTGCCACATGGAAACACCCAGCCCTGAAAGCTGTTGCTGCTCTTCACGGTGCCTTGGCACCCTATCTACAGGCACAACAGCACTGGGGATCTGGGCTTTCCCAGAGACGCAACATCTCATGGCGCTCGGCCGCGGCAGAGCCTCTTGCCGAAAAGGCAAACGTCCGGCTCCTTCTGCCACATGGAAACACCCAGCCCTGAAAGCTGTTGCTGCTCTTCACGTTGCCTTGGCGCCCTATCTACAGGCACAACAGCACTGGGGATCTGGGCTTTCCCAGAGACGCAACATCTCATGGCGCTTGGCCGCGGCAGAGCCTCTTGCCGAAAAGGCAAACGTTGGCTCCATCTCCCACAGGGAAGGGCCCAGCCCTGAAAGCTGTTGCTGCTCTTCACGGTGCCTTGGCGCCCTATCTACAGGCACAACAGCACTGGGGATCTGGGCTTTCCCAGAGACGCAACATCTCATGGCGCTCGGTCGCGGCAGAGCCTCTTGCCGAAAAGGCAAACGTCCGGCTCCTTCTGCCACATGGAAACACCCAGCCCTGAAAGCTGTTGCTGCTCTTCACGGTGCCTTGCCGCCCTATCTACAGGCACAATAGCCCTGGGAATCTGGGCTTTCCCAGAGACGCAACATCTCATGGCGCTCGGCCACGTCAGAGCCTCTTGCCGAAAAGGCAAACGTCCGGCTCCTTCTCCCACTGGAAAGGGCCCAGCCCTGAAAGCTATTGCTGATCTTCACGGTGCCTTGGTGCCCTATCTACAGGCACAACAGCCCTGGGGATTTGGGCTTTCCCAGAGAAGCAACATCTCATGGCGCTCGGCCGCGGCAGAGCCTCTTGCCGAATAGGCAAACGTTGGCTCCATCTCCCACAGGGAAGGGCCCAGCCCTGAAAGCTGTTGCTGCTCTTCACGGTGCCTTGGCGCCCTATCTACAGGCACAACAGCACTGGGGATCTGAGCTTTCCCAGAGACGCAACATCTCATGGCGCTCGGACGCGGCAGAGCCTCTTGCCGAAAAGGCAAACGTCCGGCTCCTTCTGCCACAGGGAAGGGCCCAGCCCTGAAAGCTCTTGCTGCTCTTCACGGTGCCTTGGCGCCCTATCTACAGGCACAACAGCACTGGGGATCTGTGCTTTCCCAGAGACGCAACATCTCATGGCGCTCGTTCGCGGCAGAGCCTCTTGCCGAAAAGGCAAACGTCCGGCTCCTTCTGCCACAGGGAAGGGCCCAGCCCTGAAAGCTGTTGCTGATCTTCACCTAACCTTGCTGCCCTATGTACTAGGCACAACATCACTGGGGATTTGTCCTTTCCCAGAGACGCAACATCTCATGGCGCTCGGCCGCGGCAGAGCCTCTTGCCGAAAAGGCAAACGTCCGGCTCCTTCTGCCACAGGGAAACACCCAGCCCTGAAAGCTGTTGCTGCTCTTCATGGTGCCTTGGCGCCCTATCTACAGGCACAACAGCACTGGGGATCTGGGCTTTCCCAGAGACGCAACATCTCATGGCGCTCGGTCGCGGCAGAGCCTCTTGCCGAAAAGGCAAACGTCCGGCTCCTTCTGCCACATGGAAACACCCAGCCCTGAAAGCTGTTGCTGCTCTTCACTGTGCCTTGGCACCCTATCTACAGGCACAACAGCACTGGGGATCTGGGCTTTCCCAGAGTCGCAACATCTCATGGCGCTCGGACGCGGCAGAGCCTCTTGCCGAAAAGGCAAACGTTGGCTCCATCTCCCACAGGGAAGGGCCCAGCCCTGAAAGCTGTTGCTGCTCTTCACGGTGCCTTGGCGCCCTATCTACAGGCAAAACAGCACTGGGGATCTGGGCTTTCCCAGAGACGCAACATCTCATGGCGCTCGGCCGCGGCAGAGCCTCTTGACGAAAAGGCAAACGTCCGGCTCCTTCTCCCACAGGGAAGGGCCCAGCCCTGAAAGCTCTTGCTGATCTTCACCTAACCTTGGTGCCCTATGTACTAGGCACAACAGCACTGGGGATTTGTGCTTTCCCAGAGACGCAACATCACATGGCGCTCGGCCGCGGCAGAGCCTCTTGCCGAAAAGGCAAACGTCCGGCTCCTTCTCCCACAGGGAAGGGCCCAGCCCTGAAAGCTGTTGCTGCTCTTCACGGTGCCTTGGCACCCTATCTACAGGCACAACAGCACTGGGGATCTGGGCTTTCCCAGAGACGCAACATCTCATGGCGCTCGGACGCGGCAGAGCCTCTTGCCGAAAAGGCAAACATCCGGCTCCTTCTGCCACATGGAAACACCCAGCCCTGAAAGCTGTTGCTGCTCTTCACGGTGCCTTGGCACCCTATCTACAGGCACAACAGCAGTGGGGATCTGGGCTTTCCCAGAGACGCAACATCTCATGGCGCTCGGCCGCGGCAGAGCCTCTTGCCGAAAAGGCAAACGTCCGGCTCCTTCTGCCACAGGGAAACACCCAGCCCTGAAAGCTGTTGCTGTTCTTCACGGTGCCTTGGCGCCCTATCTACAGGCACAACAGCACTGGGGATCTGGGCTTTCCCAGAGACGCAACATCTCATGGCGCTCGGTCGCGGCAGAGCCTCTTGCCGAAAAGGCAAACGTCCGGCTCCTTCTGCCACATGGAAACACCCAGCCCTGAAAGCTGTTGCTGCTCTTCACTGTGCCTTGGCACCCTATCTACAGGCACAACAGCACTGGGGATCTGGGCTTTCCCAGAGTCGCAACATCTCATGGCGCTCGGACGCGGCAGAGCCTCTTGCCGAAAAGGCAAACGTTGGCTCCATCTCCCACAGGGAAGGGCCCAGCCCTGAAAGCTCTTGCTGCTCTTCACGGTGCCTTGGCGCCCTATCTACAGGCAAAACAGCACTGGGGATCTGGGCTTTCCCAGAGACACAACATCTCATGGCGCTCGGTCGCGGCAGAGCCTCTTGCCGAAAAGGCAAACGTCCGGCTCCTTCTGCCACATGGAAACACCCAGCCCTGAAAGCTGTTGCTGCTCTTCACTGTGCCTTGGCACCCTATCTACAGGCACAACAGCACTGGGGATCTGGGCTTTCCCAGAGACGCAACATCTCATGGCGCTCGGCCGCGGCAGAGCCTCTTGCCGAAAAGGCAAACGTCTGGCTCCTTCTGCCACAGGGAAACACCCAGCCCTGAAAGCTGTTGCTGCTCTTCACGGTGCCTTGGCGCCCTATCTACAGGCACAACAGCACTGGGGATCTGGGCTATCCCAGAGACGCAACATCTCATGGCGCATGGCCGCGGCAGAGCCTCTTGACGAAAGGGCAAATGTCCGGCTCCGTGTGCCACAGGGAAGGGCCCAGCCCTTGAAGCTGTTGCTGCTCTTCACGGTGCATTGGCACCCTATCTACAGGCACAACAGCACTGGGGATCTGGGCTTTCCCAGAGACGCAACATCTCATGGCGCTTGGCCGCGGCAGAGCCTCTTGCCGAAAAGGCAAACGTTGGCTCCTTCTCCCACTGGGAAGGGCCCAGCCCTGAAAGCTCTTGCTGCTCTTCACGGTGCCTTGGCGCCCTATCTACAGGCACAACAGCACTGGGGATCTGGGCTTTCCCAGAGACGCAACATCTCATGGCGCTCGGCTGCGGCAGAGCCTCTTGCCGAAAAGGCAAACGTCCGGCTCCTTCTCCCACAGGGAAGGGCCCAGCCCTGAAAGCTGTTGCTGATCTTCACCTAACCTTGGTGCCCTATGTACTAGGCACAACAGCACTGGGGATTTGTGCTTTCCCAGAGACGCAACATCACATGGCGCTCGGCCGCGGCAGAGCCTCTTGCCGAAAAGGCAAACGTCCGGCTCCTTCTCCCACAGGGAAGGGCCCAGCCCTGAAAGCTGTTGCTGCTCTTCACGGTGCCTTGGCACCCTATCTACAGGCACAACAGCACTGGGGATCTGGGCTTTCCCAGAGACGCAACATCTCATGGCGCTCGGCCGCGGCAGAGCCTCTTGCCGAAAAGGCAAACGTCCGGCTCCTTCTGCCACATGGAAACACCCAGCCCTGAAAGCTGTTGCTGCTCTTCACGGTGCCTTGGCACCCTATCTACAGGCACAACAGCAGTGGGGATCTGGGCTTTCCCAGAGACGCAACATCTCATGGCGCTCGGCCGCGGCAGAGCCTCTTGCCGAAAAGGGAAACGTCCGGCTCCTTCTGCCACAGGGAAACACCCAGCCCTGAAAGCTGTTGCTGCTCTTCACGGTGCCTTGGCGCCCTATCTACAGGCACAACAGCACTGGGGATCTGGGCTTTCCCAGAGACGCAACATCTCATGGCGCTCGGTCGCGGCAGAGCCTCTTGCCGAAAAGGCAAACGTCCGGTTCCTTCTCCCACAGGGAAGGGCCCAGCCCTGAAAGCTGTTGCTGCTCTTCACTGTGCCTTGGCACCCTATCTACAGGCACAACAGCACTGGGGATCTGGGCTTTCCCAGAGTCGCAACATCTCATGGCGCTCGGACGCGGCAGAGCCTCTTGCCGAAAAGGCAAACGTTGGCTCCTTCTCCCACTGGGAAGGGCCCAGCCCTGAAAGCTGTTGCTGCTCTTCACGGTGCCTTGGCGCCCTATCTACAGGCACAACAGCACTGGGGATCTGGGCTTTCCCAGAGACGCAACATCTCATGGCGCTCGGCTGCGGCAGAGCCTCTTGCCGAAAAGGCAAACGTCCGGCTCCTTCTCCCACAGGGAAGGGCCCAGCCCTGAAAGCTGTTGCTGCTCTTCACCTAACCTTGGTGCCCTATGTACTAGGCACAACAGCACTGGGGATTTGTGCTTTCCCAGAGACGCAACATCACATGGCGCTCGGCCGCGGCAGAGCCTCTTGCCGAAAAGGCAAACGTCCGGCTCCTTCTGCCACAGGGAAACACCCAGCCCTGAAAGCTGTTGCTGCTCTTCACGGTGCCTTGGCGCCCTATCTACAGGCACAACAGCACTGGGGATCTGGGCTATCCCAGAGACGCAACATCTCATGGCGCATGGCCGCGGCAGAGCCTCTTGACGAAAGGGCAAATGTCCGGCTCCGTCTGCCACAGGGAAGGGCCCAGCCCTTGAAGCTGTTGCTGCTCTTCACGGTGCCTTGGCACCCTATCTACAGGCACAACAGCAGTGGGGATCTGGGCTTTCCCAGAGACGCAACATCTCATGGCGCTTGGCCGCGGCAGAGCCTCTTGCCGAAAAGGCAAACGTTGGCTCCTTCTCCCACAGGGAAGGGCCCAGCCCTGAAAGCTGTTGCTGCTCTTCACGGTGCCTTGGCGCCCTATCTACAGGCACAACAGCACTGGGGATCTGGGCTTTCCCAGAGACGCAACATCTCATGGCGCTCGGCCACGGCAGAGCCTCTTGCCGAAAAGGCAAACGTCCGGCTCCTTCTCCCACAGGGAAGGGCCCAGCCCTGAAAGCTGTTGCTGCTCTTCACCTAACCTTGGTGCCCTATCTACAGGCACAACAGCACTGGGGATCTGGGCTATCCCAGAGACGCAACATCTCATGGCGCTCGGCCGCGGCAGAGCCTCTTGCCGAAAAGGCAAACGTCCGGCTCCGTCTGCCACAGGGAAGGGCCCAGCCCTGAAAGCTGTTGCTGCTCTTCACGGTGCCTTGGCGCCCTATCTACAGGCACAATAGCCCTGGGAATCTGGGCTTTCCCAGAGACGCAACATCTCATGGCGCTCGACCACGGCAGAGCCTCTTGCCGAAAAGGCAAACGTCCGGCTCCTTCTCCCACTGGAAAGGGCCGAGCCCTGAAAGCTCTTGCTGCTCTTCACGGTGCCTTGGCGCCCTATCTACAGGCACAACAGCACTGGGGATCTGGGCTTTCCCAGAGACGCAACATCTCATGGCGCTCGGCCGCGGCAGAGCCTCTTGCCGAAAAGGCAAACGTCCGGCTCCTTCTGCCACAGGGAAACACCCAGACCTGAAAGCTGTTGCTGCTCTTCACGGTGCCTTGGCGCCCTATCTACAGGCACAACAGCACTGGGGATCTGGGCTATCCCAGAGACGCAACATCTCATGGCGCATGGCCGCGGCAGAGCCTCTTGACGAAAGGGCAAATGTCCGGCTCCGTCTGCCACAGGGAAGGGCCCAGCCCTTGAAGCTGTTGCTGCTCTTCACGGTGCCTTGGCACCCTATCTACAGGCACAACAGCACTGGGGATCTGGGCTTTCCCAGAGACGCAACATCTCATGGCGCTTGGCCGCGGCAGAGCCTCTTGCCGAAAAGACAAAAGTTGGCTCCTTCTCCCACTGGGAAGGGCCCAGCCCTGAAAGCTCTTGCTGCTCTTCATGGTGCCTTGGCGCCCTATCGACAGGCACAACAGCACTGGGGATCTGGGCTTTCCCAGAGACGCAACATCTCATGGCGCTCGGCTGCGGCAGAGCCTCTTGCCGAAAAGGCAAACGTCCGGCTCCTTCTCCCACAGGGAAGGGCCCAGCCCTGAAAGCTCTTGCTGATCTTCACCTAACCTTGGTGCCCTATGTACTAGGCACAACAGCACTGGGGATTTGTGCTTTCCAAGAGACGCAACATCACATGGCGCTCGGCCGCGGCAGAGCCTATTGCCGAAAAGGCAAACGTCCGGCTCCTTCTCCCACAGGGAAGGGCCCAGCCCTGAAAGCTGTTGCTGCTCTTCACGGTGCCTTGGCACCCTATCTACAGGCACAACAGCACTGGGGATCTGGGCTTTCCCAGAGACGCAACATCTCATGGCGCTCGGCCGCGGCAGAGCCTCTTGCCGAAAAGGCAAACGTCCGGCTCCTTCTGCCACATGGAAACACCCAGCCCTGAAAGCTGTTGCTGCTCTTCACGGTGCCTTGGCACCCTATCTACAGGCACAACAGCACTGGGGATCTGGGCTTTCCCAGAGACGCAACATCTCATGGCGCTCGGCCGCGGCAGAGCCTCTTGCCGAAAAGGCAAACGTCCGGCTCCTTCTGCCACATGGAAACACCCAGCCCTGAAAGCTGTTGCTGCTCTTCACGGTGCCTTGGCGCCCTATCTACAGGCACAACAGCACTGGGGATCTGGGCTTTCCCAGAGACGCAACATCTCATGGCGCTCGGACGCGGCAGAGCCTCTTGCCGAAAAGGCAAACGTTGGCTCCATCTCCCACAGGGAAGGGCCCAGCCCTGAAAGCTGTTGCTGCTCTTCACGGTGCCTTGGCGCCCTATCTACAGGCAAAACAGCACTGGGGATCTGGGCTTTCCCAGAGACGCAACATCTCATGGCGCTTGGCCGCGGCAGAGCCTCTTGCCGAAAAGGCAAACGTCCGGCTCTTTCTGCCACATGGAAACACCCAGCCCTGAAAGCTGTTGCTGCTCTTCACTGTGCCTTGGCACCCTATCTACAGGCACAACAGCACTGGGGATCTGGGCTTTCCCAGAGACGCAACATCTCATGGCGCTCGGCCGCGGCAGAGCCTCTTGCCGAAAAGGCAAACGTCTGGCTCCTTCTGCCACAGGGAAACACCCAGCCCTGAAAGCTGTTGCTGCTCTTCACGGTGCCTTGGCGCCCTATCTACAGGCACAACAGCACTGGGGATCTGGGCTATCCCAGAGACGCAACATCTCATGGCGCATGGCCGCGGCAGAGCCTCTTGACGAAAGGGCAAATGTCCGGCTCCGTCTGCCACAGGGAAGGGCCCAGCCCTTGAAGCTGTTGCTGCTCTTCACGGTGCCTTGGCACCCTATCTACAGGCACAACAGCACTGGGGATCTGGGCTTTCCCAGAGACGCAACATCTCATGGCGCTTGGCCGCGGCAGAGCCTCTTGCCGAAAAGGCAAACGTTGGCTCCTTCTCCCACTGGGAAGGGCCCAGCCCTGAAAGCTCTTGCTGCTCTTCACGGTGCCTTGGCGCCCTATCTACAGGCACAACAGCACTGGTGATCTGGGCTTTCCCAGAGACGCAACATCTCATGGCGCTCGGCTGCGGCAGAGCCTCTTGCCGAAAAGGCAAACGTCCGGCTCCTTCTCCCACAGGGAAGGGCCCAGCCCTGAAAGCTGTTGCTGATCTTCACCTAACCTTGGTGCCCTATGTACTAGACACAACAGCACTGGGGATTTGTGCTTTCCCAGAGACGCAACATCACATGGCGCTCGGCCGCAGCAGAGCCTATTGCCGAAAAGGCAAACGTCCGGCTCCTTTTGCCACATGGAAACACCCAGCCCTGAAAGCTGTTGCTGCTCTTCACGGTGCCTTGGCACCCTATCTACAGGCACAACAGCACTGGGGATCTGGGCTTTCCCAGAGACGCAACATCTCATGGCGCTCGGCCGCGGCAGAGCCTCTTGCCGAAAAGGCAAACGTTGGCTCCATCTCCCACAGGGAAGGGCCCAGCCCTGAAAGCTCTTGCTGCTCTTCACGGTGCCTTGGCGCCCTATCTACAGGCACAACAGCACTGGGGATCTGGGCTTTCCCAGAGACGCAACATCTCATGGCGCTCGGACGCGGCAGAGCCTCTTGCCGAAAAGGCAAACGTCCGGCTCCTTCTGCCACATGGAAACACCCAGCCCTGAAAGCTGTTGCTGCTCTTCACTGTGCCTTGGCACCCTATCTACAGGCACAACTGCACTGGGGATCTGGGCTTTCCCAGAGACGCAACATCTCATGGCGCTCGGCCGCGGCAGAGCCTCTTGCCGAAAAGGCAAACGTCCGGCTCCTTCTGCCACAGGGAAACACCCAGCCCTGAAAGCTGTTGCTGCTCTTCACGGTGCCTTGGCGCCCTATCTACAGGCACAACAGCACTGGAGATCTGGGCTATCCCAGAGACGCAACATCTCATGGCGCATGGCCGCGGCAGAGCCTCTTGACGAAAGGGCAAATGTCCGGCTCCGTCTGCCACAGGGAAGGGCCCAGCCCTTGAAGCTGTTGCTGCTCTTCACGGTGCCTTGGCACCCTATCTACAGGCACAAAAGCACTGGGGATCTGGGCTTTCCCAGAGACGCAACATCTCATGGCGCTTGGCCGCGGCAGAGCCTCTTGCCGAAAAGACAAACGTTGGCTCCTTCTCCCACTGGGAAGGGCCCAGCCCTGAAAGCTCTTGCTGCTCTTCACGGTGCCTTGGCGCCCTATCGACAGGCACAACAGCACTGGGGATCTGGGCTTTCCCAGAGACGCAACATCTCATGGCGCTCGGCTGCGGCAGAGCCTCTTGCCGAAAAGGCAAACATCCGGCTCCTTCTGCCACAGGGAAGGGTCCAGCCCTGAAAGCTGTTGCTGATCTTCACGTAACCATGGTGCCCTATGTACTAGGCACAACAGCACTGGGGATTTGTGCTTTCCAAGAGACGCAACATCACATGGCGCTCTGCCGCGGCAGAGCCTATTGCCGAAAAGGCAAACGTCCGGCTCCTTCTCCCACAGGGAAGGGCCCAGCCCTGAAAGCTGTTGCTGCTCTTCACGGTGCCTTGGCACCCTATCTACAGGCACAACAGCACTGGGGATCTGGGCTTTCCCAGAGACGCAACATCTCATGGCGCTCGGCCGCGGCAGAGCCTCTTGCCGAAAAGGCAAACGTCCGGCTCCTTCTGCCACATGGAAACACCCAGCCCTGAAAGCTGTTGCTGCTCTTCACGGTGCCTTGGCACCCTATCTACAGGCACAACAGCAGTGGGGATCTGGGCTTTCCCAGAGACGCAACATCTCATGGCGCTCGGCCGCGGCAGAGCCTCTTGCCGAAAAGGGAAACGTCCGGCTCCTTCTGCCACAGGGAAACACCCAGCCCTGAAAGCTGTTGCTGCTCTTCACGGTGCCTTGGCGCCCTATCTACAGGCACAACAGCACTGGGGATCTGGGCTTTCCCAGAGACGCAACATCTCATGGCGCTCGGTCGCGGCAGAGCCTCTTGCCGAAAAGGCAAACGTCCGGTTCCTTCTCCCACAGGGAAGGGCCCAGCCCTGAAAGCTGTTGCTGCTCTTCACTGTGCCTTGGCACCCTATCTACAGGCACAACAGCACTGGGGATCTGGGCTTTCCCAGAGTCGCAACATCTCATGGCGCTCGGACGCGGCAGAGCCTCTTGCCGAAAAGGCAAACGTTGGCTCCTTCTCCCACTGGGAAGGGCCCAGCCCTGAAAGCTCTTGCTGCTCTTCACGGTGCCTTGGCGCCCTATCTACAGGCACAACAGCACTGGGGATCTGGGCTTTCCCAGAGACGCAACATCTCATGGCGCTCGGCTGCGGCAGAGCCTCTTGCCGAAAAGGCAAACGTCCGGCTCCTTCTCCCACAGGGAAGGGCCCAGCCCTGAAAGCTGTTGCTGCTCTTCACCTAACCTTGGTGCCCTATGTACTAGGCACAACAGCACTGGGGATTTGTGCTTTCCCAGAGACGCAACATCACATGGCGCTCGGCCGCGGCAGAGCCTCTTGCCGAAAAGGCAAACGTCCGGCTCCTTCTGCCACAGGGAAACACCCAGCCCTGAAAGCTGTTGCTGCTCTTCACGGTGCCTTGGCGCCCTATCTACAGGCACAACAGCACTGGGGATCTGGGCTATCCCAGAGACGCAACATCTCATGGCGCATGGCCGCGGCAGAGCCTCTTGACGAAAGGGCAAATGTCCGGCTCCGTCTGCCACAGGGAAGGGCCCAGCCCTTGAAGCTGTTGCTGCTCTTCACGGTGCCTTGGCACCCTATCTACAGGCACAACAGCAGTGGGGATCTGGGCTTTCCCAGAGACGCAACATCTCATGGCACTCAGTCGCGGCAGAGACTCTTGCCGAAAAGGCAAACGTTGGCTCCTTCTCCCACAGGGAAGGGCCCAGCCCTGAAAGCTGTTGCTGCTCTTCACGGTGCCTTGGCGCCCTATCTACAGGCACAACAGCACTGGGGATCTGGGCTTTCCCAGAGACGCAACATCTCATGGCGCTCGGCCACGGCAGAGCCTCTTGCCGAAAAGGCAAACGTCCGGCTCCTTCTCCCACAGGGAAGGGCCCAGCCCTGAAAGCTGTTGCTGCTCTTCACCTAACCTTGGTGCCCTATCTACAGGCACAACAGCACTGGGGATCTGGGCTATCCCAGAGACGCAACATCTCATGGCGCTCGGCCGCGGCAGAGCCTCTTGCCGAAAAGGCAAACGTCCGGCTCCGTCTGCCACAGGGAAGGGCCCAGCCCTGAAAGCTGTTGCTGCTCTTCACGGTGCCTTGGCGCCCTATCTACAGGCACAATAGCCCTGGGAATCTGGGCTTTCCCAGAGACGCAACATCTCATGGCGCTCGACCACGGCAGAGCCTCTTGCCGAAAAGGCAAACGTCCGGCTCCTTCTCCCACTGGAAAGGGCCGAGCCCTGAAAGCTCTTGCTGCTCTTCACGGTGCCTTGGCGCCCTATCTACAGGCACAACAGCACTGGGGATCTGGGCTTTCCCAGAGACGCAACATCTCATGGCGCTCGGCCGCGGCAGAGCCTCTTGCCGAAAAGGCAAACGTCCGGCTCCTTCTGCCACAGGGAAACACCCAGACCTGAAAGCTGTTGCTGCTCTTCACGGTGCCTTGGCGCCCTATCTACAGGCACAACAGCACTGGGGATCTGGGCTATCCCAGAGACGCAACATCTCATGGCGCATGGCCGCGGCAGAGCCTCTTGACGAAAGGGCAAATGTCCGGCTCTGTCTGCCACAGGGAAGGGCCCAGCCCTTGAAGCTGTTGCTGCTCTTCACGGTGCCTTGGCACCCTATCTACAGGCACAACAGCACTGGGGATCTGGGCTTTCCCAGAGACGCAACATCTCATGGCGCTTGGCCGCGGCAGAGCCTCTTGCCGAAAAGACAAAAGTTGGCTCCTTCTCCCACTGGGAAGGGCCCAGCCCTGAAAGCTCTTGCTGCTCTTCATGGTGCCTTGGCGCCCTATCGACAGGCACAACAGCACTGGGGATCTGGGCTTTCCCAGAGACGCAACATCTCATGGCGCTCGGCTGCGGCAGAGCCTCTTGCCGAAAAGGCAAACGTCCGGCTCCTTCTCCCACAGGGAAGGGCCCAGCCCTGAAAGCTCTTGCTGATCTTCACCTAACCTTGGTGCCCTATGTACTAGGCACAACAGCACTGGGGATTTGTGCTTTCCAAGAGACGCAACATCACATGGCGCTCGGCCGCGGCAGAGCCTATTGCCGAAAAGGCAAACGTCCGGCTCCTTCTCCCACAGGGAAGGGCCCAGCCCTGAAAGCTGTTGCTGCTCTTCACGGTGCCTTGGCACCCTATCTACAGGCACAACAGCACTGGGGATCTGGGCTTTCCCAGAGACGCAACATCTCATGGCGCTCGGCCGCGGCAGAGCCTCTTGCCGAAAAGGCAAACGTCCGGCTCCTTCTGCCACATGGAAACACCCAGCCCTGAAAGCTGTTGCTGCTCTTCACGGTGCCTTGGCACCCTATCTACAGGCACAACAGCACTGGGGATCTGGGCTTTCCCAGAGACGCAACATCTCATGGCGCTCGGCCGCGGCAGAGCCTCTTGCCGAAAAGGCAAACGTCCGGCTCCTTCTGCCACATGGAAACACCCAGCCCTGAAAGCTGTTGCTGCTCTTCACGGTGCCTTGGCGCCCTATCTACAGGCACAACAGCACTGGGGATCTGGGCTTTCCCAGAGACGCAACATCTCATGGCGCTCGGACGCGGCAGAGCCTCTTGCCGAAAAGGCAAACGTTGGCTCCATCTCCCACAGGGAAGGGCCCAGCCCTGAAAGCTGTTGCTGCTCTTCACGGTGCCTTGGCGCCCTATCTACAGGCAAAACAGCACTGGGGATCTGGGCTTTCCCAGAGACGCAACATCTCATGGCGCTTGGCCGCGGCAGAGCCTCTTGCCGAAAAGGCAAACGTCCGGCTCTTTCTGCCACATGGAAACACCCAGCCCTGAAAGCTGTTGCTGCTCTTCACGCTGCCTTGGCACCCTATCTACAGGCACAACAGCACTGGGGATCTGGGCTTTCCCAGAGACGCAACATCTCATGGCGCTTGGCCGCGGCAGAGCCTCTTGCCGAAAAGGCAAACGTCTGGCTCCTTCTGCCACAGGGAAACACCCAGCCCTGAAAGCTGTTGCTGCTCTTCACGGTGCCTTGGCGCCCTATCTACAGGCACAACAGCACTGGGGATCTGGGCTATCCCAGAGACGCAACATCTCATGGCGCATGGCCGCGGCAGAGCCTCTTGACGAAAGGGCAAATGTCCGGCTCCGTCTGCCACAGGGAAGGGCCCAGCCCTTGAAGCTGTTGCTGCTCTTCACGGTGCCTTGGCACCCTATCTACAGGCACAACAGCACTGGGGATCTGGGCTTTCCCAGAGACGCAACATCTCATGGCGCTTGGCCGCGGCAGAGCCTCTTGCCGAAAAGGCAAACGTTGGCTCCTTCTCCCACTGGGAAGGGCCCAGCCCTGAAAGCTCTTGCTGCTCTTCACGGTGCCTTGGCGCCCTATCTACAGGCACAACAGCACTGGTGATCTGGGCTTTCCCAGAGACGCAACATCTCATGGCGCTCGGCTGCGGCAGAGCCTCTTGCCGAAAAGGCAAACGTCCGGCTCCTTCTCCCACAGGGAAGGGCCCAGCCCTGAAAGCTGTTGCTGATCTTCACCTAACCTTGGTGCCCTATGTACTAGACACAACAGCACTGGGGATTTGTGCTTTCCCAGAGACGCAACATCACATGGCGCTCGGCCGCAGCAGAGCCTATTGCCGAAAAGGCAAACGTCCGGCTCCTTTTGCCACATGGAAACACCCAGCCCTGAAAGCTGTTGCTGCTCTTCACGGTGCCTTGGCACCCTATCTACAGGCACAACAGCACTGGGGATCTGGGCTTTCCCAGAGACGCAACATCTCATGGCGCTCGGCCGCGGCAGAGCCTCTTGCCGAAAAGGCAAACGTTGGCTCCATCTCCCACAGGGAAGGGCCCAGCCCTGAAAGCTCTTGCTGCTCTTCACGGTGCCTTGGCGCCCTATCTACAGGCACAACAGCACTGGGGATCTGGGCTTTCCCAGAGACGCAACATCTCATGGCGCTCGGCCGCGGCAGAGCCTCTTGCCGAAAAGGCAAACGTCCGGCTCCTTCTCGCACTGGAAAGGGCCCAGCCCTGAAAGCTCTTGCTGCTCTTCACGGTGCCTTGGCGCCCTATCTACAGGCACAACAGCACTGGGGATCTGGGCTTTCCCAGAGAAGCAATATCTCATGGCGCACGTTCGCGGCAGAGCCTCTTGCCGAAAAGGCAAACGTCCGGCTCCTTCTCCCACAGGGAAGGGCCCAGCCCTGAAAGCTGTTGCTGCTCTTCACGGTGCCTTGGCGCCCTATCTACAGGCACAACAGCACTGGGGATCTGGGCTTTCCCAGAGACGCAACATCTCATGGCGCTCGGCCACGGCAGAGCCTCTTGCCGAAAAGGCAAACGTCCGGCTCCTTCTCCCACAGGGAAGGGCCCAGCCCTGAAAGCTGTTGCTGCTCTTCACCTAATCTTGGTGCCCTATCTACAGGCACAACAGCACTGGGGATCTGGGCTATCCCAGAGACGCAACATCTCATGGCGCTCGGCCGCGGCAGAGCCTCTTGCCGAAAAGGCAAACGTCCGGCTCCTTCTGCCACATGGAAACACCCAGCCCTGAAAGCTGTTGCTGCTCTTCACGGTGCCTTGGCGCCCTATCTACAGGCACAATAGCCCTGGGAATCTGGGCTTTCCCAGAGACGCAACATCTCATGGCGCTCGACCACGGCAGAGCCTCTTGCCGAAAAGGCAAACGTCCGGCTCCTTCTCCCACTGGAAAGGGCCGAGCCCTGAAAGCTCTTGCTGCTCTTCACGGTGCCTTGGCGCCCTATCTACAGGCACAACAGCACTGGGGATCTGGGCTTTCCCAGAGACGCAACATCTCATGGCGCTCGGCCGCGGCAGAGCCTCTTGCCGAAAAGGCAAACGTCCGGCTCCTTCTGCCACAGGGAAACACCCAGCCCTGAAAGCTGTTGCTGCTCTTCACGGTGCCTTGGCGCCCTATCTACAGGCACAACAGCACTGGGGATCTGGGCTATCCCAGAGACGCAACATCTCATGGCGCATGGCCGCGGCAGAGCCTCTTGACGAAAGGGCAAATGTCCGGCTCCGTCTGCCACAGGGAAGGGCCCAGCCCTTGAAGCTGTTGCTGCTCTTCACGGTGCCTTGGCACCCTATCTACAGGCACAACAGCACTGGGGATCTGGGCTTTCCCAGAGACGCAACATCTCATGGCGCTTGGCCGCGGCAGAGCCTCTTGCCGAAAAGGCAAACGTTGGCTCCTTCTCCCACTGGGAAGGGCCCAGCCCTGAAAGTTCTTGCTGCTCTTCACGGTGCCTTGGCGCCCTATCTACAGGCACAACAGCACTGGGGATCTGGGCTTTCCCAGAGACGCAACATCTCATGGCGCTCGGCTGCGGCAGAGCCTCTTGCCGAAAAGGCAAACGTCCGGCTCCTTCTCCCACAGGGAAGGGCCCAGCCCTGAAAGCTGTTGCTGATCTTCACCTAACCTTGGTGCCCTATGTACTAGACACAACAGCACTGGGGATTTGTGCTTTCCCAGAGACGCAACATCACATGGCGCTCGGCCGCAGCAGAGCCTATTGCCGAAAAGGCAAACGTCCGGCTCCTTTTGCCACATGGAAACACCCAGCCCTGAAAGCTGTTGCTGCTCTTCACGGTGCCTTGGCACCCTATCTACAGGCACAACAGCACTGGGGATCTGGGCTTTCCCAGAGACGCAACATCTCATGGCGCTCGGCCGCGGCAGAGCCTCTTGCCGAAAAGGCAAACGTTGGCTCCATCTCCCACAGGGAAGGGCCCAGCCCTGAAAGCTGTTGCTGCTCTTCACGGTGCCTTGGCGCCCTATCTACAGGCACAACAGCACTGGGGATCTGGGCTTTCCCAGAGACGCAACATCTCATGGCGCTCGGCCCGCGGCAGAGCCTCTTGCCGAAAAGGCAAACGTCCGGCTCCTTCTCGCACTGGAAAGGGCCCAGCCCTGAAAGCTCTTGCTGCTCTTCACGGTGCCTTGGCGCCCTATCTACAGGCACAACAGCACTGGGGATCTGGGCTTTCCCAGAGAAGCAATATCTCATGGCGCACGTTCGCGGCAGAGCCTCTTGCCGAAAAGGCAAACGTCCGGCTCCTTCTCCCACAGGGAAGGGCCCAGCCCTGAAAGCTGTTGCTGCTCTTCACGGTGCCTTGGCGCCCTATCTACAGGCACAACAGCACTGGGGATCTGGGCTTTCCCAGAGACGCAACATCTCATGGCGCTCGGCCACGGCAGAGCCTCTTGCCGAAAAGGCAAACGTCCGGCTCCTTCTCCCACAGGGAAGGGCCCAGCCCTGAAAGCTGTTGCTGCTCTTCACCTAATCTTGGTGCCCTATCTACAGGCACAACAGCACTGGGGATCTGGGCTATCCCAGAGACGCAACATCTCATGGCGCTCGGCCGCGGCAGAGCCTCTTGCCGAAAAGGCAAACGTCCGGCTCCTTCTGCCACATGGAAACACCCAGCCCTGAAAGCTGTTGCTGCTCTTCACGGTGCCTTGGCGCCCTATCTACAGGCACAATAGCCCTGGGAATCTGGGCTTTCCCAGAGACGCAACATCTCATGGCGCTCGACCACGGCAGAGCCTCTTGCCGAAAAGGCAAACGTCCGGCTCCTTCTCCCACTGGAAAGGGCCGAGCCCTGAAAGCTCTTGCTGCTCTTCACGGTGCCTTGGCGCCCTATCTACAGGCACAACAGCACTGGGGATCTGGGCTTTCCCAGAGACGCAACATCTCATGGCGCTCGGCCGCGGCAGAGCCTCTTGCCGAAAAGGCAAACGTCCGGCTCCTTCTGCCACAGGGAAACACCCAGCCCTGAAAGCTGTTGCTGCTCTTCACGGTGCCTTGGCGCCCTATCTACAGGCACAACAGCACTGGGGATCTGGGCTATCCCAGAGACGCAACATCTCATGGCGCATGGCCGCGGCAGAGCCTCTTGATGAAAGGGCAAATGTCCGGCTCCGTCTGCCACAGGGAAGGGCCCAGCCCTTGAAGCTGTTGCTGCTCTTCACGGTGCCTTGGCGCCCTATCGACAGGCACAACAGCACTGGGGATCTGGGCTTTCCCAGAGACGCAACATCTCATGGCGCTCGGCTGCGGCAGAGCCTCTTGCCGAAAAGGCAAACGTCCGGCTCCTTCTCCCACAGGGAAGGGCCCAGCCCTGAAAGCTCTTGCTGATCTTCACCTAACCTTGGTGCCCTATGTACTAGGCACAACAGCACTGGGGATTTGTGCTTTCCAAGAGACGCAACATCACATGGCGCTCGGCCGCGGCAGAGCCTATTGCCGAAAAGGCAAACGTCCGGCTCCTTCTCCCACAGGGAAGGGCCCAGCCCTGAAAGCTGTTGCTGCTCTTCACGGTGCCTTGGCACCCTATCTACAGGCACAACAGCACTGGGGATCTGGGCTTTCCCAGAGACGCAACATCTCATGGCGCTCGGCCGCGGCAGAGCCTCTTGCCGAAAAGGCAAACGTCCAGCTCCTTCTGCCACATGGAAACACCCAGCCCTGAAAGCTGTTGCTGCTCTTCACGGTGCCTTGGCACCCTATCTACAGGAACAACAGCACTGGGGATCTGGGCTTTCCCAGAGACGCAACATCTCATGGCGCTCGTCCGCGGCAGAGCCTCTTGCCGAAAAGGCAAACGTCCGGCTCCTTCTCCCACAGGGAAACACCCAGCCCTGAAAGCTGTTGCTGCTCTTCACGGTGCCTTGGCGCCCTATCTACAGGCACAACAGCACTGGGGATCTGGGCTTTCCCAGAGACGCAACATCTCATGGCGCTCGGACGCGGCAGAGCCTCTTGCCGAAAAGGCAAACGTCCGGCTCCTTCTCCCACAGGGAAGGGCCCAGCCCTGAAAGCTGTTGCTGCTCTTCACCTAACCTTGGTGCCCTATCTACAGGCACAACAGCACTGGGGATCTGGGCTATCCCAGAGACGCAACATCTCATGGCGCTCGGCCGCGGCAGAGCCTCTTGCCGAAAAGGCAAACGTCCGGCTCCTTCTGCCACATGGAAACACCCAGCCCTGAAAGCTGTTGCTGCTCTTCACGGTGCCTTGGCGCCCTATCTACAGGCACAACAGCACTGGGGATCTGGGCTTTCCCAGAGACGCAACATCTCATGGCGCTCGACCACGGCAGAGCCTCTTGCCGAAAAGGCAAACGTCCGGCTCCTTCTCCCACTGGAAAGGGCCGAGCCCTGAAAGCTCTTGCTGCTCTTCACGGTGCCTTGGCGCCCTATCTACAGGCACAACAGCACTGGGGATCTGGGCTTTCCCAGAGACGCAACATCTCATGGCGCTCGGAGCCGCGGCAGAGCCTCTTGCCGAAAAGGCAAACGTCCGGCTCCTTCTGCCACATGGAAACACCCAGCCCTGAAAGCTGTTGCTGCTCTTCACGGTGCCTTGGCACCCTATCTACAGGCACAACAGCACTGGGGATCTGGGCTTTCCCAGAGACGCAACATCTCATGGCGCTCGGCCGCGGCAGAGCCTCTTGCCGAAAAGGGAAACGTCCGGCTCCTTCTGCCACAGGGAAACACCCAGCCCTGAAAGCTGTTGCTGCTCTTCACGGTGCCTTGGCGCCCTATCTACAGGCACAACAGCACTGGGGATCTGGGCTTTCCCAGAGACGCAACATCTCATGGCGCTCGGGTCGCGGCAGAGCCTCTTGCCGAAAAGGCAAACGTCCGGCTCCTTCTGCCACATGGAAACACCCAGCCCTGAAAGCTGTTGCTGCTCTTCACTGTGCCTTGGCACCCTATCTACAGGCACAACAGCACTGGGGATCTGGGCTTTCCCAGAGTCGCAACATCTCATGGCGCTCGGACGCGGCAGAGCCTCTTGCCGAAAAGGCAAACGTTGGCTCCTTCTCCCACTGGGAAGGGCCCAGCCCTGAAAGCTCTTGCTGCTTTTCACGGTGCCTTGGCGCCCTATCTACAGGCACAACAGCACTGGGGATCTGGGCTTTCCCAGAGACGCAACATCTCATGGCGCTCGGCTGCGGCAGAGCCTCTTGCCGAAAAGGCAAACGTCCGGCTCCTTCTCCCACAGGGAAGGGCCCAGCCCTGAAAGCTGTTGCTGCTCTTCACCTAACCTTGGTGCCCTATGTACTAGGCACAACAGCACTGGGGATTTGTGCTTTCCCAGAGACGCAACATCACATGGCGCTCGGCCGCGGCAGAGCCTCTTGCCGAAAAGGCAAACGTCCGGCTCCTTCTGCCACAGGGAAACACCCAGCCCTGAAAGCTGTTGCTGCTCTTCACGGTGCCTTGGCGCCCTATCTACAGGCACAACAGCACTGGGGATCTGGGCTATCCCAGAGACGCAACATCTCATGGCGCATGGCCGCGGCAGAGCCTCTTGACGAAAGGGCAAATGTCCGGCTCCGTCTGCCACAGGGAAGGGCCCAGCCCTTGAAGCTGTTGCTGCTCTTCACGGTGCCTTGGCACCCTATCTACAGGCACAACAGCACTGGGGATCTGGGCTTTCCCAGAGACGCAACATCTCATGGCGCTCGGAACGCGGCAGAGCCTCTTGCCGAAAAGGCAAACGTTGGCTCCTTCTCCCACAGGGAAGGGCCCAGCCCTGAAAGCTGTTGCTGCTCTTCACGGTGCCTTGGCGCCCTATCTACAGGCACAACAGCAGTGGGGATCTGGGCTTTCCCAGAGACGCAACATCTCATGGCGCTCGGCCACGGCAGAGCCTCTTGCCGAAAAGGCAAACGTCCGGCTCCATCTCCCACAGGGAAGGGCCCAGCCCTGAAAGCTGTTGCTGCTCTTCACGGTGCCTTGGCACCCTATCGACAGGCACAACAGCACTGGGGATCTGGGCTTTCCCAGAGACGCAACATCTCATGGCGCTCGGACGCGGCAGAGCCTCTTGCCGAAAAGGCAAACGTTGGCTCCTTCTCCCACAGGGAAGGGCCCAGCCCTGAAAGCTGTTGCTGCTCTTCACCTAACCTTGGTGCCCTATCTACAGGCACAACAGCACTGGGGATCTGGGCTATCCCAGAGACGCAACATCTCATGGCGCTCGGCCGCGGCAGAGCCTCTTGCCGAAAAGGCAAACGTCAGGCTCCTTCTCCCACAGGGAAGGGCCCAGCCCTGAAAGCTGTTGCTGCTCTTCACGGTGCCTTGGCACCCTATCGACAGGCACAACAGCACTGGGGATCTGGGCTTTCCCAGAGACGCAACATCTCATGGCGCTCGGCCGCGGCAGAGCCTCTTGCCGAAAAGGCAAACGTCCGGCTCCTTCTGCCACAGGGAAACACCCAGCCCTGAAAGCTGTTGCTGCTCTTCACGGTGCCTTGGCGCCCTATCTACAGGCACAACAGCACTGGGGATCTGGGCTATCCCAGAGACGCAACATCTCATGGCGCATGGCCGCGGCAGAGCCTCTTGACGAAAGGGCAAATGTCCGGCTCCGTCTGCCACAGGGAAGGGCCCAGCCCTTGAAGCTGTTGCTGCTCTTCACGGTGCCTTGGCACCCTATCTACAGGCACAACAGCACTGGGGATCTGGGCTTTCCCAGAGACGCAACATCTCATGGCGCTTGGCCGCGGCAGAGCCTCTTGCCGAAAAGACAAAAGTTGGCTCCTTCTCCCACTGGGAAGGGCCCAGCCCTGAAAGCTCTTGCTGCTCTTCACGGTGCCTTGGCGCCCTATCGACAGGCACAACAGCACTGGGGATCTGGGCTTTCCCAGAGACGCAACATCTCATGGCGCTCGGCCGCGGCAGAGCCTCTTGCCGAAAAGGCAAACGTCCGGCTCCTTCTCCCACAGGGAAGGGCCCAGCCCTGAAAGCTCTTGCTGATCTTCACCTAACCTTGGTGCCCTATGTACTAGGCACAACAGCACTGGGGATTTGTGCTTTCCAAGAGACGCAACATCACATGGCGCTCGGCCGCGGCAGAGCCTATTGCCGAAAAGGCAAACGTCCGGCTCCTTCTCCCACAGGGAAGGGCCCAGCCCTGAAAGCTGTTGCTGCTCTTCACGGTGCCTTGGCACCCTATCTACAGGCACAACAGCACTGGGGATCTGGGCTTTCCCAGAGACGCAACATCTCATGGCGCTCGGCCGCGGCAGAGCCTCTTGCCGAAAAGGCAAACGTCCGGCTCCTTCTGCCACATGGAAACACCCAGCCCTGAAAGCTGTTGCTGCTCTTCACGGTGCCTTGGCGCCCTATCTACAGGCACAACAGCACTGGGGATCTGGGCTTTCCCAGAGACGCAACATCTCATGGCGCTCGGACGCGGCAGAGCCTCTTGCCGAAAAGGCAAACGTTGGCTCCATCTCCCACAGGGAAGGGCCCAGCCCTGAAAGCTGTTGCTGATCTTCACGGTGCCTTGGCGCCCTATCTACAGGCAAAACAGCACTGGGGATCTGGGCTTTCCCAGAGACGCAACATCTCATGGCGCTTGGCCGCGGCAGAGCCTCTTGCCGAAAAGGCAAACGTCCGGCTCCTTCTGCCACATGGAAACACCCAGCCCTGAAAGCTGTTGCTGCTCTTCACTGTGCCTTGGCACCCTATCTACAGGCACAACAGCACTGGGGATCTGGGCTTTCCCAGAGACGCAACATCTCATGGCGCTCGGCCGCGGCAGAGCCTCTTGCCGAAAAGGCAAACGTCTGGCTCCTTCTGCCACAGGGAAACACCCAGCCCTGAAAGCTGTTGCTGCTCTTCACGGTGCCTTGGCGCCCTATCTACAGGCACAACAGCACTGGGGATCTGGGCTATCCCAGAGACGCAACATCTCATGGCGCATGGCCGCGGCAGAGCCTCTTGACGAAAGGGCAAATGTCCGGCTCCGTCTGCCACAGGGAAGGGCCCAGCCCTTGAAGCTGTTGCTGCTCTTCACGGTGCCTTGGCACCCTATCTACAGGCACAACAGCACTGGGGATCTGGGCTTTCCCAGAGACGCAACATCTCATGGCGCTTGGCCGCGGCAGAGCCTCTTGCCGAAAAGGCAAACGTTGGCTCCTTCTCCCACTGGGAAGGGCCCAGCCCTGAAAGCTCTTGCTGCTCTTCACGGTGCCTTGGCGCCCTATCTACAGGCACAACAGCACTGGGGATCTGGGCTTTCCCAGAGACGCAACATCTCATGGCGCTCGGCTGCGGCAGAGCCTCTTGCCGAAAAGGCAAACGTCCGGCTCCTTCTCCCACAGGGAAGGGCCCAGCCCTGAAAGCTGTTGCTGATCTTCACCTAACCTTGGTGCCCTATGTACTAGACACAACAGCACTGGGGATTTGTGCTTTCCCAGAGACGCAACATCACATGGCGCTCGGCCGCAGCAGAGCCTATTGCCGAAAAGGCAAACGTCCGGCTCCTTTTGCCACATGGAAACACCCAGCCCTGAAAGCTGTTGCTGCTCTTCACGGTGCCTTGGCACCCTATCTACAGGCACAACAGCACTGGGGATCTGGGCTTTCCCAGAGACGCAACATCTCATGGCGCTCGGCCGCGGCAGAGCCTCTTGCCGAAAAGGCAAACGTTGGCTCCATCTCCCACAGGGAAGGGCCCAGCCCTGAAAGCTCTTGCTGCTCTTCACGGTGCCTTGGCGCCCTATCTACAGGCACAACAGCACTGGGGATCTGGGCTTTCCCAGAGACGCAACATCTCATGGCGCTCGGCCGCGGCAGAGCCTCTTGCCGAAAAGGCAAACGTCCGGCTCCTTCTCGCACTGGAAAGGGCCCAGCCCTGAAAGCTCTTGCTGCTCTTCACGGTGCCTTGGCGCCCTATCTACAGGCACAACAGCACTGGGGATCTGGGCTTTCCCAGAGAAGCAATATCTCATGGCGCACGTTCGCGGCAGAGCCTCTTGCCGAAAAGGCAAACGTCCGGCTCCTTCTCCCACAGGGAAGGGCCCAGCCCTGAAAGCTGTTGCTGCTCTTCACGGTGCCTTGGCGCCCTATCTACAGGCACAACAGCACTGGGGATCTGGGCTTTCCCAGAGACGCAACATCTCATGGCGCTCGGCCACGGCAGAGCCTCTTGCCGAAAAGGCAAACGTTGGCTCCTTCTCCCACTGGGAAGGGCCCAGCCCTGAAAGCTCTTGCTGCTCTTCACGGTGCCTTGGCGCCCTATCTACAGGCACAACAGCACTGGGGATCTGGGCTTTCCCAGAGACGCAACATCTCATGGCGCTCGGCTGCGGCAGAGCCTCTTGCCGAAAAGGCAAACGTCCGGCTCCTTCTCCCACAGGGAAGGGCCCAGCCCTGAAAGCTGTTGCTGATCTTCACCTAACCTTGGTGCCCTATGTACTAGACACAACAGCACTGGGGATTTGTGCTTTCCCAGAGACGCAACATCACATGGCGCTCGGCCGCAGCAGAGCCTATTGCCGAAAAGGCAAACGTCCGGCTCCTTTTGCCACATGGAAACACCCAGCCCTGAAAGCTGTTGCTGCTCTTCACGGTGCCTTGGCACCCTATCTACAGGCACAACAGCACTGGGGATCTGGGCTTTCCCAGAGACGCAACATCTCATGGCGCTCGGCCGCGGCAGAGCCTCTTGCCGAAAAGGCAAACGTTGGCTCCATCTCCCACAGGGAAGGGCCCAGCCCTGAAAGCTCTTGCTGCTCTTCACGGTGCCTTGGCGCCCTATCTACAGGCACAACAGCACTGGGGATCTGGGCTTTCCCAGAGACGCAACATCTCATGGCGCTCGGCCGCGGCAGAGCCTCTTGCCGAAAAGGCAAACGTCCGGCTCCTTCTCGCACTGGAAAGGGCCCAGCCCTGAAAGCTCTTGCTGCTCTTCACGGTGCCTTGGCGCCCTATCTACAGGCACAACAGCACTGGGGATCTGGGCTTTCCCAGAGAAGCAATATCTCATGGCGCACGTTCGCGGCAGAGCCTCTTGCCGAAAAGGCAAACGTCCGGCTCCTTCTCCCACAGGGAAGGGCCCAGCCCTGAAAGCTGTTGCTGCTCTTCACGGTGCCTTGGCGCCCTATCTACAGGCACAACAGCACTGGGGATCTGGGCTTTCCCAGAGACGCAACATCTCATGGCGCTCGGCCACGGCAGAGCCTCTTGCCGAAAAGGCAAACGTCCGGCTCCTTCTCCCACAGGGAAGGGCCCAGCCCTGAAAGCTGTTGCTGCTCTTCACCTAACCTTGGTGCCCTATCTACAGGCACAACAGCACTGGGGATCTGGGCTATCCCAGAGACGCAACATCTCATGGCGCATGGCCGCGGCAGAGCCTCTTGACGAAAGGGCAAATGTCCGGCTCCGTCTGCCACAGGGAAGGGCCCAGCCCTTGAAGCTGTTGCTGCTCTTCACGGTGCCTTGGCACCCTATCTACAGGCACAACAGCACTGGGGATCTGGGCTTTCCCAGAGACGCAACATCTCATGGCGCTTGGCCGCGGCAGAGCCTCTTGCCGAAAAGACAAAAGTTGGCTCCTTCTCCCACTGGGAAGGGCCCAGCCCTGAAAGCTCTTGCTGCTCTTCACGGTGCCTTGGCGCCCTATCGACAGGCACAACAGCACTGGGGATCTGGGCTTTCCCAGAGACGCAACATCTCATGGCGCTCGGCTGCGGCAGAGCCTCTTGCCGAAAAGGCAAACGTCCGGCTCCTTCTCCCACAGGGAAGGGCCCAGCCCTGAAAGCTCTTGCTGATCTTCACCTAACCTTGGTGCCCTATGTACTAGGCACAACAGCACTGGGGATTTGTGCTTTCCAAGAGACGCAACATCACATGGCGCTCGGCCGCGGCAGAGCCTATTGCCGAAAAGGCAAACGTCCGGCTCCTTCTCCCACAGGGAAGGGCCCAGCCCTGAAAGCTGTTGCTGCTCTTCACGGTGCCTTGGCACCCTATCTACAGGCACAACAGCACTGGGGATCTGGGCTTTCCCAGAGACGCAACATCTCATGGCGCTCGTCCGCGGCAGAGCCTCTTGCCGAAAAGGCAAACGTCCGGCTCCTTCTGCCACATGGAAACACCCAGCCCTGAAAGCTGTTGCTGCTCTTCACGGTGCCTTGGCGCCCTATCTACAGGCACAACAGCACTGGGGATCTGGGCTTTCCCAGAGACGCAACATCTCATGGCGCTCGGACGCGGCAGAGCCTCTTGCCGAAAAGGCAAACGTCCGGCTCCTTCTCCCACAGGGAAGGGCCCAGCCCTGAAAGCTGTTGCTGCTCTTCACCTAACCTTGGTGCCCTATCTACAGGCACAACAGCACTGGGGATCTGGGCTATCCCAGAGACGCAACATCTCATGGCGCTCGGCCGCGGCAGAGCCTCTTGCCGAAAAGGCAAACGTCCGGCTCCTTCTGCCACATGGAAACACCCAGCCCTGAAAGCTGTTGCTGCTCTTCACGGTGCCTTGGCGCCCTATCTACAGGAACAATAGCCCTGGGAATCTGGGCTTTCCCAGAGACGCAACATCTCATGGCGCTCGACCACGGCAGAGCCTCTTGCCGAAAAGGCAAACGTCCGGCTCCTTCTCCCACTGGAAAGGGCCGAGCCCTGAAAGCTCTTGCTGCTCTTCACGGTGCCTTGGCGCCCTATCTACAGGCACAACAGCACTGGGGATCTGGGCTTTCCCAGAGACGCAACATCTCATGGCGCTCGGCCGCGGCAGAGCCTCTTGCCGAAAAGGCAAACGTCCGGCTCCTTCTGCCACAGGGAAACACCCAGCCCTGAAAGCTGTTGCTGCTCTTCACGGTGCCTTGGCGCCCTATCTACAGGCACAACAGCACTGGGGATCTGGGCTATCCCAGAGACGCAACATCTCATGGCGCATGGCCGCGGCAGAGCCTCTTGACGAAAGGGCAAATGTCCGGCTCCGTCTGCCACAGGGAAGGGCCCAGCCCTTGAAGCTGTTGCTGCTCTTCACGGTGCCTTGGCACCCTATCTACAGGCACAACAGCACTGGGGATCTGGGCTTTCCCAGAGACGCAACATCTCATGGCGCTCGGCCGCGGCAGAGCCTCTTGCCGAAAAGGCAAACGTCCGGCTCCTTCTGCCACATGGAAACACCCAGCCCTGAAAGCTGTTGCTGCTCTTCACGGCGCCTTGGCGCCCTATCTACAGGCACAACAGCACTGGGGATCTGGGCTTTCCCAGAGACGCAACATCTCATGGCGCTCGGACGCGGCAGAGCCTCTTGCCGAAAAGGCAAACGTTGGCTCCATCTCCCACAGGGAAGGGCCCAGCCCTGAAAGCTGTTGCTGCTCTTCACGGTGCCTTGGCGCCCTATCTACAGGAACAATAGCCCTGGGAATCTGGGCTTTCCCAGAGACGCAACATCTCATGGCGCTCGGCCGCGGCAGAGCCTCTTGCCGAAAAGGCAAACGTCCGGCTCCTTCTGCCACATGGAAACACCCAGCCCTGAAAGCTGTTGCTGCTCTTCACGGTGCCTTGGCGCCCTATCTACAGGCACAACAGCACTGGGGATCTGGGCTTTCCCAGAGACGCAACATCTCATGGCGCTCGGACGCGGCAGAGCCTCTTGCCGAAAAGGCAAACGTTGGCTCCATCTCCCACAGGGAAGGGCCCAGCCCTGAAAGCTGTTGCTGCTCTTCACGGTGCCTTGGCGCCCTATCTACAGGCACAACAGCACTGGGGATCTGGGCTTTCCCAGAGACGCAACATCTCATGGCGCTCGGACGCGGCAGAGCCTCTTGCCGAAAAGGCAAACGTCCGGCTCCTTCTGCCACAGGGAAACACCCAGCCCTGAAAGCTCTTGCTGCTCTTCACGGTGCCTTGGCGCCCTATCTACAGGCACAACAGCACTGGGGATCTGGGCTTTCCCAGAGACTCAACATCTCATGGCGCTCGGCCGCGGCAGAGCCTCTTGCCGAAAAGGCAAACGTCCGGCTCCTTCTCCCACAGGGAAGGGCCCAGCCCTGAAAGCTGTTGCTGCTCTTCACGGTGCCTTGGCGCCCTATCTACAGGCACAACAGCACTGGGGATCTGGGCTTTCCCAGAGACGCAACATCTCATGGCGCTCGGCCACGGCAGAGCCTCTTGCCGAAAAGGCAAACGTCCGGCTCCTTCTCCCACAGGGAAGGGCCCAGCCCTGAAAGCTGTTGCTGCTCTTCACCTAACCTTGGTGCCCTATCTACAGGCACAACAGCACTGGGGATCTGGGCTATCCCAGAGACGCAACATCTCATGGCGCTCGGCCGCGGCAGAGCCTCTTGCCGAAAAGGCAAACGTCCGGCTCCTTCTGCCACAGGGAAACACCCAGCCCTGAAAGCTGTTGCTGCTCTTCACGGTGCCTTGGCGCCCTATCTACAGGCACAACAGCACTGGGGATCTGGGCTATCCCAGAGACGCAACATCTCATGGCGCATGGCCGCGGCAGAGCCTCTTGACGAAAGGGCAAATGTCCGGCTCCGTCTGCCACAGGGAAGGGCCCAGCCCTTGAAGCTGTTGCTGCTCTTCACGGTGCCTTGGCACCCTATCTACAGGCACAACAGCACTGGGGATCTGGGCTTTCCCAGAGACGCAACATCTCATGGCGCTTGGCCGCGGCAGAGCCTCTTGCCGAAAAGACAAAAGTTGGCTCCTTCTCCCACTGGGAAGGGCCCAGCCCTGAAAGCTCTTGCTGCTCTTCACGGTGCCTTGGCGCCCTATCAACAGGCACAACAGCACTGGGGATCTGGGCTTTCCCAGAGACGCAACATCTCATGGCGCTCGGCTGCGGCAGAGCCTCTTGCCGAAAAGGCAAACGTCCGGCTCCTTCTCCCACAGGGAAGGGCCCAGCCCTGAAAGCTCTTGCTGATCTTCACCTAACCTTGGTGCCCTATGTACTAGGCACAACAGCACTGGGGATTTGTGCTTTCCAAGAGACGCAACATCACATGGCGCTCGGCCGCGGCAGAGCCTATTGCCGAAAAGGCAAACGTCCGGCTCCTTCTCCCACAGGGAAGGGCCCAGCCCTGAAAGCTGTTGCTGCTCTTCACGGTGCCTTGGCACCCTATCTACAGGCACAACAGCACTGGGGATCTGGGCTTTCCCAGAGACGCAACATCTCATGGCGCTCGGCCGCGGCAGAGCCTCTTGCCGAAAAGGCAAACGTCCGGCTCCTTCTGCCACATGGAAACACCCAGCCCTGAAAGCTGTTGCTGCTCTTCACGGTGCCTTGGCACCCTATCTACAGGCACAACAGCACTGGGGATCTGGGCTTTCCCAGAGACGCAACATCTCATGGCGCTCGTCCGCGGCAGAGCCTCTTGCCGAAAAGGCAAACGTCCGGCTCCTTCTGCCACATGGAAACACCCAGCCCTGAAAGCTGTTGCTGCTCTTCACGGTGCCTTGGCGCCCTATCTACAGGCACAACAGCACTGGGGATATGGGCTTTCCCAGAGACGCAACATCTCATGGCGCTCGGACGCGGCAGAGCCTCTTGCCGAAAAGGCAAACGTCCGGCTCCTTCTCCCACAGGGAAGGGCCCAGCCCTGAAAGCTGTTGCTGCTCTTCACCTAACCTTGGTGCCCTATCTACAGGCACAACAGCACTGGGGATCTGGGCTATCCCAGAGACGCAACATCTCATGGCGCTCGGCCGCGGCAGAGCCTCTTGCCGAAAAGGCAAACGTCCGGCTCCTTCTGCCACATGGAAACACCCAGCCCTGAAAGCTGTTGCTGCTCTTCACGGTGCCTTGGCGCCCTATCTACAGGAACAATAGCCCTGGGAATCTGGGCTTTCCCAGAGACGCAACATCTCATGGCGCTCGACCACGGCAGAGCCTCTTGCCGAAAAGGCAAACGTCCGGCTCCTTCTCCCACAGGGAAGGGCCCAGCCCTGAAAGCTGTTGCTGCTCTTCACGGTGCCTTGGCGCCCTATCTACAGGCACAACAGCACTGGGGATCTGGGCTTTCCCAGAGACGCAACATCTCATGGCGCTCGGCCACGGCAGAGCCTCTTGCCGAAAAGGCAAACGTCCGGCTCCTTCTCCCACAGGGAAGGGCCCAGCCCTGAAAGCTGTTGCTGCTCTTCACCTAACCTTGGTGCCCTATCTACAGGCACAACAGCACTGGGGATCTGGGCTATCCCAGAGACGCAACATCTCATGGCGCTCGGCCGCGGCAGAGCCTCTTGCCGAAAAGGCAAACGTCCGGCTCCTTCTGCCACAGGGAAACACCCAGCCCTGAAAGCTGTTGCTGCTCTTCACGGTGCCTTGGCGCCCTATCTACAGGCACAACAGCACTGGGGATCTGGGCTATCCCAGAGACGCAACATCTCATGGCGCATGGCCGCGGCAGAGCCTCTTGACGAAAGGGCAAATGTCCGGCTCCGTCTGCCACAGGGAAGGGCCCAGCCCTTGAAGCTGTTGCTGCTCTTCACGGTGCCTTGGCACCCTATCTACAGGCACAACAGCACTGGGGATCTGGGCTTTCCCAGAGACGCAACATCTCATGGCGCTCGGCCGCGGCAGAGCCTCTTGTCGAAAAGACAAAAGTTGGCTCCTTCTCCCACTGGGAAGGGCCCAGCCCTGAAAGCTCTTGCTGCTCTTCACGGTGCCTTGGCGCCCTATCGACAGGCACAACAGCACTGGGGATCTGGGCTTTCCCAGAGACGCAACATCTCATGGCGCTCGGCTGCGGCAGAGCCTCTTGCCGAAAAGGCAAACGTCCGGCTCCTTCTCCCACAGGGAAGGGCCCAGCCCTGAAAGCTCTTGCTGATCTTCACCTAACCTTGGTGCCCTATGTACTAGGCACAACAGCACTGGGGATTTGTGCTTTCCAAGAGACGCAACATCACATGGCGCTCGGCCGCGGCAGAGCCTATTGCCGAAAAGGCAAACGTCCGGCTCCTTCTCCCACAGGGAAGGGCCCAGCCCTGAAAGCTGTTGCTGCTCTTCACGGTGCCTTGGCACCCTATCTACAGGCACAACAGCACTGGGGATCTGGGCTTTCCCAGAGACGCAACATCTCATGGCGCTCGGACGCGGCAGAGCCTCTTGCCGAAAAGGCAAACGTCCGGCTCCTTCTGCCACATGGAAACACCCAGCCCTGAAAGCTGTTGCTGCTCTTCACGGTGCCTTGGCACCCTATCTACAGGCACAACAGCACTGGGGATCTGGGCTTTCCCAGAGACGCAACATCTCATGGCGCTCGGCCGCGGCAGAGCCTCTTGCCGAAAAGGCAAACGTCCGGCTCCTTCTGCCACATGGAAACACCCAGCCCTGAAAGCTGTTGCTGCTCTTCACGGTGCCTTGGCGCCCTATCTACAGGCACAACAGCACTGGGGATCTGGGCTTTCCCAGAGACGCAACATCTCATGGCGCTCGGACGCGGCAGAGCCTCTTGCCGAAAAGGCAAACGTTGGCTCCATCTCCCACAGGGAAGGGCCCAGCCCTGAAAGCTGTTGCTGCTCTTCACGGTGCCTTGGCGCCCTATCTACAGGCAAAACAGCACTGGGGATCTGGGCTTTCCCAGAGACGCAACATCTCATGGCGCTCGGCCGCGGCAGAGCCTCTTGCCGAAAAGGCAAACGTTGGCTCCTTCTCCCACTGGGAAGGGCCCAGCCCTGAAAGCTCTTGCTGCTCTTCACGGTGCCTTGGCGCCCTATCTACAGGCACAACAGCACTGGGGATCTGGGCTTTCCCAGAGACGCAACATCTCATGGCGCTCGGCTGCGGCAGAGCCTCTTGCCGAAAAGGCAAACGTCCGGCTCCTTCTCCCACAGGGAAGGGCCCAGCCCTGAAAGCTGTTGCTGATCTTCACCTAACCTTGGTGCCCTATGTACTAGACACAACAGCACTGGGGATTTGTGCTTTCCCAGAGACGCAACATCACATGGCGCTCGGCCGCAGCAGAGCCTATTGCCGAAAAGGCAAACGTCCGGCTCCTTTTGCCACATGGAAACACCCAGCCCTGAAAGCTGTTGCTGCTCTTCACGGTGCCTTGGCACCCTATCTACAGGCACAACAGCACTGGGGATCTGGGCTTTCCCAGAGACGCAACATCTCATGGCGCTCGGCCGCGGCAGAGCCTCTTGCCGAAAAGGCAAACGTTGGCTCCATCTCCCACAGGGAAGGGCCCAGCCCTGAAAGCTCTTGCTGCTCTTCACGGTGCCTTGGCGCCCTATCTACAGGCACAACAGCACTGGGGATCTGGGCTTTCCCAGAGACGCAACATCTCATGGCGCTCGGCCGCGGCAGAGCCTCTTGCCGAAAAGGCAAACGTCCGGCTCCTTCTCGCACTGGAAAGGGCCCAGCCCTGAAAGCTCTTGCTGCTCTTCACGGTGCCTTGGCGCCCTATCTACAGGCACAACAGCACTGGGGATCTGGGCTTTCCCAGAGAAGCAATATCTCATGGCGCACGTTCGCGGCAGAGCCTCTTGCCGAAAAGGCAAACGTCCGGCTCCTTCTCCCACAGGGAAGGGCCCAGCCCTGAAAGCTGTTGCTGCTCTTCACGGTGCCTTGGCGCCCTATCTACAGGCACAACAGCACTGGGGATCTGGGCTTTCCCAGAGACGCAACATCTCATGGCGCTCGGCCACGGCAGAGCCTCTTGCCGAAAAGGCAAACGTCCGGCTCCTTCTCCCACAGGGAAGGGCCCAGCCCTGAAAGCTGTTGCTGCTCTTCACCTAACCTTGGTGCCCTATCTACAGGCACAACAGCACTGGGGATCTGGGCTATCCCAGAGACGCAACATCTCATGGCGCTCGGCCGCGGCAGAGCCTCTTGCCGAAAAGGCAAACGTCCGGCTCCTTCTGCCACAGGGAAACACCCAGCCCTGAAAGCTGTTGCTGCTCTTCACGGTGCCTTGGCGCCCTATCTACAGGCACAACAGCACTGGGGATCTGGGCTATCCCAGAGACGCAACATCTCATGGCGCATGGCCGCGGCAGAGCCTCTTGACGAAAGGGCAAATGTCCGGCTCCGTCTGCCACAGGGAAGGGCCCAGCCCTTGAAGCTGTTGCTGCTCTTCACGGTGCCTTGGCACCCTATCTACAGGCACAACAGCACTGGGGATCTGGGCTTTCCCAGAGACGCAACATCTCATGGCGCTTGGCCGCGGCAGAGCCTCTTGCCGAAAAGACAAAAGTTGGCTCCTTCTCCCACTGGGAAGGGCCCAGCCCTGAAAGCTCTTGCTGCTCTTCACGGTGCCTTGGCGCCCTATCGACAGGCACAACAGCACTGGGGATCTGGGCTTTCCCAGAGACGCAACATCTCATGGCGCTCGGCTGCGGCAGAGCCTCTTGCCGAAAAGGCAAACGTCCGGCTCCTTCTCCCACAGGGAAGGGCCCAGCCCTGAAAGCTCTTGCTGATCTTCACCTAACCTTGGTGCCCTATGTACTAGGCACAACAGCACTGGGGATTTGTGCTTTCCAAGAGACGCAACATCACATGGCGCTCGGCCGCGGCAGAGCCTATTGCCGAAAAGGCAAACGTCCGGCTCCTTCTCCCACAGGGAAGGGCCCAGCCCTGAAAGCTGTTGCTGCTCTTCACGGTGCCTTGGCACCCTATCTACAGGCACAACAGCACTGGGGATCTGGGCTTTCCCAGAGACGCAACATCTCATGGCGCTCGGCCGCGGCAGAGCCTCTTGCCGAAAAGGCAAACGTCCGGCTCCTTCTGCCACATGGAAACACCCAGCCCTGAAAGCTATTGCTGCTCTTCACGGTGCCTTGGCGCCCTATCTACAGGCACAACAGCAGTGGGGATCTGGGCTTTCCCAGAGACGCAACATCTCATGGCGCTCGGACGCGGCAGAGCCTCTTGCCGAAAAGGCAAACGTCCGGCTCCTTCTCCCACAGGGAAGGGCCCAGCCCTGAAAGCTGTTGCTGCTCTTCACCTAACCTTGGTGCCCTATCTACAGGCACAACAGCACTGGGGATCTGGGCTATCCCAGAGACGCAACATCTCATGGCGCTCGGCCGCGGCAGAGCCTCTTGCCGAAAAGGCAAACGTCCGGCTCCTTCTGCCACATGGAAACACCCAGCCCTGAAAGCTGTTGCTGCTCTTCACGGTGCCTTGGCGCCCTATCTACAGGCACAATAGCCCTGGGAATCTGGGCTTTCCCAGAGACGCAACATCTCATGGCGCTCGACCATGGCAGAGCCTCTTGCCGAAAAGGCAAACGTCCGGCTCCTTCTCCCACTGGAAAGGGCCGAGCCCTGAAAGCTCTTGCTGCTCTTCACGGTGCCTTGGCGCCCTATCTACAGGCACAACAGCACTGGGGATCTGGGCTTTCCCAGAGACGCAACATCTCATGGCGCTCGGCCGCGGCAGAGCCTCTTGCCGAAAAGGCAAACGTCCGGCTCCTTCTGCCACAGGGAAACACCCAGCCCTGAAAGCTGTTGCTGCTCTTCACGGTGCCTTGGCGCCCTATCTACAGGCACAACAGCACTGGGGATCTGGGCTATCCCAGAGACGCAACATCTCATGGCGCATGGCCGCGGCAGAGCCTCTTGACGAAAGGGCAAATGTCCGGCTCCATCTGCCACAGGGAAGGGCCCAGCCCTTGAAGCTGTTGCTGCTCTTCACGGTGCCTTGGCACCCTATCTACAGGCACAACAGCACTGGGGATCTGGGCTTTCCCAGAGACGCAACATCTCATGGCGCTTGGCCGCGGCAGAGCCTCTTGCCGAAAAGACAAAAGTTGGCTCCTTCTCCCTCTGGGAAGGGCCCAGCCCTGAAAGCTCTTGCTGCTCTTCACGGTGCCTTGGCGCCCTATCGACAGGCACAACAGCACTGGGGATCTGGGCTTTCCCAGAGACGCAACATCTCATGGCGCTCGGCTGCGGCAGAGCCTCTTGCCGAAAAGGCAAACGTCCGGCTCCTTCTCCCACAGGGAAGGGCCCAGCCCTGAAAGCTCTTGCTGATCTTCACCTAACCTTGGTGCCCTATGTACTAGGCACAACAGCACTGGGGATTTGTGCTTTCCAAGAGACGCAACATCACATGGCGCTCGGCCGCGGCAGAGCCTATTGCCGAAAAGGCAAACGTCCGGCTCCTTCTCCCACAGGGAAGGGCCCAGCCCTGAAAGCTGTTGCTGCTCTTCACGGTGCCTTGGCACCCTATCTACAGGCACAACAGCACTGGGGATCTGGGCTTTCCCAGAGACGCAACATCTCATGGCGCTCGGCCGCGGCAGAGCCTCTTGCCGAAAAGGCAAACGTCCGGCTCCTTCTGCCACATGGAAACACCCAGCCCTGAAAGCTGTTGCTGCTCTTCACGGTGCCTTGGCACCCTATCTACAGGCACAACAGCACTGGGGATCTGGGCTTTCCCAGAGACGCAACATCACATGGCGCTCGGCCGCGGCAGAGCCTCTTGCCGAAAAGGCAAACGTCCGGCTCCTTCTGCCACATGGAAACACCCAGCCCTGAAAGCTGTTGCTGCTCTTCACGGTGCCTTGGCGCCCTATCTACAGGCACAACAGCACTGGGGATCTGGGCTTTCCCAGAGACGCAACATCTCATGGCGCTCGGACGCGGCAGAGCCTCTTGCCGAAAAGGCAAACGTTGGCTCCATCTCCCACAGGGAAGGGCCCAGCCCTGAAAGCTGTTGCTGCTCTTCACGGTGCCTTGGCGCCCTATCTACAGGCAAAACAGCACTGGGGATCTGGGCTTTCCCAGAGACGCAACATCTCATGGCGCTTGGCCGCGGCAGAGCCTCTTGCCGAAAAGGCAAACGTCCGGCTCCTTCTGCCACATGGAAACACCCAGCCCTGAAAGCTGTTGCTGCTCTTCACTGTGCCTTGGCACCCTATCTACAGGCACAACAGCACTGGGGATCTGGGCTTTCCCAGAGACGCAACATCTCATGGCGCTCGGCCGCGGCAGAGCCTCTTGCCGAAAAGGCAAACGTCTGGCTCCTTCTGCCACAGGGAAACACCCAGCCCTGAAAGCTGTTGCTGCTCTTCACGGTGCCTTGGCGCCCTATCTACAGGCACAACAGCACTGGGGATCTGGGCTTTCCCAGAGACGCAACATCTCATGGCGCTCGGCCGCGGCAGAGCCTCTTGCCGAAAAGGCAAACGTTGGCTCCATCTCCCACAGGGAAGGGCCCAGCCCTGAAAGCTCTTGCTGCTCTTCACGGTGCCTTGGCGCCCTATCTACAGGCACAACAGCACTGGGGATCTGGGCTTTCCCAGAGACGCAACATCTCATGGCGCTCGGCCGCGGCAGAGCCTCTTGCCGAAAAGGCAAACGTCCGGCTCCTTCTCGCACTGGAAAGGGCCCAGCCCTGAAAGCTCTTGCTGCTCTTCACGGTGCCTTGGCGCCCTATCTACAGGCACAACAGCACTGGGGATCTGGGCTTTCCCAGAGACGCAACATCTCATGGCGCTCGGCCGCGGCAGAGCCTCTTGCCGAAAAGGCAAACGTTGGCTCCATCTCCCACAGGGAAGGGCCCAGCCCTGAAAGCTCTTGCTGCTCTTCACGGTGCCTTGGCGCCCTATCTACAGGCACAACAGCACTGGGGATCTGGGCTTTCCCAGAGACGCAACATCTCATGGCGCTCGGCCGCGGCAGAGCCTCTTGCCGAAAAGGCAAACGTCCGGCTCCTTCTCGCACTGGAAAGGGCCCAGCCCTGAAAGCTCTTGCTGCTCTTCACGGTGCCTTGGCGCCCTATCTACAGGCACAACAGCACTGGGGATCTGGGCTTTCCCAGAGAAGCAATATCTCATGGCGCACGTTCGCGGCAGAGCCTCTTGCCGAAAAGGCAAACGTCCGGCTCCTTCTCCCACAGGGAAGGGCCCAGCCCTGAAAGCTGTTGCTGCTCTTCACGGTGCCTTGGCGCCCTATCTACAGGCACAACAGCACTGGGGATCTGGGCTTTCCCAGAGACGCAACATCTCATGGCGCTCGGCCACGGCAGAGCCTCTTGCCGAAAAGGCAAACGTCCGGCTCCTTCTCCCACAGGGAAGGGCCCAGCCCTGAAAGCTGTTGCTGCTCTTCACCTAACCTTGGTGCCCTATCTACAGGCACAACAGCACTGGGGATCTGGGCTATCCCAGAGACGCAACATCTCATGGCGCTCGGCCGCGGCAGAGCCTCTTGCCGAAAAGGCAAACGTCCGGCTCCTTCTGCCACAGGGAAACACCCAGCCCTGAAAGCTGTTGCTGCTCTTCACGGTGCCTTGGCGCCCTATCTACAGGCACAACAGCACTGGGGATCTGGGCTATCCCAGAGACGCAACATCTCATGGCGCATGGCCGCGGCAGAGCCTCTTGACGAAAGGGCAAATGTCCGGCTCCGTCTGCCACAGGGAAGGGCCCAGCCCTTGAAGCTGTTGCTGCTCTTCACGGTGCCTTGGCACCCTATCTACAGGCACAACAGCACTGGGGATCTGGGCTTTCCCAGAGACGCAACATCTCATGGCGCTTGGCCGCGGCAGAGCCTCTTGCCGAAAAGACAAAAGTTGGCTCCTTCTCCCACTGGGAAGGGCCCAGCCCTGAAAGCTCTTGCTGCTCTTCACGGTGCCTTGGCGCCCTATCGACAGGCACAACAGCACTGGGGATCTGGGCTTTCCCAGAGACGCAACATCTCATGGCGCTCGGCTGCGGCAGAGCCTCTTGCCGAAAAGGCAAACGTCCGGCTCCTTCTCCCACTGGGAAGGGCCCAGCCCTGAAAGCTCTTGCTGATCTTCACCTAACCTTGGTGCCCTATGTACTAGGCACAACAGCACTGGGGATTTGTGCTTTCCAAGAGACGCAACATCACATGGCGCTCGGCCGCGGCAGAGCCTATTGCCGAAAAGGCAAACGTCCGGCTCCTTCTCCCACAGGGAAGGGCCCAGCCCTGAAAGCTGTTGCTGCTCTTCACGGTGCCTTGGCACCCTATCTACAGGCACAACAGCACTGGGGATCTGGGCTTTCCCAGAGACGCAACATCTCATGGCGCTCGGCCGCGGCAGAGCCTCTTGCCGAAAAGGCAAACGTCCGGCTCCTTCTGCCACATGGAAACACCCAGCCCTGAAAGCTGTTGCTGCTCTTCACGGTGCCTTGGCGCCCTATCTACAGGCACAACAGCAGTGGGGATCTGGGCTTTCCCAGAGACGCAACATCTCATGGCGCTCGGACGCGGCAGAGCCTCTTGCCGAAAAGGCAAACGTCCGGCTCCTTCTCCCACAGGGAAGGGCCCAGCCCTGAAAGCTGTTGCTGCTCTTCACCTAACCTTGGTGCCCTATCTACAGGCACAACAGCACTGGGGATCTGGGCTTTCCCAGAGACGCAACATCTCATGGCGCTCGGCCGCGGCAGAGCCTCTTGCCGAAAAGGCAAACGTCCGGCTCCTTCTGCCACAGGGAAACACCCAGCCCTGAAAGCTGTTGCTGCTCTTCACGTTGCCTTGGCGCCCTATCTACAGGCACAACAGCACTGGGGATCTGGGCTATCCCAGAGACGCAACATCTCATGGCGCATGGCCGCGGCAGAGCCTCTTGACGAAAGGGCAAATGTCCGGCTCCATCTGCCACAGGGAAGGGCCCAGCCCTTGAAGCTGTTGCTGCTCTTCACGGTGCCTTGGCACCCTATCTACAGGCACAACAGCACTGGGGATCTGGGCTTTCCCAGAGACGCAACATCTCATGGCGCTCGGCCGCGGCAGAGCCTCTTGCCGAAAAGACAAAAGTTGGCTCCTTCTCCCACTGGGAAGGGCCCAGCCCTGAAAGCTCTTGCTGCTCTTCACGGTGCCTTGGCGCCCTATCGACAGGCACAACAGCACTGGGGATCTGGGCTTTCCCAGAGACGCAACATCTCATGGCGCTCGGCTGCGGCAGAGCCTCTTGCCGAAAAGGCAAACGTCCGGCTCCTTCTCCCACAGGGAAGGGCCCAGCCCTGAAAGCTGTTGCTGATCTTCACCTAACCTTGGTGCCCTATGTACTAGGCACAACAGCACTGGGGATTTGTGCTTTCCAAGAGACGCAACATCACATGGCGCTCGGCCGCGGCAGAGCCTATTGCCGAAAAGGCAAACGTCCGGCTCCTTCTCCCACAGGGAAGGGCCCAGCCCTGAAAGCTGTTGCTGCTCTTCACGGTGCCTTGGCACCCTATCTACAGGCACAACAGCACTGGGGATCTGGTCTTTCCCAGAGACGCAACATCTCATGGCGCTCGGCCGCGGCAGAGCCTCTTGCCGAAAAGGCAAACGTCCGGCTCCTTCTGCCACATGGAAACACCCAGCCCTGAAAGCTGTTGCTGCTCTTCACGGTGCCTTCGCACCCTATCTACAGGCACAACAGCACTGGGGATCTGGGCTTTCCCAGAGACGCAACATCACATGGCGCTCGGCCGCGGCAGAGCCTCTTGCCGAAAAGGCAAACGTCCGGCTCCTTCTGCCACATGGAAACACCCAGCCCTGAAAGCTGTTGCTGCTCTTCACGGTGCCTTGGCGCCCTATCTACAGGCACAACAGCACTGGGGATCTGGGCTTTCCCAGAGACGCAACATCTCATGGCGCTCGGACGCGGCAGAGCCTCTTGCCGAAAAGGCAAACGTTGGCTCCATCTCCCACAGGGAAGGGCCCAGCCCTGAAAGCTGTTGCTGCTCTTCACGGTGCCTTGGCGCCCTATCTACAGGCAAAACAGCACTGGGGATCTGGGCTTTCCCAGAGACGCAACATCTCATGGCGCTTGGCCGCGGCAGAGCCTCTTGCCGAAAAGGCAAACGTCCGGCTCCTTCTGCCACATGGAAACACCCAGCCCTGAAAGCTGTTGCTGCTCTTCACTGTGCCTTGGCACCCTATCTACAGGCACAACAGCACTGGGGATCTGGGCTTTCCCAGAGACGCAACATCTCATGGCGCTCGGCCGCGGCAGAGCCTCTTGCCGAAAAGGCAAACGTCTGGCTCCTTCTGCCACAGGGAAACACCCAGCCCTGAAAGCTGTTGCTGCTCTTCACGGTGCCTTGGCGCCCTATCTACAGGCACAACAGCACTGGGGATCTGGGCTATCCCAGAGACGCAACATCTCATGGCGCATGGCCGCGGCAGAGCCTCTTGACGAAAGGGCAAATGTCCGGCTCCGTCTGCCACAGGGAAGGGCCCAGCCCTTGAAGCTGTTGCTGCTCTTCACGGTGCCTTGGCACCCTATCTACAGGCACAACAGCACTGGGGATCTGGGCTTTCCCAGAGACGCAACATCTCATGGCGCTTGGCCGCGGCAGAGCCTCTTGCCGAAAAGGCAAACGTTGGCTCCTTCTCCCACTGGGAAGGGCCCAGCCCTGAAAGCTCTTGCTGCTCTTCACGGTGCCTTGGCGCCCTATCTACAGGCACAACAGCACTGGGGATCTGGGCTTTCCCAGAGACGCAACATCTCATGGCGCTCGGCTGCGGCAGAGCCTCTTGCCGAAAAGGCAAACGTCCGGCTCCTTCTCCCACAGGGAAGGGCCCAGCCCTGAAAGCTCTTGCTGATCTTCACCTAACCTTGGTGCCCTATGTACTAGACACAACAGCACTGGGGATTTGTGCTTTCCCAGAGACGCAACATCACATGGCGCTCGGCCGCAGCAGAGCCTATTGCCGAAAAGGCAAACGTCCGGCTCCTTTTGCCACATGGAAACACCCAGCCCTGAAAGCTGTTGCTGCTCTTCACGGTGCCTTGGCACCCTATCTACAGGCACAACAGCACTGGGGATCTGGGCTTTCCCAGAGACGCAACATCTCATGGCGCTCGGCCGCGGCAGAGCCTCTTGCCGAAAAGGCAAACGTTGGCTCCATCTCCCACAGGGAAGGGCCCAGCCCTGAAAGCTCTTGCTGCTCTTCACGGTGCCTTGGCGCCCTATCTACAGGCACAACAGCACTGGGGATCTGGGCTTTCCCAGAGACGCAACATCTCATGGCGCTCGGCCGCGGCAGAGCCTCTTGCCGAAAAGGCAAACGTCCGGCTCCTTCTCGCACTGGAAAGGGCCCAGCCCTGAAAGCTCTTGCTGCTCTTCACGGTGCCTTGGCGCCCTATCTACAGGCACAACAGCACTGGGGATCTGGGCTTTCCCAGAGAAGCAATATCTCATGGCGCAATTTCGCGGCAGAGCCTCTTGCCGAAAAGGCAAACGTCCGGCTCCTTCTCCCACAGGGAAGGGCCCAGCCCTGAAAGCTGTTGCTGATCTTCACGGTGCCTTGGTGCCCTATCTACAGGCACAACAGCCCTGGGGATCTGGGCTTTCCCAGAGAAGCAACATCTCATGGCGCTCGGCCGCGGCAGAGCCTCTTGCCGAATAGGCAAACTTTGGCTCCATCTCCCACAGGGAAGGGCCCAGCCCTGAAAGCTGTTGCTGCTCTTCACGGTGCCTTGGCGCCAATCTACAGGCACAATAGCCCTGGGGATCTGGGCTTTCCCAGAGACGCAACATCTCACGGCGCTCGGCCACAGCAGAGCCTCTTGCCGAAAAGGCAAACGTCCGGCTCCTTCTGCCACATGGAAACACCCAGCCCTGAAAGCTGTTGCTGCTCTTCACGGTGCCTTGGCACCCTATCTACAGGCACAACAGCACTGGGGATCTGGGCTTTCCCAGAGACGCAACATCTCATGGCGCTCGGCCGCGGCAGAGCCTCTTGCCGAAAAGGCAAACGTCCGGCTCCTTCTGCCACAGGGAAACACCCAGCCCTGAAAGCTGTTGCTGCTCTTCACGGTGCCTTGGCACCCTATCTACAGGCACAACAGCACTGGGGATCTGGGCTTTCCCAGAGAAGCAACATCTCATGGCGTTCGGCCGCGGCAGAGCCTCTTGCCGAAAAGGCAAACATTGGCTCCTTCTCCCACAGGGAAGGGCCCAGCCCTGAAAGCTGTTGCTGCTCTTCACGGTGCCTTGGCGCCCTATCTACAGGCACAACAGCACTGGGGATCTGGGCTTTCCCAGAGACGCAACATCTCATGGCGCTCGGACGCGGCAGAGCCTCTTGCCGAAAAGGCAAACGTCCGGCTCCTTCTGCCACAGGGAAGGGCCCAGCCCTGAAAGCTCTTGCTGCTCTTCACGGTGCCTTGGCGCCCTATCTACAGGCACAACAGCCCTGGGGATCTGGGCTTTCCCAGAGAAGCAACATCTCATGGCGCTCGGCCGCGGCAGAGCCTCTTGCCGAATAGGCAAACTTTGGCTCCATCTCCCACAGGGAAGGGCCCAGCCCTGAAAGCTGTTGCTGCTCTTCACGGTGCCTTGGCGCCAATCTACAGGCACAATAGCCCTGGGGATCTGGGCTTTCCCAGAGACGCAACATCTCACGGCGCTCGGCCACAGCAGAGCCTCTTGCCGAAAAGGCAAACGTCCGGCTCCTTCTGCCACAGGGAAACACCCAGCCCTGAAAGCTGTTGCTGCTCTTCACGGTGCCTTGGCACCCTATCTACAGGCACAACAGCACTGGGGATTTGTGCTTTCCCAGAGACGCAACATCTCATGGCGCTCGGCCGCGGCAGAGCCTCTTGCCGAAAAGGCAAACGTCCTGCTCCATCTGCCACAGGGAAACACCCAGCCCTGAAAGCTGTTGCTGCTCTTCACGGTGCCTTGGCGCCCTATCTACAGGCACAACAGCACTGGGGATCTGGGCTTTCCCAGAGAAGCAACATCTCATGGCGCTCGGCCGCGGCAGAGCCTCTTGCCGAAAAGGCAAACATTGGCTCCTTCTCCCACAGGGAAGGGCCCAGCCCTGAAAGCTGTTGCTGCTCTTCACGGTGCCTTGGCGCCCTATCTACAGGCACAACAGCACTGGGGATCTGGGCTTTCCCAGAGACGCAACATCTCATGGCGCTCGGCTGCGGCAGAGCCTCTTGCCGAAAAGGCAAACGTCCGGCTCCTTCTCCCACTGGGAAGGGCCCAGCCCTGAAAGCTGTTGCTGCTCTTCACGGTGCCTTGGCGCCCTATCTACAGGCAAAACAGCACTGGGGATCTGGGCTTTCCCAGAGACGCAACATCTCATGGCGCTTGGCCGCGGCAGAGCCTCTTGCCGAAAAGGCAAACGTCCGGCTCCTTCTGCCACATGGAAACACCCAGCCCTGAAAGCTGTTGCTGCTCTTCACTGTGCCTTGGCACCCTATCTACAGGCACAACAGCACTGGGGATCTGGGCTTTCCCAGAGACGCAACATCTCATGGCGCTCGGCCGCGGCAGAGCCTCTTGCCGAAAAGGCAAACGTCTGGCTCCTTCTGCCACAGGGAAACACCCAGCCCTGAAAGCTGTTGCTGCTCTTCACGGTGCCTTGGCGCCCTATCTACAGGCACAACAGCACTGGGGATCTGGGCTTTCCCAGAGACGCAACATCTCATGGCGCATGGCCGCGGCAGAGCCTCTTGCCGAAAAGGCAAATGTCCGGCTCCGTCTGCCACAGGGAAGGGCCCAGCCCTTGAAGCTGTTGCTGCTCTTCACGGTGCCTTGGCACCCTATCTACAGGCACAACAGCACTGGGGATCTGGGCTTTCCCAGAGACGCAACATCTCATGGCGCTTGGCCGCGGCAGAGCCTCTTGCCGAAAAGGCAAACGTTGGCTACTTCTCCCACTGGGAAGGGCCCAGCCCTGAAAGCTCTTGCTGCTCTTCACGGTGCCTTGGCGCCCTATCTACAGGCACAACAGCACTGGGGATCTGGGCTTTCCCAGAGACGCAACATCTCATGGCGCTCGGCTGCGGCAGAGCCTCTTGCCGAAAAGGCAAACGTCCGGCTCCTTCTCCCACAGGGAAGGGCCCAGCCCTGAAAGCTGTTGCTGCTCTTCACGGTGCCTTGGCGCCCTATCTACAGGCACAACAGCACTGGGGATCTGGGCTTTCCCAGAGACGCAACATCTCATGGCGCTCGGCCGCGGCAGAGCCTCTTGCCGAATAGGCAAACGTTGGCTCCATCTCCCACAGGGAAGGGCCCAGCCCTGAAAGCTGTTGCTGCTCTTCACGGTGCCTTGGCGCCCTATCTACAGGCACAACAGCACTGGGGATCTGAGCTTTCCCAGAGACGCAACATCTCATGGCGCTCGGACGCGGCAGAGCCTCTTGCCGAAAAGGCAAACGTCCGGCTCCTTCTGCCACAGGGAAGGGCCCAGCCCTGAAAGCTGTTGCTGCTCTTCACGGTGCCTTGGCGCCCTATCTACAGGCACAACAGCACTGGGGATCTGGGCTTTCCCAGAGACGCAACATCTCATGGCGCTCGTTCGCGGCAGAGCCTCTTGCCGAAAAGGCAAACGTCCGGCTCCTTCTCCCACAGGGAAGGGCCCAGCCCTGAAAGCTGTTGCTGATCTTCACCTAACCTTGCTGCCCTATGTACTAGGCACAACATCACTGGGGATCTGGGCTATCCCAGAGACGCAACATCTCATGGCGCTCGGCCGCGGCAGAGCCTCTTGCCGAAAAGGCAAACGTCTGGCTCCTTCTGCCACAGGGAAACACCCAGCCCTGAAAGCTGTTGCTGCTCTTCACGGTGCCTTGGCGCCCTATCTACAGGCACAACAGCACTGGGGATCTGGGCTATCCCAGAGACGCAACATCTCATGGCGCATGGCCGCGGCAGAGCCTCTTGACGAAAGGGCAAATGTCCGGCTCCGTCTGCCACAGGGAAGGGCCCAGCCCTTGAAGATGTTGCTGCTCTTCACGGTGCCTTGGCACCCTATCTACAGGCACAACAGCACTGGGGATCTGGGCTTTCCCAGAGACGCAACATCTCATGGCGCTTGGCCGCGGCAGAGCCTCTTGCCGAAAAGACAAAAGTTGGCTCCTTCTCCCACTGGGAAGGGCCCAGCCCTGAAAGCTCTTGCTGCTCTTCACGGTGCCTTGGCGCCCTATCGACAGGCACAACAGCACTGGGGATCTGGGCTTTCCCAGAGACGCAACATCTCATGGCGCTCGGCTGTGGCAGAGCCTCTTGCCGAAAAGGCAAACGTCCGGCTCCTTCTCCCACAGGGAAGGGCCCAGCCCTGAAAGCTCTTGCTGATCTTCACCTAACCTTGGTGCCCTATGTACTAGGCACAACAGCACTGGGGATTTGTGCTTTCCAAGAGACGCAACATCACATGGCGCTCGGCCGCGGCAGAGCCTCTTGCCGAAAAGGCAAACGTCCGGCTCCTTCTGCCACAGGGAAACACCCAGCCCTGAAAGCTGTTGCTGCTCTTCACGGTGCCTTGGCACCCTATCTACAGGCACAACAGCACTGGGGATCTGGGCTTTCCCAGAGACGCAACATCTCATGGCGCTCGGCCGCGGCAGAGCCTCTTGCCGAAAAGGCAAACGTCCGGCTCCTTCTGCCACATGGAAACACCCAGCCCTGAAAGCTGTTGCTGCTCTTCACGGTGCCTTGGAACCCTATCTACAGGCACAACAGCACTGGGGATCTGGGCTTTCCCAGAGACGCAACATCTCATGGCGCTCGGCCGCGGCAGAGCCTCTTGCCGAAAAGGCAAACGTCCGGCTCCTTCTGCCACAGGGAAACACCCAGCCCTGAAAGCTGTTGCTGCTCTTCACGGTGCCTTGGCACCCTATCTACAGGCACAACAGCACTGGGGATCTGGGCTTTCCCAGAGACGCAACATCTCATGGCGCTCGGCCGCGGCAGAGCCTCTTGCCGAAAAGGCAAACGTTGGCTCCATCTCCCACAGGGAAGGGCCCAGCCCTGAAAGCTCTTGCTGCTCTTCACGGTGCCTTGGCGCCCTATCTACAGGCACAACAGCACTGGGGATCTGGGCTTTCCCAGAGACGCAACATCTCATGGCGCTCGGCCGCGGCAGAGCCTCTTGCCGAAAAGGCAAACGTCCGGCTCCTTCTCGCACTGGAAAGGGCCCAGCCCTGAAAGCTCTTGCTGCTCTTCACGGTGCCTTGGCGCCCTATCTACAGGCACAACAGCACTGGGGATCTGGGCTTTCCCAGAGAAGCAATATCTCATGGCGCACGTTCGCGGCAGAGCCTCTTGCCGAAAAGGCAAACGTCCGGCTCCTTCTCCCACAGGGAAGGGCCCAGCCCTGAAAGCTGTTGCTGATCTTCACGGTGCCTTGGTGCCCTATCTACAGGCACAACAGCCCTGGGGATCTGGGCTTTCCCAGAGAAGCAACATCTCATGGCGCTCGGCCGCGGCAGAGCCTCTTGCCGAATAGGCAAACTTTGGCTCCATCTCCCACAGGGAAGGGCCCAGCCCTGAAAGCTGTTGCTGCTCTTCACGGTGCCTTGGCGCCAATCTACAGGCACAATAGCCCTGGGGATCTGGGCTTTCCCAGAGACGCAACATCTCACGGCGCTCGGCCACAGCAGAGCCTCTTGCCGAAAAGGCAAACGTCCGGCTCCTTCTGCCACAGGGAAACACCCAGCCCTGAAAGCTGTTGCTGCTCTTCACGGTGCCTTGGCACCCTATCTACAGGCACAACAGCACTGGGGATCTGGGCTTTCCCAGAGACGCAACATCTCATGGCGCTCGGCCGCGGCAGAGCCTCTTGCCGAAAAGGCAAACGTCCGGCTCCTTCTGCCACAGGGAAACACCCAGCCCTGAAAGCTGTTGCTGCTCTTCACGGTGCCTTGGCACCCTATCTACAGGCACAACAGCACTGGGGATCTGGGCTTTCCCAGAGAAGCAACATCTCATGGCGTTCGGCCGCGGCAGAGCCTCTTGCCGAAAAGGCAAACATTGGCTCCTTCTCCCACAGGGAAGGGCCCAGCCCTGAAAGCTGTTGCTGCTCTTCACGGTGCCTTGGCGCCCTATCTACAGGCACAACAGCACTGGGGATCTGGGCTTTCCCAGAGACGCAACATCTCATGGCGCTCGGACGCGGCAGAGCCTCTTGCCGAAAAGGCAAACGTCCGGCTCCTTCTGCCACAGGGAAGGGCCCAGCCCTGAAAGCTCTTGCTGCTCTTCACGGTGCCTTGGCGCCCTATCTACAGGCACAACAGCCCTGGGGATCTGGGCTTTCCCAGAGAAGCAACATCTCATGGCGCTCGGCCGCGGCAGAGCCTCTTGCCGAATAGGCAAACTTTGGCTCCATCTCCCACAGGGAAGGGCCCAGCCCTGAAAGCTGTTGCTGCTCTTCACGGTGCCTTGGCGCCAATCTACAGGCACAATAGCCCTGGGGATCTGGGCTTTCCCAGAGACGCAACATCTCACGGCGCTCGGCCACAGCAGAGCCTCTTGCCGAAAAGGCAAACGTCCGGCTCCTTCTGCCACAGGGAAACACCCAGCCCTGAAAGCTGTTGCTGCTCTTCACGGTGCCTTGGCACCCTATCTACAGGCACAACAGCACTGGGGATTTGTGCTTTCCCAGAGACGCAACATCTCATGGCGCTCGGCCGCGGCAGAGCCTCTTGCCGAAAAGGCAAACGTCCTGCTCCATCTGCCACAGGGAAACACCCAGCCCTGAAAGCTGTTGCTGCTCTTCACGGTGCCTTGGCGCCCTATCTACAGGCACAACAGCACTGGGGATCTGGGCTTTCCCAGAGAAGCAACATCTCATGGCGCTCGGCCGCGGCAGAGCCTCTTGCCGAAAAGGCAAACATTGGCTCCTTCTCCCACAGGGAAGGGCCCAGCCCTGAAAGCTGTTGCTGCTCTTCACGGTGCCTTGGCGCCCTATCTACAGGCACAACAGCACTGGGGATCTGGGCTTTCCCAGAGACGCAACATCTCATGGCGCTCGGCTGCGGCAGAGCCTCTTGCCGAAAAGGCAAACGTCCGGCTCCTTCTCCCACTGGGAAGGGCCCAGCCCTGAAAGCTGTTGCTGCTCTTCACGGTGCCTTGGCGCCCTATCTACAGGCAAAACAGCACTGGGGATCTGGGCTTTCCCAGAGACGCAACATCTCATGGCGCTTGGCCGCGGCAGAGCCTCTTGCCGAAAAGGCAAACGTCCGGCTCCTTCTGCCACATGGAAACACCCAGCCCTGAAAGCTGTTGCTGCTCTTCACTGTGCCTTGGCACCCTATCTACAGGCACAACAGCACTGGGGATCTGGGCTTTCCCAGAGACGCAACATCTCATGGCGCTCGGCCGCGGCAGAGCCTCTTGCCGAAAAGGCAAACGTCTGGCTCCTTCTGCCACAGGGAAACACCCAGCCCTGAAAGCTGTTGCTGCTCTTCACGGTGCCTTGGCGCCCTATCTACAGGCACAACAGCACTGGGGATCTGGGCTTTCCCAGAGACGCAACATCTCATGGCGCATGGCCGCGGCAGAGCCTCTTGCCGAAAAGGCAAATGTCCGGCTCCGTCTGCCACAGGGAAGGGCCCAGCCCTTGAAGCTGTTGCTGCTCTTCACGGTGCCTTGGCACCCTATCTACAGGCACAACAGCACTGGGGATCTGGGCTTTCCCAGAGACGCAACATCTCATGGCGCTTGGCCGCGGCAGAGCCTCTTGCCGAAAAGGCAAACGTTGGCTACTTCTCCCACTGGGAAGGGCCCAGCCCTGAAAGCTCTTGCTGCTCTTCACGGTGCCTTGGCGCCCTATCTACAGGCACAACAGCACTGGGGATCTGGGCTTTCCCAGAGACGCAACATCTCATGGCGCTCGGCTGCGGCAGAGCCTCTTGCCGAAAAGGCAAACGTCCGGCTCCTTCTCCCACAGGGAAGGGCCCAGCCCTGAAAGCTGTTGCTGCTCTTCACGGTGCCTTGGCGCCCTATCTACAGGCACAACAGCACTGGGGATCTGGGCTTTCCCAGAGACGCAACATCTCATGGCGCTCGGCCGCGGCAGAGCCTCTTGCCGAATAGGCAAACGTTGGCTCCATCTCCCACAGGGAAGGGCCCAGCCCTGAAAGCTGTTGCTGCTCTTCACGGTGCCTTGGCGCCCTATCTACAGGCACAACAGCACTGGGGATCTGAGCTTTCCCAGAGACGCAACATCTCATGGCGCTCGGACGCGGCAGAGCCTCTTGCCGAAAAGGCAAACGTCCGGCTCCTTCTGCCACAGGGAAGGGCCCAGCCCTGAAAGCTGTTGCTGCTCTTCACGGTGCCTTGGCGCCCTATCTACAGGCACAACAGCACTGGGGATCTGGGCTTTCCCAGAGACGCAACATCTCATGGCGCTCGTTCGCGGCAGAGCCTCTTGCCGAAAAGGCAAACGTCCGGCTCCTTCTCCCACAGGGAAGGGCCCAGCCCTGAAAGCTGTTGCTGATCTTCACCTAACCTTGCTGCCCTATGTACTAGGCACAACATCACTGGGGATCTGGGCTATCCCAGAGACGCAACATCTCATGGCGCTCGGCCGCGGCAGAGCCTCTTGCCGAAAAGGCAAACGTCTGGCTCCTTCTGCCACAGGGAAACACCCAGCCCTGAAAGCTGTTGCTGCTCTTCACGGTGCCTTGGCGCCCTATCTACAGGCACAACAGCACTGGGGATCTGGGCTATCCCAGAGACGCAACATCTCATGGCGCATGGCCGCGGCAGAGCCTCTTGACGAAAGGGCAAATGTCCGGCTCCGTCTGCCACAGGGAAGGGCCCAGCCCTTGAAGATGTTGCTGCTCTTCACGGTGCCTTGGCACCCTATCTACAGGCACAACAGCACTGGGGATCTGGGCTTTCCCAGAGACGCAACATCTCATGGCGCTTGGCCGCGGCAGAGCCTCTTGCCGAAAAGACAAAAGTTGGCTCCTTCTCCCACTGGGAAGGGCCCAGCCCTGAAAGCTCTTGCTGCTCTTCACGGTGCCTTGGCGCCCTATCGACAGGCACAACAGCACTGGGGATCTGGGCTTTCCCAGAGACGCAACATCTCATGGCGCTCGGCTGTGGCAGAGCCTCTTGCCGAAAAGGCAAACGTCCGGCTCCTTCTCCCACAGGGAAGGGCCCAGCCCTGAAAGCTCTTGCTGATCTTCACCTAACCTTGGTGCCCTATGTACTAGGCACAACAGCACTGGGGATTTGTGCTTTCCAAGAGACGCAACATCACATGGCGCTCGGCCGCGGCAGAGCCTCTTGCCGAAAAGGCAAACGTCCGGCTCCTTCTGCCACAGGGAAACACCCAGCCCTGAAAGCTGTTGCTGCTCTTCACGGTGCCTTGGCACCCTATCTACAGGCACAACAGCACTGGGGATCTGGGCTTTCCCAGAGACGCAACATCTCATGGCGCTCGGCCGCGGCAGAGCCTCTTGCCGAAAAGGCAAACGTCCGGCTCCTTCTGCCACATGGAAACACCCAGCCCTGAAAGCTGTTGCTGCTCTTCACGGTGCCTTGGAACCCTATCTACAGGCACAACAGCACTGGGGATCTGGGCTTTCCCAGAGACGCAACATCTCATGGCGCTCGGCCGCGGCAGAGCCTCTTGCCGAAAAGGCAAACGTCCGGCTCCTTCTGCCACAGGGAAACACCCAGCCCTGAAAGCTGTTGCTGCTCTTCACGGTGCCTTGGCGCCCTATCTACAGGCACAACAGCACTGGGGATCTGGGCTATCCCAGAGACGCAACATCTCATGGCGCTCGGACGCGGCAGAGCCTCTTGCCGAAAAGGCAAACGTTGGCTCCATCTCCCACAGGGAAGGGCCCAGCCCTGAAAGCTGTTGCTGCTCTTCACGGTGCCTTGGCGCCCTATCTACAGGCAAAACAGCACTGGGGATCTGGGCTTTCCCAGAGACGCAACATCTCATGGCGCTTGGCCGCGGCAGAGCCTCTTGCCGAAAAGGCAAACGTCCGGCTCCTTCTGCCACATGGAAACACCCAGCCCTGAAAGCTGTTGCTGCTCTTCACTGTGCCTTGGCACCCTATCTACAGGCACAACAGCACTGGGGATCTGGGCTTTCCCAGAGACGCAACATCTCATGGCGCTCGGCCGCGGCAGAGCCTCTTGCCGAAAAGGCAAACGTCTGGCTCCTTCTGCCACAGGGAAACACCCAGCCCTGAAAGCTGTTGCTGCTCTTCACGGTGCCTTGCCGCCCTATCTACAGGCACAACAGCACTGGGGATCTGGGCTATCCCAGAGACGCAACATCTCATGGCGCATGGCCGCGGCAGAGCCTCTTGACGAAAGGGAAAATGTCCGGCTCCGTCTGCCACAGGGAAGGGCCCAGCCCTTGAAGCTGTTGCTGCTCTTCACGGTGCCTTGGCACCCTATCTACAGGCACAACAGCACTGGGGATCTGGGCTTTCCCAGAGACGCAACATCTCATGGCGCTTGGCCGCGGCAGAGCCTCTTGCCGAAAAGGCAAACGTCCGGCTCCTTCTGCCACATGGAAACACCCAGCCCTGAAAGCTGTTGCTGCTCTTCACTGTGCCTTGGCACCCTATCTACAGGCACAACAGCACTGGGGATCTGGGCTTTCCCAGAGACGCAACATCTCATGGCGCTCGGCCGCGGCAGAGCCTCTTGCCGAAAAGGCAAACGTTGGCTCCTTCTCCCACTGGGAAGGGCCCAGCCCTGAAAGCTCTTGCTGCTCTTCACGGTGCCTTGGCGCCCTATCTACAGGCACAACAGCACTGGGGATCTGGGCTTTCCCAGAGACGCAACATCTCATGGCGCTCGGCTGCGGCAGAGCCTCTTGCCGAAAAGGCAAACGTCCGGCTCCTTCTCCCACAGGGAAGGGCCCAGCCCTGAAAGCTGTTGCTGATCTTCACCTAACCTTGGTGCCCTATGTACTAGACACAACAGCACTGGGGATTTGTGCTTTCCCAGAGACGCAACATCACATGGCGCTCGGCCGCAGCAGAGCCTATTGCCGAAAAGGCAAACGTCCGGCTCCTTTTGCCACATGGAAACACCCAGCCCTGAAAGCTGTTGCTGCTCTTCACGGTGCCTTGGCACCCTATCTACAGGCACAACAGCACTGGGGATCTGGGCTTTCCCAGAGACGCAACATCTCATGGCGCTCGGCCGCGGCAGAGCCTCTTGCCGAAAAGGCAAACGTTGGCTCCATCTCCCACAGGGAAGGGCCCAGCCCTGAAAGCTCTTGCTGCTCTTCACGGTGCCTTGGCGCCCTATCTACAGGCACAACAGCACTGGGGATCTGGGCTTTCCCAGAGAAGCAACATCTCATGGCGTTCGGCCGCGGCAGAGCCTCTTGCCGAAAAGGCAAACATTGGCTCCTTCTCCCACAGGGAAGGGCCCAGCCCTGAAAGCTGTTGCTGCTCTTCACGGTGCCTTGGCGCCCTATCTACAGGCACAACAGCACTGGGGATCTGGGCTTTCCCAGAGACGCAACATCTCATGGCGCTCGGACGCGGCAGAGCCTCTTGCCGAAAAGGCAAACGTCCGGCTCCTTCTGCCACAGGGAAGGGCCCAGCCCTGAAAGCTCTTGCTGCTCTTCACGGTGCCTTGGCGCCCTATCTACAGGCACAACAGCCCTGGGGATCTGGGCTTTCCCAGAGAAGCAACATCTCATGGCGCTCGGCCGCGGCAGAGCCTCTTGCCGAATAGGCAAACTTTGGCTCCATCTCCCACAGGGAAGGGCCCAGCCCTGAAAGCTGTTGCTGCTCTTCACGGTGCCTTGGCGCCAATCTACAGGCACAATAGCCCTGGGGATCTGGGCTTTCCCAGAGACGCAACATCTCACGGCGCTCGGCCACAGCAGAGCCTCTTGCCGAAAAGGCAAACGTCCGGCTCCTTCTGCCACAGGGAAACACCCAGCCCTGAAAGCTGTTGCTGCTCTTCACGGTGCCTTGGCACCCTATCTACAGGCACAACAGCACTGGGGATTTGTGCTTTCCCAGAGACGCAACATCTCATGGCGCTCGGCCGCGGCAGAGCCTCTTGCCGAAAAGGCAAACGTCCTGCTCCATCTGCCACAGGGAAACACCCAGCCCTGAAAGCTGTTGCTGCTCTTCACGGTGCCTTGGCGCCCTATCTACAGGCACAACAGCACTGGGGATCTGGGCTTTCCCAGAGAAGCAACATCTCATGGCGCTCGGCCGCGGCAGAGCCTCTTGCCGAAAAGGCAAACATTGGCTCCTTCTCCCACAGGGAAGGGCCCAGCCCTGAAAGCTGTTGCTGCTCTTCACGGTGCCTTGGCGCCCTATCTACAGGCACAACAGCACTGGGGATCTGGGCTTTCCCAGAGACGCAACATCTCATGGCGCTCGGCTGCGGCAGAGCCTCTTGCCGAAAAGGCAAACGTCCGGCTCCTTCTCCCACTGGGAAGGGCCCAGCCCTGAAAGCTGTTGCTGCTCTTCACGGTGCCTTGGCGCCCTATCTACAGGCAAAACAGCACTGGGGATCTGGGCTTTCCCAGAGACGCAACATCTCATGGCGCTTGGCCGCGGCAGAGCCTCTTGCCGAAAAGGCAAACGTCCGGCTCCTTCTGCCACATGGAAACACCCAGCCCTGAAAGCTGTTGCTGCTCTTCACTGTGCCTTGGCACCCTATCTACAGGCACAACAGCACTGGGGATCTGGGCTTTCCCAGAGACGCAACATCTCATGGCGCTCGGCCGCGGCAGAGCCTCTTGCCGAAAAGGCAAACGTCTGGCTCCTTCTGCCACAGGGAAACACCCAGCCCTGAAAGCTGTTGCTGCTCTTCACGGTGCCTTGGCGCCCTATCTACAGGCACAACAGCACTGGGGATCTGGGCTTTCCCAGAGACGCAACATCTCATGGCGCATGGCCGCGGCAGAGCCTCTTGCCGAAAAGGCAAATGTCCGGCTCCGTCTGCCACAGGGAAGGGCCCAGCCCTTGAAGCTGTTGCTGCTCTTCACGGTGCCTTGGCACCCTATCTACAGGCACAACAGCAGTGGGGATCTGGGCTTTCCCAGAGACGCAACATCTCATGGCGCTTGGCCGCGGCAGAGCCTCTTGCCGAAAAGGCAAACGTTGGCTACTTCTCCCACTGGGAAGGGCCCAGCCCTGAAAGCTCTTGCTGCTCTTCACGGTGCCTTGGCGCCCTATCTACAGGCACAACAGCACTGGGGATCTGGGCTTTCCCAGAGACGCAACATCTCATGGCGCTCGGCTGCGGCAGAGCCTCTTGCCGAAAAGGCAAACGTCCGGCTCCTTCTCCCACAGGGAAGGGCCCAGCCCTGAAAGCTGTTGCTGCTCTTCACGGTGCCTTGGCGCCCTATCTACAGGCACAACAGCACTGGGGATCTGGGCTTTCCCAGAGACGCAACATCTCATGGCGCTCGGCCGCGGCAGAGCCTCTTGCCGAATAGGCAAACGTTGGCTCCATCTCCCACAGGGAAGGGCCCAGCCCTGAAAGCTGTTGCTGCTCTTCACGGTGCCTTGGCGCCCTATCTACAGGCACAACAGCACTGGGGATCTGAGCTTTCCCAGAGACGCAACATCTCATGGCGCTCGGACGCGGCAGAGCCTCTTGCCGAAAAGGCAAACGTCCGGCTCCTTCTCCCACAGGGAAGGGCCCAGCCCTGAAAGCTGTTGCTGCTCTTCACGGTGCCTTGGCGCCCTATCTACAGGCACAACAGCACTGGGGATCTGGGCTTTCCCAGAGACGCAACATCTCATGGCGCTCGTTCGCGGCAGAGCCTCTTGCCGAAAAGGCAAACGTCCGGCTCCTTCTCCCACAGGGAAGGGCCCAGCCCTGAAAGCTGTTGCTGATCTTCACCTAACCTTGCTGCCCTATGTACTAGGCACAACATCACTGGGGATCTGGGCTATCCCAGAGACGCAACATCTCATGGCGCTCGGCCGCGGCAGAGCCTCTTGCCGAAAAGGCAAACGTCTGGCTCCTTCTGCCACAGGGAAACACCCAGCCCTGAAAGCTGTTGCTGCTCTTCACGGTGCCTTGGCGCCCTATCTACAGGCACAACAGCACTGGGGATCTGGGCTATCCCAGAGACGCAACATCTCATGGCGCATGGCCGCGGCAGAGCCTCTTGACGAAAGGGCAAATGTCCGGCTCCGTCTGCCACAGGGAAGGGCCCAGACCTTGAAGATGTTGCTGCTCTTCACGGTGCCTTGGCACCCTATCTACAGGCACAACAGCACTGGGGATCTGGGCTTTCCCAGAGACGCAACATCTCATGGCGCTTGGCCGCGGCAGAGCCTCTTGCCGAAAAGACAAAAGTTGGCTCCTTCTCCCACTGGGAAGGGCCCAGCCCTGAAAGCTCTTGCTGCTCTTCACGGTGCCTTGGCGCCCTATCGACAGGCACAACAGCACTGGGGATCTGGGCTTTCCCAGAGACGCAACATCTCATGGCGCTCGGCTGCGGCAGAGCCTCTTGCCGAAAAGGCAAACGTCCGGCTCCTTCTCCCACAGGGAAGGGCCCAGCCCTGAAAGCTCTTGCTGATCTTCACCTAACCTTGGTGCCCTATGTACTAGGCACAACAGCACTGGGGATTTGTGCTTTCCAAGAGACGCAACATCACATGGCGCTCGGCCGCGGCAGAGCCTATTGCCGAAAAGGCAAACGTCCGGCTCCTTCTCCCACAGGGAAGGGCCCAGCCCTGAAAGCTGTTGCTGCTCTTCACGGTGCCTTGGCACCCTATCTACAGGCACAACAGCACTGGGGATCTGGGCTTTCCCAGAGACGCAACATCTCATGGCGCTCGGCCGCGGCAGAGCCTCTTGCCGAAAAGGCAAACGTCCGGCTCCTTCTGCCACATGGAAACACCCAGCCCTGAAAGCTGTTGCTGCTCTTCACGGTGCCTTGGAACCCTATCTACAGGCACAACAGCACTGGGGATCTGGGCTTTCCCAGAGACGCAACATCTCATGGCGCTCGGCCGCGGCAGAGCCTCTTGCCGAAAAGGCAAACGTCCGGCTCCTTCTGCCACAGGGAAACACCCAGCCCTGAAAGCTGTTGCTGCTCTTCACGGTGCCTTGGCGCCCTATCTACAGGCACAACAGCACTGGGGATCTGGGCTTTCCCAGAGACGCAACATCTCATGGCGCTCGGACGCGGCAGAGCCTCTTGCCGAAAAGGCAAACGTTGGCTCCATCTCCCACAGGGAAGGGCCCAGCCCTGAAAGCTGTTGCTGCTCTTCACGGTGCCTTGGCGCCCTATCTACAGGCAAAACAGCACTGGGGATCTGGGCTTTCCCAGAGACGCAACATCTCATGGCGCTTGGCCGCGGCAGAGCCTCTTGCCGAAAAGGCAAACGTCCGGCTCCTTCTGCCACATGGAAACACCCAGCCCTGAAAGCTGTTGCTGCTCTTCACTGTGCCTTGGCACCCTATCTACAGGCACAACAGCACTGGGGATCTGGGCTTTCCCAGAGACGCAACATCTCATGGCGCTCGGCCGCGGCAGAGCCTCTTGCCGAAAAGGCAAACGTCTGGCTCCTTCTGCCACAGGGAAACACCCAGCCCTGAAAGCTGTTGCTGCTCTTCACGGTGCCTTGGCGCCCTATCTACAGGCACAACAGCACTGGGGATCTGGGCTATCCCAGAGACGCAACATCTCATGGCGCATGGCCGCGGCAGAGCCTCTTGACGAAAGGGAAAATGTCCGGCTCCGTCTGCCACAGGGAAGGGCCCAGCCCTTGAAGCTGTTGCTGCTCTTCACGGTGCCTTGGCACCCTATCTACAGGCACAACAGCACTGGGGATCTGGGCTTTCCCAGAGACGCAACATCTCATGGCGCTTGGCCGCGGCAGAGCCTCTTGCCGAAAAGGCAAACGTCCGGCTCCTTCTGCCACATGGAAACACCCAGCCCTGAAAGCTGTTGCTGCTCTTCACTGTGCCTTGGCACCCTATCTACAGGCACAACAGCACTGGGGATCTGGGCTTTCCCAGAGACGCAACATCTCATGGCGCTCGGCCGCGGCAGAGCCTCTTGCCGAAAAGGCAAACGTTGGCTCCTTCTCCCACTGGGAAGGGCCCAGCCCTGAAAGCTGTTGCTGCTCTTCACGGTGCCTTGGCGCCCTATCTACAGGCACAACAGCACTGGGGATCTGGGCTTTCCCAGAGACGCAACATCTCATGGCGCTCGGCTGCGGCAGAGCCTCTTGCCGAAAAGGCAAACGTCCGGCTCCTTCTCCCACAGGGAAGGGCCCAGCCCTGAAAGCTGTTGCTGATCTTCACCTAACCTTGGTGCCCTATGTACTAGACACAACAGCACTGGGGATTTGTGCTTTCCCAGAGACGCAACCATCACATGGCGCTCGGCCCGCAGCAGAGCCTATTGCCGAAAAGGCAAACGTCCGGCTCCTTTTGCCACATGGAAAACACCCAGCCCCTGAAAGCTGTTGCTGCTCTTCACGGTGCCTTGGCACCCTATCTACAGGCACAACAGCACTGGGGATCTGGGCTTTCCCAGAGACGCAACATCTCATGGCGCTCGGCCGCGGCAGAGCCTCTTGCCGAAAAGGCAAACGTTGGCTCCATCTCCCACAGGGAAGGGCCCAGCCCTGAAAGCTCTTGCTGCTCTTCACGGTGCCTTGGCGCCCTATCTACAGGCACAACAGCACTGGGGATCTGGGCTTTCCCAGAGAAGCAACATCTCATGGCGTTCGGCCGCGGCAGAGCCTCTTGCCGAAAAGGCAAACATTGGCTCCTTCTCCCACAGGGAAGGGCCCAGCCCTGAAAGCTGTTGCTGCTCTTCACGGTGCCTTGGCGCCCTATCTACAGGCACAACAGCACTGGGGATCTGGGCTTTCCCAGAGACGCAACATCTCATGGCGCTCGGACGCGGCAGAGCCTCTTGCCGAAAAGGCAAACGTCCGGCTCCTTCTGCCACAGGGAAGGGCCCAGCCCTGAAAGCTCTTGCTGCTCTTCACGGTGCCTTGGCGCCCTATCTACAGGCACAACAGCCCTGGGGATCTGGGCTTTCCCAGAGAAGCAACATCTCATGGCGCTCTGGCCGCGGCAGAGCCTCTTGCCGAATAGGCAAACTTTGGCTCCATCTCCCACAGGGAAGGGCCCAGCCCTGAAAGCTGTTGCTGCTCTTCACGGTGCCTTGGCGCCAATCTACAGGCACAATAGCCCTGGGGATCTGGGCTTTCCCAGAGACCGCAACATCTCACGGCGCTCGGCCACAGCAGAGCCTCTTGCCGAAAAGGCAAACGTCCGGCTCCTTCTGCCACAGGGAAACACCCAGCCCTGAAAGCTGTTGCTGCTCTTCACGGTGCCTTGGCACCCTATCTACAGGCACAACAGCACTGGGGATTTGTGCTTTCCCAGGGACGCAACATCTCATGGCGCTCGGGCCGCGGCAGAGCCTCTTGCCGAAAAGGCAAACGTCCTGCTCCATCTGCCACAGGGAAACACCCAGCCCTGAAAGCTGTTGCTGCTCTTCACGGTGCCTTGGCGCCCTATCTACAGGCACAACAGCACTGGGGGATCTGGGCTTTCCCAGAGAAGCAACATCTCATGGCGCTCGGCCGCGGCAGAGCCTCTTGACGAAAAGGCAAACATTGGCTCCTTCTCCCACAGGGAAGGGCCCAGCCCTGAAAGCTGTTGCTGCTCTTCACGGTGCCTTGGCGCCCTATCTACAGGCACAACAGCACTGGGATCTGGGCTTTCCCAGAGACGCAACATCTCATGGCGCTCGGCTGCGGCAGAGCCTCTTGCCGAAAAGGCAAACGTCCGGCTCCTTCTCCCACTGGGAAGGGCCCAGCCCTGAAAGCTGTTGCTGCTCTTCACGGTGCCTTGGCGCCCTATCTACAGGCAAAACAGCACTGGGGATCTGGGCTTTCCCAGAGACGCAACATCTCATGGCGCTTGGCCCGCGGCAGAGCCTCTTGCCGAAAAGGCAAACGTCCGGCTCCCTTCTGCCACATGGAAACACCCAGCCCTGAAAGCTGTTGCTGCTCTTCACTGTGCCTTGGCACCCTATCTACAGGCACAACAGCACTGGGGATCTGGGCTTTTCCCAGAGACGCAACAATCTCATGGCGCTCGGCCGCGGCAGAGCCTCTTGCCGAAAAGGCAAACGTCTGGCTCCTTCTGCCACAGGGAAACACCCAGCCCTGAAAGCTGTTGCTGCTCTTCACGGTGCCTTGGCGCCCTATCTACAGGCACAACAGCACTGGGGATCTGGGCTTTCCCAGAGACGCAACATCTCATGGCGCATGGCCGCGCAGAGCCTCTTGCCGAAAAGGCAAATGTCCGGCTCCGTCTGCCACAGGGAAGGGCCCAGCCCTTGAAGCTGTTGCTGCTCTTCACGGTGCCTTGGCACCCTATCTACAGGCACAACAGCACTGGGGATCTGGGCTTTCCCAGAGACGCAACATCTCATGGCGCTTGGCCGCGGCAGAGCCTCTTGCCGAAAAGGCAAACGTTGGCTACTTCTCCCACTGGGAAGGGCCCAGCCCTGAAAGCTCTTGCTGCTCTTCACGGTGCCTTGGCGCCCTATCTACAGGCACAACAGCACTGGGGATCTGGGCTTTCCCAGAGACGCAAACATCTCATGGCGCTCGGCTGCGGCAGAGCCTCTTGCCGAAAAGGCAAACGTCCGGCTCCTTCTCCCCACAGGGAAGGGCCCCAGCCCTGAAAGCTGTTGCTGCTCTTCACGGGTGCCTTGGCGCCCTATCTACAGGCACAACAGCACTGGGGATCTGGGCTTTCCCAGAGACCGCAACATCTCATGGCGCTCGGGCCGCGGCAGAGCCTCTTGCCGAATAGGCAAACGTTGGCTCCATCTCCCACAGGGAAGGGCCCAGCCCTGAAAGCTGTTGCTGCTCTTCACGGTGCCTTGGCGCCCTATCTACAGGCACAACAGCACTGGGGATCTGAGCTTTCCCAGAGACGCAACATCTCATGGCGCTCGGACGCGGCAGAGCCCTCTTGCCGAAAAGGCAAACGTCCGGCTCCTTCTGCCACAGGGAAGGGCCCAGCCCTGAAAGCTGTTGCTGCTCTTCACGGTGCCTTGGCGCCCTATCTACAGGCACAACAGCACTGGGGATCTGGGCTTTCCCAGAGACGCAACATCTCATGGCGCTCGTTCGCGGCAGAGCCTCTTGCCGAAAAGGCAAACGTCCGGCTCCTTCTCCCACAGGGAAGGGCCCAGCCCTGAAAGCTGTTGCTGATCTTCACCTAACCTTGCTGCCCTATGTACTAGGCACAACATCACTGGGGATCTGGGCTATCCCAGAGACGCAACATCTCATGGCGCTCGGCCGCGGCAGAGCCTCTTGCCGAAAAGGCAAACGTCTGGCTCCTTCTGCCACAGGGAAACACCCAGCCCTGAAAGCTGTTGCTGCTCTTCACGGTGCCTTGGCGCCCTATCTACAGGCACAACAGCACTGGGGATCTGGGCTATCCCAGAGACGCAACATCTCATGGCGCATGGCCGCGGCAGAGCCTCTTGACGAAAGGGCAAATGTCCGGCTCCGTCTGCCACAGGGAAGGGCCCAGCCCTTGAAGATGTTGCTGCTCTTCACGGTGCCTTGGCACCCTATCTACAGGCACAACAGCACTGGGGATCTGGGCTTTCCCAGAGACGCAACATCTCATGGCGCTTGGCCGCGGCAGAGCCTCTTGCCGAAAAGACAAAAGTTGGCTCCTTCTCCCACTGGGAAGGGCCCAGCCCTGAAAGCTCTTGCTGCTCTTCACGGTGCCTTGGCGCCCTATCGACAGGCACAACAGCACTGGGATCTGGGCTTTCCCAGAGACGCAACATCTCATGGCGCTCGGCTGCGGCAGAGCCTCTTGCCGAAAAGGCAAACGTCCGGCTCCTTCTCCCACAGGGAAGGGCCCAGCCCTGAAAGCTCTTGCTGATCTTCACCTAACCTTGGTGCCCTATGTACTAGGCACAACAGCACTGGGGATTTGTGCTTTCCAAGAGACGCAACATCACATGGCGCTCGGCCGCGGCAGAGCCTATTGCCGAAAAGGCAAACGTCCGGCTCCTTCTCCCACAGGGAAGGGCCCAGCCCTGAAAGCTGTTGCTGCTCTTCACGGTGCCTTGGCACCCTATCTACAGGCACAACAGCACTGGGGATCTGGGCTTTCCCAGAGACGCAACATCTCATGGCGCTCGGCCGCGGCAGAGCCTCTTGCCGAAAAGGCAAACGTCCGGCTCCTTCTGCCACATGGAAACACCCAGCCCTGAAAGCTGTTGCTGCTCTTCACGGTGCCTTGGAACCCTATCTACAGGCACAACAGCACTGGGGATCTGGGCTTTCCCAGAGACGCAACATCTCATGGCGCTCGGCCGCGGCAGAGCCTCTTGCCGAAAAGGCAAACGTCCGGCTCCTTCTGCCACAGGGAAACACCCAGCCCTGAAAGCTGTTGCTGCTCTTCACGGTGCCTTGGCGCCCTATCTACAGGCACAACAGCACTGGGGATCTGGGCTTTCCAGAGACGCAACATCTCATGGCGCTCGGACGCGGCAGAGCCTCTTGCCGAAAAGGCAAACGTTGGCTCCATCTCCCACAGGGAAGGGCCCAGCCCTGAAAGCTGTTGCTGCTCTTCACGGTGCCTTGGCGCCCTATCTACAGGCAAAACAGCACTGGGGATCTGGGCTTTCCCAGAGACGCAACATCTCATGGCGCTTGGCCGCGGCAGAGCCTCTTGCCGAAAAGGCAAACGTCCGGCTCCTTCTGCCACATGGAAACACCCAGCCCTGAAAGCTGTTGCTGCTCTTCACTGTGCCTTGGCACCCTATCTACAGGCACAACAGCACTGGGGATCTGGGCTTTCCCAGAGA